>NC_060119.1:443440941-443750941 GCF_021461395.2 Schistocerca americana | reverse complement strand
TATAAAGCATCATTTATGTAAGAGAACTGTTCAAACAAGCCAGTCTTCTACAAAACAAGAAAACACTTGAATACGTTTGATCTTTTTGAAACCCTTATTCCCAAGGTAGCAACGCAGAGAACTGGGACAGCTAGTTTCAAACGCTCTTCTTCACCCAGGATACAAACATCAAGACAGTTGATGTAGATACCGCATATTTGTATCCTGATATGGAGATGACCGATTAAGTGGTTGAAAAAAGTAATCAGTTTTCTACATTGCAATGTTATCAAATAATGGTTTTATTGAAATAATCTGTAGCATTCAAGTTTACAGAGCAGTTTCCAGGTTCATCTTCTGGTCATACTCTAAGTGGACCAACATTTCAGACCTGTGGATCTATCGTCACAGAGATTTAAACTCGGTTAGCATCTCCAAAACAGATGAAAAATCTGCTCATCAGAAGCCATATCAACCCCCTCTTCAGCCTCCTCAACGCCCCTTTATGGTCCTTATTTCTGCTCCTTGTTAATAATCTCCTCCTTCGATATGTGCTGCCATTGCTTTTACGAACTAAACTAAAATAAAAAAAAAACACGAGAGGCAGATTTGATGCGTCATTGATCGCCTTTGACAATATGATTACAGTATTCACCACCACAATTATTTTTTTTAAATATGTTTACTAATCCTTAGGCTGCTTTACTATTCAGCTGTTCACGATACGTTATTAACTCTGAAGTTCTGTGAATCATTTTCTCGCATGACAAGCTGTCCTCGGTGCTTCTCTGATGTTATGAAAGCATATACTTTGAATTACTCTCAGAATAGGCAGCAAGGAAAACGTTAATACAGCAACACTATATAAGTGGCAGGGCCAAAGGGAAAATAAATCTTATCACTGTAAAATTCACATCAGAGAAAGGTGTCTTCGTGGAACCTTTAGCACAACGGGCACAGTTAGAAGTACTACATTCTGTCACATTTTTGAGAAGTAACGAGCGTTGCCAGACTTTTGTAATCCTATATTCAGTGTAAGAAGGGTAACGAGATTTAGTGATAAGAATGTATTTTCATCAACTAGTACTCTACTTCGTGTACCATTAAAAACGTAATATACGAATGGATCTCCCAATGGTGATGAAATATTCAAATTTCGGTTCATTGCACTCGTGCATTGGACGTGCTTCGTAGACACCTATGTATAGGGTAAAGACTGTAATGTAACAGAAAGGATGACAGACGATCATATTTCGAAGATGAATCCAAAAAACTAAAAATCTATTGCTAAGTGGCATGGTCTCGTTCCTCCAATGGGCCCTCAAATTACTCTTCGTTGTTTTCAGAAACAGCGTGATATTTCTAACTATTTGATATATTAAAGTACCATTTCCATAAAAAATGTATTCTAAATAGCTACTTCCTGTTTAGCAAGTAAGTGCAACCCGACGCACAGTGTTCTGTGTCGTAGGCCTACATAAGCGAGCAGAGACGGTAGTTGAGCCCACGGCCGTGGAGATGTGCGACCGCCTGCCGCTGTTACTTTGCAATAATTAGATTCCCTATGTTTGTTAAGAAGTGATTGAAGTGCTGTTCTTTTCTGAGTCGTCGAGAATCTTGCTGGACTGTGGTACATTAAAATATTTTTGTAACTGGTCGTGCTTTTTATAGGAATTTGTTTCCAGACTGTAAAGAAAGTTGTTAACATTTGTAAGAAGTGAAACGTGATTTGTTGCAAAATGTCATTTTCCATACTGAGCAGCGTGTGTTTTCAGCTTTTAGGAATGCAGTGGTGAAGCTAGGCGCTTAAAATTCCTCATAGTTTGTGACTGACAAATCCCAGATTGCAAATGAGTAAGCAAGAGTGTGTGAAGTTTTCTCAAACAGTTGTTTCCGGTAAGTAATCTCGGAGAAGTTGAGCACACGTAAAGAAAATGTCACGTTTCTTTTCACAACTCTGGGGACATTGTGGATTCTCAGAAGAAGAGTATCGTCGTGCGTCTGACATACTATTTGCGAAAGAAAACAACCCCTGCATGTGGTTGTTGTTCAAGAGAACAAAGCTATACCTGTGACATACATAGGACACAATAACAGAGAGGATATTGCAAATTCGTCCCGGAAAGACAATTATTTATGCACTCGCGTCTTAAACGTATTCAAACGTGCCATTCCGCAATGCCACCATCTTTCGTTTAAGTAGCTAACATTTTCATTAGCTGCGGCTACATTTCAAGCTGTTATGCGTATTACGCTTTCCGACAGTGCTACTGTGACACTTTATTTCCTCCTCATCCATTAAGTAATTGCCAAACAAAATCAGCACTACCACTCGTGAACATTATTTGGTGGTTGTCATAATGGAATGAAACAAGTGTTTCGGTCCTCTAGCTACTATTATCACCTTGAACATGTTTCTCTTCAAGTGAATAGTGATTGCAAGATATTACATTCCCTGCTACGCTAAACACTTTGTATCTTAAATGTAAAATTTTCTTTTGTGCTACGCCGCGTCGTATTTCTTCTACACTATTAACGTTTCGATCCTATGCTGAGATCTTCTTGTGGAACTTGTGGCTTTCACGGTAAGCTAAACAGTACAAGATCCCGAAGATGATTCCAGCAGAGGGATCGAAACGTCGATCGATCAGAAATATGACGCGGACTAACAACCTAGAAAATTTTACCTTCACTGACAATGAACACTAGAGCCTGCAGATTAACACTTTCTTTTTTGTCAATTCCTGCTTCTGGTAGCATTAAACTACGTATCGCAGCCATCCCCGAAATAAAGTGCTGTCTCTAGAGGTTTCTAAATATGCAGAAAACCTTAGATAGTTACGCTTTACTCAAAAATCTGCTACACTGATATTCCGGTATGCATGGGCTCCTTCAGAGGAGCTTTTCTGTAATTTTGTGCACAGTATTTTTGTAAACACCAGATATTTTTAACTATAATAACAATCTTGTCTACTCCTATTACCTTAGTGTAACATTTATTTAATACCTACCTCAGACAACTTTTTCATTTGCATGATCCCTGCTCTATTGTTCATGTTACCCAAAGACTCAAGTCGAAGAATGGATACATATATAAATACACTGACAAACGAGCCATCCTTTGGTTGCCACATTAAAGGTAGTTATCAGAAGAGTTATTTTAGAAAAAGTGAGTCGTTTTTCCTCCACCGTTCCTACTAGAGCTAAAAGCAGTGTCCTGTTGGTAACCTGTACCACCAAAATATAGAGAACTAAGAGACAGCTCAGGATGTTTTTTTTCCTTCATAAAGTCAGTGCAAAAAGAGCCGTTACACCAAAAAAAGTTCAAAAAATGTCACTGTATACCTTCCATACGATTGCCACCTGTATATCTCTCCTTACTCAGGCCTTTCAGTCACATACCTACCTCATATCCTCTTTATGGTGAGACTAACGTTCTGTTCCGTTTTACAGTTCTCCAACTGATAAAGTTTTTTAATGTTATACGACGTTTCCCTAGGTCAGGTCTCGAATGTACATGATATTGGTGATACAGCGGTATACATTAAGTATGATTTCCCCTAGTTGCGCTCCACAGAATGCATTGAATACTGGCTTTTTAATTGTCTGTTGTTCTCGAATGTACATGATTTTGGTGATACAGCGGTATACATTATGTATGATTTCCCCTAGTTGAGCTCCACAGAATGCATTGAATACTGGCTTCTTAATTGTCTGTTGTTCTTGAATACTTTACGCGATTACCTTAGATGTACGAGACATTAGGAAAAGGTAATTTCTATTAGATGTACAACGTTAAAACTGATTAAGGCATTGTCTGCCGTTCCCAGGAAGGCTACACTGAGAACGAAAGATGGGGTATAAGCGGTTTACAGAATTTCTGCAACTATTAGATTCATGGCAAACAGGCCAAAGATGAGCGTCATTACTGGATACATCCAGCTTCCGAGAAACGATTATCATATATGTATTTACAGTTCGCCAAGTATACACTTTTTACAGTATCCACAGATTCATATACCTGTAAATGTGTGTATTAACAATTTAGTAGCTGTTTGACTTAAATAGTACGCAGATAATAATTAATATCTACAATCGCTGTTGCTTTTGCACTTAAAACAACAAACGCTTCTATTACAGCCACATAAGGAACGACTCTATAGCGCAAACACTAAAATTGCTTCAGTATTTTTACCCCATTCTCATCTGTATTTCTTATACAAAGAAAAATGATTCTCTCATAATACTTGAAGACTGAGTACTCAAAGTGTTGATCCTGTCGCTATCCAGTGATTCGTCATTTGGTTACTAATACTGGTGAGGTTCATTAAACGATGCATATGTATTATTTCTGTTTTCTGGAAATGGACTTTGTTATATGCGAAATGTGAACGAAGACAGGAATAGAAGTTGTGACTGTGACAGTTTGAGGTTCATGGCTAACAATTTATAAAGGTGATATAATTGTACTGGAATATTTTTACCACGAAATATTTTTGTGTTACTTACCTAGCAATAATATGTGTACTTTACAATAAGCAACAATGTAGCTATAAAGTAGAAGGGGATTCGTACTTAAGGATATGCCATAAATTATTATGCTTCTCAAAATCAGTGCATGGAAATATATAGGAGCTAATGCAGTCCTGTAACTGAAAAAAAAAATCTAGTGACACTATCGTACTGTATTTGACCCAGTAAACTCAACAGCGTACGAGGCGCTTCACCTCTGATTTTCCTACGTTTAATGTAGACATTTTTCAGTTATCTCTTTCCGTAAGGCCCAGATGCCAATAATGGGAATGTTGTGATACCACATTATTCAGTGGGTAAATATTCCCCCCCCCCCCCCCCCCCCTTCAGTGCAAAGCTCCTACCGTAAATGACTGAAATACAAATGCAATAATTGGCACGGTATTTTCTGAAGCATTAGCATTAACCAAGGCAGCTTAGTTATGTGATTATCACCATTCCTTTCTTTTCATAATTACGTTTTCTAACAATAGGAAATAATAGAATAGAATTTTTAGTTATCTGCTTTATTAGTAGTATTTAAGTTTCTGATCTCTTATTTGAATTTAGTTTCACACGAACACTGACTCGATTCATACCTGGAAATGTAGGATGAAGTTTCGTCTCATGTGTCATTCTCTGACTTTTGACTGTATATATAACGTAAACTCAATACTCTTGTATGCATTGAAGAGAAATGTCTTTCGTCTACTCGTTTTGTACATTTTATACCGATATTTGGGCTCTTAGGCAAGGCGTTTGTTCGACAACAAAACATGAGAGACAGAGGAGACGTAAGTCAGTTCGAGAACAATAACACTTTTTTTAGATAAGCAAATCCCCTTTTCTTTGGCATACAAACAGATATGAAATGTTGTAACTTTGAGAATGATATTAATAAAAGACATGTGCAATTATAAAATATACATATATAAATATATATTATTTTAGTTGTGCGTTGTTAAGTTGTATTGTAATTAAGAACTTCTTTGAAATAATAAAATCTGTATATCAAAATTTGTTTCATTTGGTTATTATAAGTTTCCCTTCACTGACATTGTTATCTTACTGTGAATTAATTCATTAAATTTTCTTACATCATGTTCCGCTTCCCACAAGGGCCTAAAGCACACTGTCAACGATTTCGAGATTGTGGTATGTATTCATTCTCCTGACGTCTGTAGACGTCATGGTCAACCAGCTTTATATGCATCTGTAGCCTCTCACTGTATCTATGAGCATTCACGAAACGCTATCTCACTGATTTCTTGTACGTTCATTTCCATAAAGCACCGAAGCACAAAGCATAATTTTGTTGCTAAGCGCTGCTCAGTTGCTGTCTAAGGTTGACAACATAATTTAGTGTATACATCATGTACGTAGTACTAGTAGCACTTCATAATCGGAGGTGTATCAGCAGTTTTCTCTGAACCTCAAGCTACGGAATGTGCTCAACGGAAATTATATCAAGGACAATCAAGTGCTGCAACACGTCATAATTTTGGTGTGGCGAGTTTAGTACGTGTTGCTCATTAGTAATTTTCGAAAAAAGTTCTCTCGGAGAATGTTCTGGTTCTAATAACACACTAATTACAAAATTTACACCAATCGAAATGTACTATTGTCAATAGCCTACATAAGAAAAGTTCGTGAATTAACTTTAATATTTAATGTAATCTTAAATATTAATTAATATTTCGCAACAAGATGGATACTTTATTTTTTCATAGGAAGTACAGGGCGCTGAGTCTTGGTTAAAAACAGTGTAGACCTATGAGACTGGTGGTTTGTCTATAATTTTGATTTTCACAAACATCTGTTTCTCAAAATTTTGTTTCTGTGCTCTGGACACTTGTGGTTGTCAGTGCCTCAATTATCTAATATTGATTATTACAAAAATTATTTCTTAAAAGGAAAGACCTTAGTACATTAACAACCTCAATCGCAAGCAGTCCAGCAACAGTATATACGCCGGAATAAAAGTACACACCCGATGTTATAAAAAACCTGGTATCATTATTGTTAAGACTCATGATATGGCCAGTTATGGAGTACGCCTACTGCACCACCAGTTGTGTTCGAAAAGTTAGTGCTGCGCCATATCTATGGGTCGAAGAAGAAATTACTCCACAGGCTTCAAATTAAATTTTAGCGTACTTATTGGTTTTCCTAATGGCATAGATTGCTATATCTATTACAAGATTCCTAGTTACCTGAAATTCATAACAGCGTTCGTGTGTTTGATGCCTATTACGTTCGTCTAACGAGAAATGTTGAAGAATCGCATAAGTAAAATATGGTTACTCTGCTATCGATTTGAAGGTCCACTGCTTCATCCTCTGCCAAAGTCGTCCCTTGACGGCAACATTGAAAACCATTTTGTTAGTCCCTGTCTATTAATATCGACATCGCTTTGACAGCGCACTCCTTCATATTCGTCCTAATCGATGAGTTACGTAATCTAGTGAAGATACTGGAACAAATCACCAAAAAGAGTATCCAAGTACAGAGAGAACTTACGTAAACAAAGAATGGTTATGTGAGCGAACAATTTACCGACAAAAAATGAAGTATTTTAACAAAAAAAATCCGCGAATACAGAATATCAGACCAGGGCAAGAAAAAATATTTAAATCCATGTATACAATGATGAACCAAGATGAAAGTGTAAACTTCGCAATAGAGTTTAAATTCGTTCAGTGTTGTCCGCACAAAACAGTTAAACAACACGATATTAGCGGAAATATTAATCAAAAGATCGAGCGAGGTGGCGCAGTGGTTAGCACACTGGACTCGCATTCGGGAGGACGACGGTTCAATCCCGTCTCCAGCCATCCTGATTTAGGTTTTCCGTGATTTCCCTAAATCGTTTCAGGCAAATGCCGGGATGGTTCCTTTGAAAGGGCACGGCCGGTTTCCTTCCCCATCCTTCCCTAACCCCGAGCTTGCGCTCCGTCTCTAATGACCTCGTTGTCGACGGGACGTTAAAAAACACTAACCTAACTAACCATTAATCAAAAAATAAAATACTAGCTACTATTTATACTACGAATTCCAATCATTTCAACTAACTGACCATCCGTAGATTATAGCTATGAACAAAGAACTCGAGCAAACAGTCCAATTATAGAGAGGATTTAAGAGACTCGAATCAGTTCTAGCACAGAAAACCATACGAAGGGTGTTCGCGCGTAGGACGACCATAAGATTTCTTCGTCTTTTCACTCTAGAGCAAATACCAAACCTAGTTTGTAAGAATATACTCTGAATAAGTTAAATGTTACGCAAATTAGATGATTAATTATACATTTGTCTACGATTTTGAAAACAAATGAAAAAGAAAACCAACCGATGTGAGTCCTTTTCAGATAACATTTATATGTTCTTATACGTATCTACCCCCACACCCTTCCTCCTCCTCCTCCTCCTCCTCTAACTATGGTTCCTGAAGAGCGGCAGCAACATTTGCAGTAGATACAGAGGCAACAGTCTGGATGGTTGAATGATTTGTCATTGTAACATAGGCCACCACATCTTCACTGTGTTGGTACTGCGAGCAGCTGATAGCGAGGGAAAACATTGCCGTTATATTTACCAAGAACATGAAGCTCTACTGTATGTTGATAATGGCATTGTAAAGGTAAAATGTTCCGGAGGTAAAATAGCCCCCAATTAGGATCTCCCGGTGGAGGTAAAATAGTCCACGATTCGGATCTCCAGGAGGATATTTCATCAGGAAAAACAAAACGCGTTTCACTGGTCGGAGAATGGAATGTCAGATCGCTTAACCGGTTAGATACTTCAAGAAGAGACATGAATTGACTGAAGTGAGATATGTTGGGAATAAGTGAAGTGCGATGGTAGGAAGAAAGAGGCTCCTGGTCATGTCATCACAGAATTACATAAAATTAAAAGGGGGTAATACGGGAGTAGGTCTAATAATGAATAGGAAAACTGCTATGAACAGCAAAGTGAACACGTTAGAATAGTCAAAACACCCATTACAATAGTACAATATTATATGCCGACTAGATCTGCAGAGAATTAAGAGATTTAAAGAAGGCATGATGGAAAAGAAGTAATTACACAGGCAGTTAAGTGAGACGTCAATGTAATTGTAATAGAAGACTGGAATTGGGATATGCAAAAATGAACAGAAGGAAAAATGGTAGGAAAACATGGACTGGGGGAAAAGAATGAAAGGGGAAATGCACTGGTAGAATTTTGCACATAATTCAATGTAATCATTGCTGCTACTTGGTTTAAAAATCATTATAGAAAATTTTATACGTACAAGAGGAGGCCTGGACACAACGGTAGGTTTCTGACAGAGTATATAACAGTAAGATGGATATGTAGAAACCAGAGTTTGAAATCCAAAATGTTTCTAGTGACAGATATGAACACTCAGTAGTTGTGCGTTGTTAAGTTGTATTGTAATTAAGAACTCCTTTGAAATAATAAAATCTGTATACCAAATTTTGTTTCATTTGGTTATTATAAGTTTCCCTTCACTGACATTGTTATCTTACTGTGAATTAATTCATTAAATTTTCTTATATCGTGTTCCGCTTCCCACAAGGGCCTAAAGCACACTGTCAACGATTTCGAGATTGTGGTATGTGTTCATTCTCCTGACGTCTGTAGACGTCATGGTCAACCAGCTTTATATGCATCTGTAGCCCCTCACTGTATCTATGAACATTCACGAAACGCTATCTCAGTATAATTAATTGTGTATGAAGTGCAGAGGAAAAATGAAGATAGTACATAAAGGTAAGACATTAAGGAGATGGAACCGGGATAAAGTGAAAGGACCAGAAGTTGTTGAGAGTGTCAAAGAAGCACTAAGCAATGATTGACTGAAACAGGGGGGAAAGATACAACAAAAGACGAATGGATATCTTTGGGAGATGAGTAAAGCAGCAGAGTATGAAATAAGCCAAAAAAGGCAAGGCCCAATACGTAGAAACCCTTTGATTACAAGCGAGATGTTGAATCTAATTCATCAAATGAGAAAATATAAAACTGCTGCAAACTAAACAGGCAAAATGGAATACATTCTTATATGAGATTGTAAGGAAGCGTAAAATGGCAAAACAGGAATGACTAGACGAGAAATGCAATGTTGTAGATACATGCCTGGCTAGGAGTAAAAGAGAAACCCAAAAGAAGGATATTAGGAGGAAGGCTGAAAGGTGGAAGAAATACCTAGAGGTTCTCTGTAAGGGAAACGAAGTCAAAATTAATACACAAACATCAGAGGAAGTAGATGATGATATGGAAAATGTCATTTTACGAGAAGAATTTGACACAGCACTGAAAAGCCTCCGTGACAATAAGGCCGTTAGAGTGCATGACAGTCCCTCAGAATTGTTGAGATTCTTGGGAGAGACAGCAATGAAAAAGATATTCGTACTCCACCTGGTATGAAAGACGTAAGAGACAGGCAAAATACTGTCATACGTCTAGAAGAATGTAATACAGTGGCGGGGAAAGAAACCGCAACAACAAAACACAATGTAGAGTAATGTAATTTCGGGAATACATTCGTCTAGGTAACATATTTAAGTGATCGACATTGTAAAATCACTAGATAATGTACGCGCGTGATATCCTATTCTACATGTGAAATGCTGGTACAGTAATAGATGATGTAACCGCCAGAATGTTCAATGCCAGCATGCAAACATGTATGCATTGAGTTGTATACGTGCTGGATGTCAGTTTGTGCGACGGAGTTCCATGCCTATTGCATTTGATGGAATAAATGGTTTCTAGCATGAAAACCATATATTTTCAGACATAAGTTCATTAGACCATTTTTGTATCGTATATTCTTATCAATCAATCCCTAGAGTTTGTACACGGTGGAAGAAGTCACTCTGTATAATTAGGCATTGCTGCTAGTACCGCTGCATTAGAAACGACGTTCAAAGTGTATGTGCAAATCCCGAGGTGCTCGTCATCCGTAAGGCAGCATTGTAAAGCCCATTTATTGACACTGACTGGTTTAATTATTTAAATCAATTCTTACGCTTTGATGGCAACGACGGCGCATTGTATCAAAAGCTCCACAACAAACTGAATTTGTTGGGGCTCATCCTTATCCATATATGAAGATCGTAACTTTTCTCGAAAGAACAGATACCATTGATGACCGTGCAGCTTCTCTAGAATAAATGATAATTAACTGAAACCCTCACCTGCCGACAGGTGTTGTTGATATACCCCGATGGGGACAGCTGAAAATGTGTGCTCTGACCGGGACTCGAACCCGGGATCTTCTGCTTACATGGCAGACGCTCTATCCATCTGAGCCATCGAGGACACAGATGAATAGCGCGACTGTAGGGACTTATCCCTTCCACGCTTCCCGTGAAACCCACATTCCCAGCTGTCCACAATCTACCTACGTAATGTTCCTAAAAGATATTTGCCCATCCACTCATTACTAGCGGACACTAAGGTGACGATTCCCGTAAGGCTCCGGGCAACCTGTGCGCATTCGCACAGACGAAGGTCAATGGCCGGGTAGCCATTTAACTACACAAGTATATGAAGATAGTAGGTGTTCTCGAAAGAACAGATCTATTAGGAACATTATGTATGTAGATTGTGGACAGTTGGGAATGTGGGTCTTACGGGAAGCGTGCGAGGTATAAGTCCCTGCAGTCGCGCTATTCATCTGTGTCCTCGGTGGCTCAGATGGATAGAGCGTCTGCCATGTAAGCAGGAGATCCCGGGTTCGAGTCCCGGTCGGGGCACACATTTCAGCTGTCCCCATCGAGGTATATCAACAATTCCTGTCAGCAACTGAGGGTTTCAATTAATTATCATTCATTCTTTCCATTTCAGCTCAACAGCAGCAAAAATCCCAGACAAGGAAAAAACCTTGTAATGAAATAAAGTCTCCCCCTTTACTACAGTTATCATAAAAGTCTGCCCTGTGCCAAAAATTAAAACATTCTGTCCCACAATTACAGCAATCGGCTACAAAACGGGAAAACCTGATCCATTGCTATTGGAGTTACCATATAACCGCCTACCTCCAATCCCATGTTAAGAAAAATAATTAAATCAGAAAAGGAAGAATACTTTCGGATTTTACGTGAACACACATGTGTTCAAATAACTGCTGACTGAAAACTCGTACACTCTTACCCATCGACTCGGAAATACTTGTACATGTGAAGCACAAAATGAAAACAAGAGCTAGAGCAGTGCAGGTGCGTGGCCAAGCCGGGTGGACACTGCTCGTCTACATCACTCACTATGCACGCGCAAGCGGAAACACGCAGCTGCCAGTTCAATCACTCGGTATCACGCGGCACTCACTCACCGACTGACAGGTAACAACCACGTGGCCTCGCCATGCGGTTGAGGAAACAGACAGCAACAGGAATTCATCTGGCTCACCCACCCCGCACGCTGCTCCGGCCGCTGCGTGTTACCTCAAAGGCGCTCACAGCTTCGACACAACGTAGCAGCACTACTGGATCCGGCAAGACTCCAGACGCATTTAAAATTAGAATTTCTTTTTAGGAGACGATTTTCCGTGTTTTTCTGTGGAGAATGTGTGTGCTGTATGCTCGAGATTCACCAAGTGTTACCACAGTATAACGAAAATTAAAGTGATAACCTAATATTGAATGTTATTGATGGTCATTGTTTCAGTTGTGGAACTGCATATTTCTGTGAAATAATAGCTGATGTAACAATACTCACTTTCAGACAGCTGCTAAAATCGCACTGACGTTTAGACATATTTTATCAGAAAAATTAAAGAGAGATACATTGAGAGTGAGACTACAGATTATAATCGTAAATTTTGTTTACAATTAACTAAAAAGCTTCAAACCACACCATAGGCTTTCATGAATAAATCGAGCAAGTGAAATAGTAGGACTCATTACATTTGATATACGAGGGTTGCCCATAAATTAATGCAGTGCATTTATTTTCTCAGCCGAAAACAATGCAACGAATGCCAAACGTTATGAATGTATTATTTGAAGTCTCCTGAGTGCGCGTGCCAAGTTGCCGTCACATCCGACAGATAGCGTAGCTGCAGCACGGTTTCAAAACGGCGTCCGTAGGTGATGTACGTTACAAGCAACGTAGCGTCATTAAATTTCTATTGCAGAGAAAAAACTGTAGGGAATATTCACAAACGCTTGTGCAAAGTCTCTGGAGCATCTGCTGTCATCATAAGCACAGTTAGTCGCTGAGCGCAGAGGGTGATGTCATCAGAAGTCTGTACGGAGGAGCTCCATACGGATGTCTCACCTGACACACCTGACCTTGGCCCCCTTGCACTTCCACTTGTTTGGGCCTTGTGGATGCTATGGTTCAAATGGCTCTGAGCACTATGGGACTTAACATCTATGGTCATCAGTCCCCTAGAACTTAGAACTACTTAAACCTAACTAACCTAAGGACATCACACAACACCCAGCCATCACGAGGCAGAGAAAAGCCCTGACCCCGCCGGTAATCGAACCCGGGAACCCGGGCGTGGGAAGCGAGAACGCTACCGCACGACCACGAGATGTGGATGCTATAGTGGACATTATGAGGACGATGAGCAGGTGCTTCACACGGTGAAGCATTGGCTCTACCCCCACAGGGGCAAGGATTGGTGCTGACATGGCATACACGCTCTTCTTTCGTGCTGGAGGAAGGCCATAGAACGGGGTGGTGACTGCGTGAAAAAGTAGGGTCTGCAGATAAAACACCACTATTTCGCGTGTTCAATAAAGAAATGGTGAAGAAAAAAATGCAGTGCATTACTTTCTGAGCAACCCCCGTGTGAATAGAAAAAGAAAGGAAGCGAAAAGTCTTGTGGTGAAAAGAGATTTCTATCTGGATAGTAATTCGAATAAGCTGGTCGTTAGAACAAAGTTATTTACTCATGAATTAACTGTAAATTAAGTAGCAAATAACATATGATGCCACTGTATTTTGTTTGTTTACTTCTTGTTGGCTCCGAACACTGGGACTTAACATCTGAGGTCATCAGTCCCCTAGAACCTAAGGACATCACACACATCCCTGCCCGAGGCAGGATTCGAAGCGTCTAGAACCGCTCGGCCACACCAGCCGGCTTACTTCTTGTTAAAAGTTAGTATTTTTAGTATTTGTTCCCTTGGATAAGCATAGTTCCTGGTTTGAAAATAACTTGTTAATGGTTTGTCCAGAAAGGTGCCTTTGTGGCTCAGTGGCTTAAGTTCCAGGCCACAAAACTTAGACTTATGGTTCGATGCCCTGATGGCCTAATGTCTTTCTCTATAATTACCCCTCCTTTCGCCTATAACAATGACAATAATGCCAAGTCATGTTGCATCATATTTCAGAGTAGGTGTCGAAATGTAGATCCCCCCCTCTAACTGACTCTATACGTTCAGAGGTGGGAGAAGTCAAGGGCACACCACCATGCTTAGTAAACCACTGCCATGCTGAAACCACAGTTTCTCAATGTGCGGAAGTTGAGCACAGCTTTACATGATTTACGTTAAACATAACAGTGCTTGTAGGCAGATGGCCTCACCAGATGGGGCTATAACACACTAGTGGTATGGAGATGGGGTTAATGGTGCACTTTTTATGTCAAATTAATAAGGAATTTAAATAAACTGATCAACTGCCCTCCATCCCACCCCTACCCGCTCCACAACCCCAGATGACATGGATTTTCCCCAGCCGGCTTGAAGATCTCCACCCTATCCCTCTCTCCACCTCTCCTCCTCCCCCTACCGTATTGGCGAGAATTTCGATTTGGCGAGAATTTCAATTTTATGTAGGAATTTCTTGGTCCCAGGACTGTACTCTGCCTCGTGATGGCTGGGTGTTGTGTGCTGTCCTTAGGTTAGTTAGGTTTAATTAGTTCTAAGTTCTAGGCGACTGATGACCTCAGCAGTTGAGTCGCATAGTGCTCAGAGCCATTTTTTTGACTGTACTGGTGTCACTCCTCCCCCCTCCCTGGGAATTAGCTGGAAATTAAAAATTGCAGTGCCCTTTCTGGGACTCGACCCCCGGTCCTTCTGGATGGAAAGCACAAGTGCACACCCCCCACATGGAAACTGACCAGATGCAGGAGAGGAAGGTGTACGTTATGTATTTTGGTTGGGAAACGGATGTAAAGATAAGTCTTAATGATGTAATTAATTATTAATCTTGGACCTAATTACACAACTATATGCAAAGTTCTACACAAGGCGCGCCTGAAATCGCAATACAGATCAAAAATTGACGATGCCATAAAACTGGTTCTATCCTGCTGGGAAAAAATTTTAGAATTCCACTCGAAACTTTTGGCAGATGCCATCAAGCTCTACCCTTCACCTGCAAGCTGGTGGGAAAAAGGCTGGAGTGGAAGGTATTCAACTGAAGAGATGCTGATGTTCGACAGAGAGTAGCTTAATAAGTACATTACCTGCAAGCATACAGCTGAAGACTATTTATTACTGTTTGACGTCGGAGTTTGCTACAGACGCCTCCCACTGCATTGCTCAAGAATCACCCCGCAGCCAAGGAATTGGAGCCAATACGCACTACTACAGCTAATGAAAAATGCTTCATTGTTCTAAATACCCATCCGACATTTTTGGATCCATACCTCGCATCTTCCGACCTGTGTGTAAAGTTTCTGTCATCCAGCAGACAATCATTCACAACAGCAGTCTATTATTCCATTTTAGTTTCGTAAGCAATTTGGCCATCATAGGACAGCATGTTTCACGCAGTCTACTAACATGTCGGCAAAAACACTATCACTTCCACGTTCCACTACAAGCTATAATTCATGTGGTGTCTACTTTATAATTAGAGGATATGAAGTATGAAATGATGTATGACGAGCAGAAAAATCTATTTTTAAACACGCAATTATGAAGATAATAATAAATACAGTCTTGATTTCACGAGATTAGGTACAGTCGATTTCTGATAATTTTATGAGCAAAATCGGTGTAGTTTGAAAGCATTCCCCATGTTCAAATTACAAATTGTTATGCATGAGAGCATTACATTCACCAGAGATTGAAAATACCGCCGCAGTTGTAACGTTCTTTTTTTAGAACACGACCGGTTTTGCGCTCTTATACGCCCATCTTCAGGTATCGGAACTTGGTGCTGTGACTCCGAGCGTCGGGTTGGACGAGTACAAGATGAGGTGTGCTACCAGCGAGTGCAGAGCACAGATTACATTTATCAGACTGTGAACTACCGATTTAGATCAGTATCTATACAGTAATGTAGTATGTTCGAGAGCAGTCCGCATCGTTATTTTGCAACATGCAGAGTAGGTGAAAAAACTATGAACTATCTGCATCCAAACTTTAAACAGTCATACCGCTCCTTTAAATAGAACCTCCTACAAAATTTTACCATGTGTCTCTCTTCCAGCATACCGAAAAACAAATACCGTCTTCGTGTTGACATCGAGCACATTACATACACATGCATCGCTCCAATGGAGCAAGTGGCCATTGGTCGAAGTCGTTTGCACAGACTTGTACCCCTTCTCTGTGTACGCTCAATATCCCCTATTAGCTCTACATACTTGAGCAGTGTGGTGTCACCGCCAGACACCACACTTGCTAGGTGGTAGCCTTTAAATCGGCCTCGGTCCGGTAGTATACGTCGGACCCGCGTGTCGCCACTATCAGTGATTGCAGACCGAGCGCCGCCACACGGCAGGTCTAGAGAGACGTCCTAGTACTCGCCCCAGTTGTACAGCAGACTTTGCCAGAGATGGATCAATGACAAATACGCTCTCATTTGCCGAGACGATAGTTAGCATAGCCTTCAGCTACGTCATTTGCTACGACCTAGCAAGGCGCCAGTACCAGTTTATATTGAGATTGTTATGAATGTATCAACAAGAGCGATGTTCTCCAATTATGGATTAAAGTTAAGTATTCAAGCAACTACGTACTTTATTTGCTACTATAAATTCCTTTAACTATTCCAGACCTCACGCCAGTCTGCGTGAGCTTAACGCGTGCATTTCGGCCTCCTCTAGCAACACGGTGTTGGCTCTTCTGCCAACACATTAAGCAGTATTTTAAGATGGACGGCAGCAGTGTTTCGTAAGCCATCTTCTTTGTAGACTGATTGCCCTTCCTTAGTATACTACTAACTAACCGATGTCGGCCTCCTGATTTACCTACAACCTACATCTACATCTACATTGATACTCCGCAAGCCACCCAACGGTGTGTGGCGGAGGGCACTTTACGTGCCACTGTCATTACCTCCCTTTCCTGTTCCAGTCGCGTATGGTTCGCGGGAAGAACGACTGTCTGAAAGCCTCCGTGATTGTTTTATTTCGTATCCCTACAAAGTGCTATACCCATATATTTGTATGAGTTGACCGCTTCCAGCTGTGACTCAGTGATATTGTAACCATAAGATACTTCACTTTCCGTTTATAGAAGTGTGAGATGATACGTTTCTGATCATTTAAGCATGTTGCCAATCTTTGCATCCCTCTGAAAGATTACCAATGTCTGTTGCTTCTTTCAGATAGTACTTCATCAGAGGTGACTGTGCCGTCTGCAAAAAGACTGGGTTGACACTAATACTGACTGCATGTTCATTAAAATTAACTATGAACAGCAAGCGTTCCAACACATTTCCCTGGGGCACCTGCGCAGTTACTACTATATCTGTTGATGACTCTCTATCCGAGATAACACGCTGCGCCCACCCTGTGTATCAACTTCAGTCAACTCACAAATTTCTACATCTACATGGCTACTCTGCAAATCACATTAAAGTGCCTGGCAGAAGGTTCATCGATCCACCTTCGCAGTTCTCTATTATTCCAATCTCGTAGAGCGGGCGTAAGGACGAACACCTATATCTTTCTGGTCAAACTCTGATTTCCCTTATTTTATCACGGTGATCGTTTCTCCCTATGTAGGTCGGCGTCAACAAAATATTTTCGCATTCGGAGGAGAAAGTTGGTGATTGGAATATCGTGAGAAGATTGCTCCGCAACGAAAAACGCCTTTGTTTTAATGATGTCCATCCCAAATACTTTATCATTTCAATGACACTCTCTCCCCTATTTCGCGATAATACAAAACTTGCTGCTCGTCTTCGAACTTTTTCAACGTATTTCGTCAGTCCTATCTGCTAAGGATCCCACACCAAGCAGCAGTATTCTAAAAAGAGGAGGGACAAGCGTGGTGCAGGCAGTCTTCTTAGTAGATCTGTTACATTTCATAAGTGCTCTGCCAATAAAACAGTCTTTGGTTAGCCTTCCCCACAAAATTTTCCATGTGTCTCCTGAAGACTTGCTTTTATTAAGTGATTTAAGTTGCTTCACTACTCCGAGGATATTTACTTCTACGTTACTCATGTGTTGTTCGTAATTGTAATTCCTAGGTATTTAGCTGAATTTACGGCCTTTAGATTTGACTGACTCATCGCGTAATCGAAGTATAACGGATTTCTTTTAACATTCATGTGGATGACCACACACATTTCGTTATTTTGGGTCAATTGCCAATTTTCGCACCATAGAGATATCTTTTATCAATCGTTTTGCAATTTGTTTTCATCTTCTGACGACTTTACTAGTCTATAAACGACAGCGTCATCTGCAAACAACCTAAACGGCTGCTCGGATTGTCTCCCAAATAGTTTATATAGATAAGAAACAGAAAACGGCCTATAACAGAAACTTGGGGAACGCGAGAAACCACTTCTGTCTTACTCGAAGACTTTCCATCTATTACTACGAACTGTGATCTCTCTGACAGGAAATCACTAATCCAGTCACATAACTGAGACGATATTCCATAAGCACGCTGTTTCACTACAAGTCGCTTGCGTGATACAGTGTGAAAATCCTTCCGGAAATCCTTAAATACGGAATCAGTTTGAAATCCCTTGTCAATAGCATTCAGCACTTCAGGCGAGTAAAGAGCTAGTTGTGTTTCACAGGAACGATGTTTTCTAAACCCATGTTGACTGTGTGTCAATACACCGTTTTCTTCGAGGTAATTCATAATGTTCGAACACAATATATGTTCCAGAATCCTTTTACATATCGACGTTAATGATATGGGGCTGTAATTTAAAGGATTACTCCTACTACCTTTCTTGAATATTGGTGTGATCTGTGTAACTTTCCTGTCTTTAGGTACGGATATTCCGTAGAGCGAACGATTGTATATGATTGTTAAGTGAGGAGCTATTGCATGAGCATACTCTGAAAGGAATCTAATTGTTATACAGTCTTGACCTGAAGACTTGCTTTTATTAAGTGATTTAAGTTGCTTCACTACTCCGAGGATATTTACTTCTACGTTACTCATGTTGGCAGCTGTTCTTGATTCGAATTCTGGAATATTTACTTCGTCTTCTTTTGTGAAGGCATTTCGGAAGGCTGTATTTAGCAACTCTTCTTTGGCAGCACTGTCTTCGATAGTATCTCCAATGCTATCGTGCAGAAGGCATTGATTGTTTCTCGCCGCTAACATACTTCACAAACGACCAGAATCTCTTTGGATTTTCTGCCAGGTTTCGAGACAAAGTTTCGTTGTGCAAACTGTTATAAGCGTCTCGCATTGAATTCCGCGCTAAATTTCGAGCTTCAGTAAAGGATTGCCAATCTTGGAGATTTTGCGTCTGTTTAAATTTGGCTTGTTTCTTTCGTCGTTTCTGCAACAGTGCTCTGACCCATTTTTTGTACCAAGGAGGATTAGCTCCGTCGTTTGTTAATTTATTTGGTACAAATCTCTCAATTACTGGCGATTCTGTTTCTCTGAATTCATGGCACATCTCATCTACACTTATATTAATTTGGAAAGAGTGGAGATTGTCTCTCAGGAAGGAGTCAAGTGAATTTGTAAGTGCTTTTTGAATAGGTATATATTTCTTTTACTTTTGGAGGATTTTGGGATTACAATATTCAATCTCGCTACGACCATCCTGTCTTCACTAATCCCTGTATCCGTTTTGACGCTCTTTATTAACGCAGGATTATTTGTTGCTAAGAGGTCAAGTGTATTTTCAAAAAAAAAATGGTTCAAATGGCTCTGAGCACTGTGGGACTTAACTTCTGAGGTCATCAGTCCCCTAGATCTTAGAACTACTTAAACCTAACTAGCCTAAGGACATCACACACATCCACGCCCGAGTCAGGGTTCGAACCTGCGACCGTAGCGGTCGCGCGGTTCCAGACTGTAGCGCCTAGAACCGCTCGGCCACTTCGGCCGGCCAAGTGTGCTTTCACAACCGCTTACTATTCGCGTGGGCTCATGAACCAACTGTTCGAAGAAATTTTCAGAGAAAGCATCTAGGACAATTTAGGATGGTGCTTTATGCGTACCTCCGGAATTAAACATTTATTTTCGCCAACATACCAAGAGTAAATTAAAGTCACCACCAACTATAAACGTGTGAGTCGGTACGTGTTTGAAATCAAACTCAAGTTTTCTTTGAACATTTCAGCAATTGTATCATCTGAATTGGGAGGTCGATAAAAGGATCCAATTATTATTTTATTCCGGTTTTCAGCAGTGACCTCGGCCCATACTAACTCACAGGAACTGCCTGCTTCAATTTCGTGATAAGATAAATTACTTGTAACAGCAACAAACATGCCACCGCCAACTGTGTTTAGCCTATCCTTTCGGAACACCGTTAGGTTCATCGCAAATATTTCGGCTAATTTCGGCTTTAGCCATCTTTCAGTGTCTATAAGGATTTTAGCATTAGTTCTTTCTATTAGTGCTTGGAGCTCTGGTACTTTCCCAACACAGCTACGACAATTTACGACTGTTATACCCATGGTTCCTGTATCTATATTCTTCCTGTTTTCAGCCTGCATCCTTTGTGACTGAAGCCCTTTCCTTTTTGTATTAACCTAAAAAGCTGCCCAGTCCACGCTACACCCCCTGCTACCCATGTAGCATATAGTGGGCTCTGACCTATTCAGTGGAACCCTAAACCCATCCACCCTATGATGCAAGCCGAGGAATCTGCAGCCTACGTGGTCGCAGAACCGTCTGGGCCTCAGACCCTCCACTCGGCTCTGTACCAGAGGTCCGCAATCGGTCAGCAAATGTTCAACTCTGCTTCCATCTCGCAAACAAGACTGGTAGTCTTTAGTAGTTCTGTTAGCCCCTCGATGTGAGCCATCGCCTGCAGCTGGCTGCACCCTATCCTCTTCATGGAATTCAGAAGAACCTGTTCCACATTTGGAATGACTCTACTCAGTATGCACATGCACATTGGCTTTCTTCCCATTCTTGGCAGCCATGTCTCTAAGGGGCCTCATAATGCGCCTAACATTGGAGCTCCCTACTATCAAGAATCCCACACTCTTTGATTGCCCGTATTTTGTAAACTGAGAGGTTTCCTCTGTAAAAGGACAGGCGTCGGCATCTGGCTCAGTGACAGTGTCAGCCACAGACAGCACCCCGAACCTGTTTGTTAGACTAACCAGGGAGGCCTTACATGTGGCCCCCTGGGAAATCTAACCGCATGCTACGTCCTGGGGAGACCTTCCACTCGACAACAGGTGAGGGTTCAACCTCAGTGCGAGCAGTAACTGGCCGATTGGAGGACTTGACGGCTGGAGGTCCGTTGGATCCCCACAGCTGGCCCATCTACTGCAACCTCAAGTTGTGTAACTGAAGCCATCACAGCCTGGAGCTGTGAGCAAAGTGTCACCAACACTGCTCGCATCCGCACAAAACAATAACAATTCCATCTATACTAAAGACCATGGAAAACTAAACTACACAGATAATCAGACTATCAGCACGTGCCGTGGAAGTCTACTGCAGATGCTGACGAAAACGGAGGATCTATGTCTAATAAATTAGTTAAATACACTGAGATTCAGAAATCTAACTACCGAAGCACTCAGGTGAAACTATATAATTTGCCCCTGATTAGGAATTTGTAATATGTCACAAAATTGGTTTACTTTCCGACGCAAACGAAAACGCGAGAACTGTGGCTATTAGATATTAAATTAACACGCAGAAACTCAAGAAAGTAAACTATTAAGGCACACAGATGATATTATACAATTCGCTCCTGGTTAGGAACTCGTAAAAGTTACAAAATCGGTTTACTTGCCTGTTGCTTCATGTGTCTCGTCCGGCTGTTGCTGCCTAACTGCTTAATACTCCTATAATCGTACTTTTGATGATGGGCACGTGTTTAGTAATGACTCAAATAGTGTTCATAAACCATGATTGTTTTGATGCACAGGTATCATGGTGTTATTTGAGGTAAGTGCGAGATGAGTATCATATGGTTTTAGAATCCATGTTGGTTCGTGTGGAGGAGATCATTCTGTTCAAGATAACTCATTAAATTCAAGCTAATAATATAAGATTCTATCACAAAGGGATGTCAAGAATCTTCGGCACTAGTTTTGTGGGTCGCTTCTGCTGCCCTTCTTGTAGATGGGTGTGGCTTCTGTTTTTCCGAAGTTCAGAAGTAGGCACCACGGTTTGGGCCCAATGCTACAGATTGTGAGCCTTGTTGAAACTCTATGAGTAAGGCTGACCGCCAGTCATTGGAATGGTCCCAATTTGATCTCGGAAACTATACAGCAGAAAACGTGCGCCACAATCTGCACTTGGTTGCACCTTGTTTGCCCAATGGCTGCTATAATAGCCTCTTCAACATGTAGAATGAGGCCATGTACCTTCCAGCTGTGTGCACAAGGTGTTCCTTCGCAACCCTTGCTGCCATTTCGCTAGAGAGAAGCACTATTAGATATATATTCGATAATCCAACGATTAACATTCTCTCCACCCTTTAGAGTTTATCTGCCTTGACAATGTACACAGCACGTTTCCCAAGAACTGAAGAGATTCTTAAACGGCTCAGTTTTAGCGGAAAATACATCCATAAACTTGTTAGTTAGTGGTGTTGTGTAACAAATCATGTTTCAATTATTTTGGAGATAAGATTACACCTTAGAGTATGAACTTTATTTCGGTGTCTTAATTACCTACGAAATTGTTGATCTATTTTTGATAAAAAAGTAAGAGAACTTATATTCAGTCTTAATTATCTTTCGCGTCTCGCTACTAAAAGTTTGTGTCATCATGGTGTCACGAATTCTGTTGTGAAATACACTACTGACCATTAAAATCGCTACACCAAGAAGAAATGCAGATGATAAACGGGTATTCATTGGACAAATATATTATACTAGAACTGACATGTGATTACATGAGAAATCAGTACCCAGAACAACCACCTCTGGCCGTAATAACGACCTTGATACGCCTGGGCATTGAGTCAAACAGAGTTTGGATGGTGTGTACAGGTACAGCTGCCCATGCAGCTTAACACGATACCACAGTTCATCCAGAGTAGTGACTGGCATATAGTGACGAGCCAGTTGCTCGGCCACCATTGACCAGACGTTTTCAATTGGTGAAAGATCTGGAGAATGTGCTGGCCTGGGCACCATCGCAGGCGCTCCTGTCTGTGATGCAGCGTCAAGGGTAATCGCAGCCATGGTCTCCGAGCTGATAGTCCATGCTGCTGCAACTGCTACTGATACGAGGCCGTTAGGATCCAGCACAGCGTTCCGTATTACACTCCTGAATCCACCGATTCCATATTCTGCTAACAGTCATTGGATCTCGACCAACGCGAGCAGTAATGTCGCGATGCTATAAACCGCAATCGCGATAGGCTATAATCCGACCTTTATCAAAGTCGGAAACGTGATGGTACGCATTTCTCCTCCTTACACGAGGCATCTCAACAACGTTTCACCAGGCAACTCCGGTCAACTGTTGTTTGTGTATGAGAAATCTGTTGGAAACTTTCCTCGTGTCAGCACGTTGTAGGTGTCGCCAATGGCGCCAACTTTGTGTGAATGCTCTGAAAAGCTAATCATTTGCATATCACAGCATCTTCTTCCTGTCAGTTAAATTTCGCGTCTGTAGCACGTCATCTTCGTGGTGTAGCAATTTTAATGGCCAGTAGCGTAGTATACGTTGCACACGCCTTCTCGCGCTGGGAGGATAACTGTGTTGTACTGTACCTTAAACAGCTGTCCCAAGCTTACGTAGTATCCAAAAGTTCCGTGAATCCTCGTAGTCATCGTGCGCGTCACGGGGAGAAGGTGGGTCAGGTAGCACATCATGGGAGTGAGATAAAGGTTGACGAGTGATACTCGCTGCATCATATCCATCGACCGTAGAGCATTTAGTCGGACTGAAGTGCGGACTCTGAGTAACAGCCGTCGGTAATTTTTCGCACCATTCCTGCCGTCTCCTTATGAAAGGTGATACCCAAACGTCGGACGATTTGTAGCACACGTAAGGGTGCTTCCGTTCCTGGTTCTAGTTCACGCCCATCCTGCATGAATTGTGATTTTCGTAAGTTGACCTCCCTGCCAGCTGCCATCCCACACATCTGTAGCCAATCCAGTGCTGATTGAGTCTCCTCCTCATTCCGGACGAGGAACACAATATCATCTTCTTATGCTCTACATTTGAATGATAGTTGCCGCAAAGAAATCCTGGTAAGTCGTTGGCGAAGGCCTGCGAGGCACGGTTCTAAGGTGATCGCATATAGGAGGGTCGGAAGGGGCAACCGTGTCTGACTAATCTTAAGATCTTAAAATACTCCTTCCTCCGTTGATGACCATCGATGAACTGGCACCATGCAACAGCCGTCTCACTGCAGTGGTGAACAATAGAGAGACACCCACCCTGTTCATCGTCCCTGCGAGGTACACATGATACGCTCAATCAAAGGCATGTCCGAAATCTACAGCAACCATTGCCCCCGGAGGCGGCACGCAGCCGCGAAGGCGACGACGTCACGGTACTCTCTAGCGGCTGTGTGTATATTACTGATGTCGCCAAGACAAGTCTGATCGGCATGTATTCGATCCGCCAGCGACGTTTTGATACGGGTGCTCAATAAGCGTATTAAGACCTTGCAGTCACTATTAAGATGGGTCAAGGGGGCCATAATCACAACGTCGTTTGGTGCCATGTGGCTTGGGTATCGGGATCAAGAGTCCTTCCGTAAATTTTGTTTGAAGCGGTACTTCTTGCCGCAGAAGCTCATTGAACATGCGTACCACATCGGGGTCATAATGGTCACAAAGGCATGGAAAAATTTCAACGGGAATCCGTCTGGGCCTCGGTACTTGTTGGAGGCGCCTCGTGCAGTCGCTTCCACCAGCTCCTCGCACGTAATTACAGACAACACGTCCGCTACCCCTTTCAAACTAGTCGCGTCTGGGGTCTCTTCCACGACGTTCCCCAGCTCGCTCTGTCCCTCCCCGTCGCTCGCGTGGAATCTGGTAAAATGATCCGTGAAAGCCTGTGCTATGCCCCTTTGTATTGAAATACGACGGCCATCGCCGAGATCGACCTCTTGCATTAATGCCCTTCGTCGTTAAGCAGGCAGTCCTGTGACCTCGCGCGTATCATTATACACGCCATCCTTAGCGTCGGAAGTTGTATCAACTTCACTTTGATTGGGTGGACGGCTTCTGTCGTTCTAGTGCAGGTAGTTGAGCGAACAGTTCACGGAGGGCCGTAAAGTAAAAGTCAGAGGTCGTGCGCTGACATCAGGGAACATCCTTCTCATATCCTATTCCGCCTAAAGCTGGCTTCGCGCTCGATGGACCACTGGAGGACAGAACCATAAGAAGTTCGTCGACAGAAGCAGCCACGCCACCTGTCCTCCACCATGCGTCGGCATTCTGCATCACGCAGGTGGGAGACGTCCATCTTCCAATCACTCCTCCATTTCCATACCTGCTGTCTAGCAAGGGTAATCGTACAAACACGTATAGACCCCATGGTCTATAAACGCGATCGGCCAATTTCTGTGTCCATCTTCGAAGTCGATAACTCCTTTGAAACAAAGATCCGATACAAACGGCTCGTGGAGTGGCACGTAAGAAACGTATATCCCAATTGGTTGCGATACTTCAGGTCCCATGTATTGACTAATTCCCTCCCATTGATCGTCTACCTAAGTTCTTGTCTAGGAGTATAGTTAGGATGTTGGTCCTTCCTGTTGAGCACACAATTAAAATCTCCGCCGAGTATGCAAGCATCATATAGTCCCCGGAACAACGGTGTAACGTAATGGGAGTAAAAATCTGCTAGTTCCCTTTTCTTTTCAGACCCTGACGGTGCATATATATTGATCGTAGGTATTCCACCTATTATGGTAACGGCCGTACCACGGGCCGATGGCAAATACTCTACTTCGTCTGCAAGTATCCCTTCCTTCAACAGTATAGCAGTGCCCACACCTCTCTCGTCACACGGAGAACAGTAAATATCGTAACCGTAAAAGTCCGATGGGGAAGCACCCGAACTTTCTGTAAGAGGGCTATGTCTTAAGTCTGCACTTCTTATCATGTCACAGATCATCTTGATTTCTGCCGTCGTCCCAATGTTATTGATGTTAACATACACTTCGATAAGCTTGTTGTATGGCTTTGAACGTAGACAGGGCACCTTACGGTCGCTAATTCTTCAATACACAGGCTGCTTACTTTCTGTCGCCCCCGCCGTCCCCTCACGTGGTCTGCCATTATTCCGTGCACTCTTCCGGCCTTACACCGCGAGAGCGTGTGGGAGCAGTTCCTCCAGCATCATCTGTTCCCACGGGGGTGGGTCTTGTGACCAGTACCCCAGCGTCCCATAGCTGTCATTTGTTGTAGGCGCCGTAGCCTCCTCAGTAGCCTGTTGCCATGGATTGGACTTCTGCGCTGTTTCTGGAGCATCGTCAACGGAAGGTTGTGTCGCCGTCCCGCAGGCCACCCCTGCATCCACGCTAGGGAGTTGTGTTGTATCCGTGGTCATCTGCTCTGTACCGGAAAACGCCTCAGCTTTGACTGCTGGATGTGGTTGTCGTTATCCACCGTGAGGCGGCGCTTCTTCCGGCGTTTTGGTGATCGCTGTTTTCGTTGCCGCGCGTCAGAATCAGAGGTCAACATGGCCTCTTGATGTTTGTGGAATGACTTCGGAATCGAGCGCCGTCGAATTATCGACGACCGTAAGTGTCGTATCTGAAGGGGCTGCAAGCAGCACCGAAGAAAGGGTGTACTGTGACAGCTGCAGGCGGTCCAGCGCAACGTCGTCGCTCCGTGCCTCGCCGCGATCTGCCTCTGTACGTTCCGGTACCTTTCTGTCGCGCGGGCTACGTTAGCGCGTAACACCGCGACATAGGCCGTGGGGAGCATAGTGGGACTCGGTGTGAGCGGTGAATCATCCCGTGGCAGCTGTAACAACCTTCGTCAAGTACACTCAGAACGTACGTGTCCCTCCTTCCCTCACCCAGAGCACGTTCTTGGTTGTCCGTCACATATGACAATCGCCCTCCGACCAGCGATGTACACGTGTGACGGAACATGTTTCCGTTGTTCTATCCGTATTTGTCTGACACCATTGAGGACAGGATACGTTTTGAATCTCGCCCATTTTTTCAGCCACATGGGATATGACCGATCCGTAAGGACGCAGGGCGTCTGGCACCAGTTCTTCTGACACTTCGAATGGAAGTTCAAAGACGCGTATCGTTCGTAGTCCCATGCCAGCGTGTTCAACCGTAACCGCTCCAACATTCCGGTCCGAACGACAGAAACGAAGTCCTTGTCGGTGTCGGAGTAGTACTTCGTGACATGCCGCTCCATTGATGAGCTTTACACAGACCACGCTGCTGACTACAGATAAGTGTATTCAGGTTCGATTTTTACCTCGTCCCTTTAATAACGTTTTATCTCGTAAGCCTTCGGTCGAGCATATTCGTCAACGAAAGTAAATTTCAGTGTTGATTTGCGGAACGACAAAGCCATGATTCGTTCTATGTATTACCGCGGCCCACCGCCACATATTTAATGTAAACACCTCTCGCGCACACATCGGCAGGGACGCATACCGTCCGAAGAGCTGCGCCGCTGAAGGCTGACGGCCCCATTAAGTCGCCTTGGCGCAGCGGTTCACTCAAGTGTGCGGCTTACCCTCACACGCCTCCCTCCTCAATCCAAATTCTCACTGCCTCCCCAGTCTACTTTAAAATACCCCTTACGTAGACTCTCCATGTTCTGGAATAGCACCTTAGCATCAAATACAAACGGGGGATCCAGCCTGAAAACTGAGGAAGGAGGGGCAAACGAAGGATTAAGGGTGCAGGTCCTTACACAAATGAAATGACACAATTTCAGAATATAAAGCACTCCATCTTCAGGCCACATGTGGCCCATCGGGACCGTCCGACCGCCGTGTCATCCTCAGCTGAGGATGGGGATAGGAGGGGCGTGTGGCCAGCACACCGCTCTCCCGGACGTTACGATGGTTTTCTGTGACCGGAGCCGCTACTATTCGGTCGAGTAGATCCTCAATTGGCATCGCGAGGCTGAGTGCACCACGAAAAACGGCAACAGCACATGGCGGCCCGGATGGTCACCCATCCAAGTTCCGGCCACACCCGACAGCGCTTAACTTCGGTAATCTGACGGGAACTGGTGTATCCACTGCGGTAAGGCAGTTGTCCAATATCACAGTATAAGACCAGTAAATTCACTGAGGTTTTGTCATTTCATATCTAAAAGAAATAACTTCTGACAGAACCATTTTATACCACAAGAACAGTGAAAACTACAGTGCCGTCTATCTCATTTTCTTAACTACAAGCTTTCTTTTCTTGCTGGCAATGTGTTCTTTCTTCGTTAACAGTTTACATTCTTGTCTATACTTAAAATGTCAGAAATCCACACCAGAGGGAAAGGAAGCATTATAATTGAGGCGCTGAGAACATAAAGGCCTAAAGAACCCCGTCGTCAATTTTTCAGACTATAGAAGGTACGCAAGCTCCTGACACCTGTTCATCTTACGGTGAACCAACTCTTTCGTGCTGTACCCCTACACTGCATATGTGAACGTTTGCGAATAAGTGTCACACCAATTTTCCTAATATTCGATTTCATAATGTCCCAAAACGTATTCCTTGCTGTAGGGACCCTCACTGGCCACACTAACGCCCGTTTCTTGATGAAAACTGAAACGTCTTGAAGGAATGCCTCACCAGAATTTCGTTCCATGGTTTCAGAATTCCAAAAATGGACGCTGAGAATTTCGTAATCTGTAAGGATGTTACTACTAAAGCAAAAGTTGATGGTCGTGATAACATTGTACGTTCGGAAATTTTATAGTTATGAATTTTTAAACAGGTTGCCATGATCAACTGTTTAAAACAGCATTATTCTTCAGTAGAGTCGTGGAAGGCCGCCATTTCGGCAGACCAAAATTTCTTATTTCTCCACAGTTTGTAAATTCCTTCCAAAAACCAGGGCCCAGATACTTAAGTGGAAGGCAAATATCAACCTCGAAACAGACTTAACAGAAGTTTTAAACATGGCTGATTCAGTGACCGTTTATAAATTAAATTTGAAATAAATGAGCCCCGGGCACAAATTTTTAGTCTTATTAACCAGGTTTCAACACTTCTAAGAGTGCCTTCATCAGAATTTAAATGTTTAAAGTAGCCTATAACACAATTACAAATTTATGGGAAAAGAAAAATTTTTATATTAAGTACTGACTAACAATACAAGACAGTGACAGTACTTACATGTCACGTACAAAATAAATAACAGGCCAGAATAGCTTTAGTCACAAATTTATTTTAAAAGAATGCAAGAGAACGAGCCACTATGGGCTGCTCCTGTCCGTAAAGCCACAGGTAGCAACGGACTGAGGCGCCCGCGTTAACAAGTGCGGGCAGGTAAACATGACACCAAGAGTGCCATCTGGTAGCTGTAAATATAAGTAGGCTGCTTAACATTTAAAATATAGCCAGCTGAATGTTAAAATGAACAGTATTTAGTACTTGAACTCACAGGCAAAGCTTTATATGACAACAGCAGACATGGTAACATCTTGCTTATGTAAAAGGATAGAAATACAGTTTGAAAACTGAAAGTGATTAACAGTGCAAAAAGAAGCAGTACTTACACGTCACGTATAAAATAAATATAAATGTGACTAAAGCTGTTTCGCTTTATATTTATGTGGGCTGCTAGGTGAAGGTTTTCTTGGGCGTTACATGTCACCCAACAAACTTACTTTACAAAATTACCTTCGTTTTCTGTGGGGTCATGTAGCAGGATTCCTTGAGGATGTTGCCTTTCAGCAAGGCGATAGGTTGGGTAAATGAACGATAGAGCATCAGTACATTTTGTTGCAATGATGACAAGACATCTAATGCGCCATTATGGACAAGGACGGATTGGTTGAGGAGGAGATCTTCTGTGGCTCCAAGATCAACTGATCTGAAACCTACGGATTTCTGTGTTTGGAGCCACCCGAAAGGTGTAGTGTATGCCACTGCAATTAACTGGTGTAGATTTGAGTGTTTGTCAAGAGATTCGAAATGATCCCGGCGCGTTTGAAAGGACTCGACGGGTACAGACCTGCATTCTGGTACGAGAACGGCAACTTTGAATACCTTCTTTAAATATGAGAGCAGTTATGCACTTTTTCATTCATTGCTACAACCATTCTCTGACTCACGTGCGTTTCTTTCGAGACACATTAAATTGCGAACCTGTGCCACATAAAATTACAGAAATGTTTGGAAAAAAATCACTAAGATAAAAAGTGAAGCATAGTGAAGGGATTAACCGAATGGAACGGAAATCGGTAGATGTGGTGTCTTTGTATAAATAAACAAATGATTAAAATTTCAGAAAATCTGAAATATGTCTTAAAGAAAAACAGCTTCGCAAACTCAGCAAGTCAATAAAACTTTGGTCCAACTCTGGCCCCTACGCAAGCAGATATTTGGCTTGGGACTGAGTGACAAAGTAGTTGAATATCCTCCTGAGAGATATCGTGCCAAATTCTGTCCTACGGACGCGTCATATCGTCAAAGTCCCCAACTGGTTGGAGGGCCTGCCAACGATTCTCCAAACGTTCTCAAATGGAGAGAGACAGCGCGACCTGGCTAGCCAAGGTAGGCTTTGGCAATCGTGAGGACATGCAGTAGAAACTCTCGCCGTGTGCAGGCGGGCATTATCTTGCTGAAATGTATGCCCAGGTAGCTTGGCATGAAGGACAAGAAAACGGGGCGTCGATTTACCGCTGTTCTGGAACCAAAGCGGTCTTGTTATGAAAAGAAATGACACTTCACGCCATCACTCAGGCCGTATGTCTGGCGATAGGCTGGTATCCTAACACTGTCCAGGGCGTATCCAGAAACTCATTCGGTCTGGAATCTCATTGACTGGAGGAGAATTGTCTTCAGTGATGATTCCCGCTTCGAAAGGATAATGAGCCCCAATGACCAACGAAGAAATGTCTGGTGAAGCCCCGTACAGTCTTAGTTAAAAACAGTCTTGGTTGCAATTTTAGGTTTTTATATTTCAACAACGCGTTTCGCCTTATTTAGGCATCTTCACGTTATCTACATAGAAAACAGAGAACAAATCCATCTATTTAAGAATCGCGATCGCGTTGTGCAGACTTGCCTAATTTATAAGCATGTATAAACAGATCAAATATTGAAAGAGCAAATACCTTTATTTGGTATTTCTTAGAAGACTCCTTTAGTTAATGTAGCCAAAGGGTATCGTCGAATATATCAGGCCAATATCGCCTTCGTTAAACCCAATAAAAACTAGGAATATAAAATAGTAAAATCATTACCTTTTCTAGATGGACGCGAGAGACACCAGGATCTGCATAACTCCTTCCTATTCACAGGAGCGAGTAACAGAGTAAGAGGGGGGCTCAAGTAGTAAGCATAATGCACCACAGCGTCGTGTGCTAGTACTGAAGCCTAATACAGAATCACGTCAAGAGGTGGCGCTGCGACGTAGCAGTGATAAGAATGAGAGATCGTAAACTGGATATACATACTCACTAAAACTTTATAAATGTAATGCACATAAAACATTGATCAGATGGAATTACTAGGGCCAACACCTGTGCAATAACTTATCCTAAAATTTTGACGAAGTAAAATATAAATGAAGGCGGTAAATTTAAAATGAGAAAACGAGATGTATAATAAACACACAGATGCAGTACATAATCAGATTTTTTGCATCATATACCACTAGAACGAGAACATTAAAAACACATGACCGTAATTTCAGATATACAGGCCACCCATATAACAGTCAATACTGAGTCATTCGGAGCTAGAGATCCTAGCAAGAAAACTTCTTCTATAAAATACAAGTAAAATTATTAGCTTTAAAAAATACACAACAACGTGTAAGACGGACGTTATGCGGGCAAACTTCCCCCCCCTCCACCCTTTTTTCTTTTTTTTTTGTACCTACATTGAAATGTGTAACAGGGCTCATATTAGGCAGAATTACGGGAGCTCCAGGATTACATTAATAACACTGATTTCATAACTTATAAAAAGGCCTGATTGGCGCCAAATATTTGGCCGTTAGGGAGACACAAATCTTTGTCTTTCATATGCCTAAGTACACTCCTGGAAATTGAAATAAGAACACCGTGAATTCATTGTCCCAGGAAGGGGAAACTTTATTGACACATTCTTGGGGTCAGATACATCACATGATCACACTGACAGAACCACAGGCACATAGACACAGGGAACAGAGCATGCACAATGTCGGCACTAGTACAGTGTATATCCACCTTTCGCAGCAATGCAGGCTGCTATTCTCCCATGGAGGCGATCGTAGAGATGCTGGATGTAGTCCTGTGGAACGGCTTGCCATGCCATTTCCACCTGGCGCCTCAGTTGGACCAGCGTTCGTGCTGGACGTGCAGACCGCGTGAGACGACGCTTCATCCAGTCCCAAACATGCTCAATGGGGGACAGATCCGGAGATCTTGCTGGCCAGGGTAGTTGACTTACACCTTCTAGAGCACGTTGGGTGGCACGGGATACATGCGGACGTGCATTGTCCTGTTGGAACAGCAAGTTCCCTTGCCGGTCTAGGAATGGTAGAACGATGGGTTCGATGACGGTTTGGATGTACCGTGCACTATTCAGTGTCCCCTCGACGATCACCAGTGGTGTACGGCCAGTGTAGGAGATCGCTCCCCACACCATGATGCCGGGTGTTGGCCCTGTGTGCCTCGGTCGTATGCAGTCCTGATTGTGGCGCTCACCTGCACGGCGCCAAACACGCATACGACCATCATTGGCACCAAGGCAGAAGCGACTCTCATCGCTGAAGACGACACGTCTCCATTCGTCCCTCCATTCACACCTGTCGCGACAGCACTGGAGGCGGGCTGCACGATGTTGGTGCGTGAGCGGAAGACGGCCTAACGGTGTGCGGGACCGTAGCCCAGCTTCATGGAGACGGTTGCGAATGGTCCTCGCCGATGCCCCAGGAGCAACAGTGTCCCTAATTTGCTGGGAAGTGGCGGTGCGGTCCCCTACGGCACTGCGTAGGATCCTACGGTCTTAGCGTGCATCCGTGCGTCGCTGCGGTCCGGTCCCAGGTCGACGGGCACGTGCACCTTCCGCCGACCACTGGCGACAACATCGATGTACTGTGGAGACCTCACGCCCCACGTGTTGAGCAATTCGGCGGTACGTCCACCCGGCCTCCCGCATGCCCACTATACGCCCTCGCTCAAAGTCCGTCAACTGCACATACGGTTCAAGTCCACGCTGTCGCGGCATGCTACCAGTGTTAAAGACTGCGATGGAGCTCCGTATGCCACGGCAAACTGGCTGACACTGACGGCGGCGGTGCACAAATGCTGCGCAGCTAGCGCCATTCGACGGCCAACACCGCGGTTCCTGGTGTGTCCGCTGTGCCGTGCGTGTGATCATTGCTTGTACAGCCCTCTCGCAGTGTCCGGAGCAAGTATGGTGGGTCTGACACACCGGTGTCAATGTGTTCTTTTTTCCATTTCCAGGAGTGTATTTCAATTTTTTCCAAAATGTTTAACTTCTTACCCTTTTGCGCAAAATGTAAAATCTTAAGATTTTGTACTTGCGGAGGACTGTGAACACTGGTTTTAAGGTGTTGTACAAAGGGAGAGCTCTGTTTTACCTGTCCCCATCTATTAACAAGATGTTCTTGCAGTCTAATTTTGAAGGTTCTGCCTGTTTGTCAACATATCCTGCATTACAATCTCGACACTCCAGCAGATATACCCCCGATGCCAAAAGATTCAATGAAAAAGATTTGGCGACAGGAGGAGATGCCAGACGAGTGGAGAACTAGTGTACTGATCCCAATATTTAAGGGGAAAGGTGATGTGCAGGACTGCAGTAACTATTGAGGTATTAAACTGATGGCACACACAATGAAAATGTGGGAAAGAGTTATAGAAGCAAGATTACGCAAGGAGACTGTGGTGTGTGAAGAACTGTTTGGGTTCGTGCCTGGAAGCGGAAAAACTGATGCAATACATGCTTTAACGCCGACAGTGGAGAGAAGCGAGGAGCTACAAGACGATCTATGTATTGATTTCACTGATTTGGAGAAAGCATGTGACAGAGTCCTAAGGGACGAAATATGGAGAAGCAGAGCAGTGCGCGCCAGAGAAGTATGTGAGGTTAGTGAAAGAAATGTACAGAGGAGCAATGACACAGGTGAGAAGTAGTGTGGGCATGACAAAGGAGTTTCCAGTAAAAATAGGGTTACATCAAGAGTCTGCGCTTAGTCCCTACCTTTTTGACCTCATTATGGATGTGCTAGTGAAAGATGTGAAGAAGGAAGCGCGGAATATGATGTTCTCGGATGATGTGGTTCTTTGTGAGCAGAGCGTCGACAGACTTGAGAAAAAGCTGCAGGACTGGAGGAAGGCACTAGGAGAAAGAGGGACGAAAATTAGCAGGACAAAGTCAGAATATTTAGCACTGAAGGATGTGCAGATGAGGTCTTGCAAGATCCAGGACACTGAGCTGAAATCGGTCTGCAAATTTAAATACCTGGGGTCGTACATACAGAGGGACGGAGGACTGGAAAGCGAGATAAACACCGAATAAATTGCGGTTGGAACAACTGGAGGAAAATGAGTGGAGTGTTGTGTGACAAGAAGGTGAGCATTGGGTTGAAAGGGAAAGCGTACAAGTCGGTGGTAAGGCTTGCTATGATATACGGGGCAGAGACATATCCTATCACAGTAGCCCAGGAAAGGAAGATGGAAGTGACGGATATGAGGATGCTGAGGTGGATGTGTGGGGTAACAAGGAAGGACAGGATTAGAAATGAATTTGTTAGAGGAGCTGTGAAAGTGGGACCCATGGGGAAAAAGATACGAGACAGCAGAAAAAGGTGGTACGGACACTTATAGAGAAAAGGGGAAGAGTATATCGGAAACAGAGTTGAAGATATAAAGATTGAAGGAGTGAGAAGGAGAGGAAGACCGAAGATGAGGTGGAAGGATAAGATATCCGTGGACATAAGGGAGAAAGGATGGAAGAAGGGAGAGGCAATGGATAGGGAACTATGGAGGAGAAGGATCCAGAAGAGCAACGCCGACCCTATGTGACGTGGGGCAAGGAGACGATAAAGAAGAAGACAAATATTTGTCTCTTCTTAACGGCCAAATACACTCCTGGAAATGTAAAAAAGAACACATTGACACCGGTGTGTCAGACCCACCATACTTGCTCCGGACACTGCGAGAGGGCTGTACAAGCAATTATCACACGCACGGCACAGCGGACACACCAGGAACCGCGGTGTTGGCCGTCGAATGGCGCTAGCTGCGCAGCATTTGTGCACCGCCGCCGTCAGTGTCAGCCAGTTTGCCGTGGCATACGGAGCTCCATCGCAGTCTTTAACACTGGTAGCATGCCGCGGCAGCGTGGACGTGAACCGTATGTGCAGTTGACGGACTTTGAGCGAGGGAGTATAGTGGGCATGCGGGAGGCCGGGTGGACGTACCGCCGAATTGCTCAACGCGTGGGGCGTGAGGTCTCCACAGTACATCGATGTTGTCGCCAGTGGTCGACGGAAGGTGCACGTGCCCGTCGACCTGGGACCGGACCGCAGCGACGCACGGATGCACGCCAAGACCGTAGGATCCTACACAGTGCCGTAGGGGACCGCACCGCCACTTCCCAGCAAATTAGGGACACTGTTGCTCCTGGGGTATCGGCGAGGACCATTCGCAACCGTCTCCATGAAGCTGGGCTACGGTCCCGCACACCGTTAGGCCGTCTTCCGCTCACGCCCCAACATCGTGCAGCCCGCCTCCAGTGGTGTCGCGACAGGTGTGAATGGAGGGACGAATGGAGACGTGTCGTCTTCAGCGATGAGAGTCGCTTCTGCCTTGGTGCCAATGATGGTCGTATGCGTGTTTGGCGCCGTGCAGGTGAGCGCCACAATCAGGACTGCATACGACCGAGGCACACAGGGCCAACACCCGGCATCATGGTGTGGGGAGCGATCTCCTACACTGGCCGTACACCACTGGTGATCGTCGAGGTTACACTGAATAGTGCACGGTACATCCAAACCGTCATCGAACCCATCGTTCTACCATTCCTAGACCGGCAAGGGAACTTGCTGTTCCAACAGGACAATGCACGTCCGCATGTATCCCGTGCCACCCAACGTGTTCTAGAAGGTGTAAGTCAACTACCCTGGCCAGCAAGATCTCCGGATCTGTCCCCCATTGAGCATGTTTGGGACTGGATGAAGCGTCGTCTCACGCGGTCTGCACGTCCAGCACGAACGCTGGTCCAACTGAGGCACCAGGTGGAAATGGCATGGCAAGCCGTTCCACAGGACTACATCCAGCATCTCTACGATCGTCTCCATGGGAGAATAGCAGCCTGCATTGCTGCGAAAGGTGGATATACACTGTACTAGTGCCGACATTGTGCATGCTCTGTTGCCTGTGTCTATGTGCCTGTGGTTCTGTCAGTGTGATCACGTGATGTATCTGACCCCAGGAATGTGTCAATAAAGTTTCCCCTTCCTGGGACAATGAATTCACGGTGTTCTTATTTCGATTTCCAGGAGTGTATTTGGAGCCAATCAGGCCTTTTTATAAGTTATGAAATCAGTGTTATTAATGTAATCCTGGAGCTCCCGTAATTCTGCCTAATGTGAGCCCTATTCCTCTCTGGTCTTATGTCGTCTTCTTAGCCAAGCCATTAGGGTTTTTTGACTCAAACAGGATACTTGCGAGTTTGTCGCTTTAAATGATGACGCATTTTACACATTTCAATGTAGCTACAAAAAAAAAGGGGGGGGGGGGGGTGAGTTTGTCCACATAACGTCCGTCTTACACGTTGTTGTGTATTTTTTAAACCTAATAATATTACTTGTATCTTATAGAAGAAGTTTTCTTGCTAGGAGTTCTAGCTCCGAATGACGCAGTATTGACAGTTATATGGGTGGCCTGTATATTTGAAATTACGGTCCTGTGTTTTTAATGTTCTCGTTCTAGTGGTATATGGTACGAAAAATCTGATTATGTACTGCATCTGTGTGTTTATTATACACCTCATTTTCTCATTTTAAATTTACCGCCTTTATTTATATTTTACTTCGTCAAAAGTTTAGGATAAGTTATTGTACAGGTGTTGGCCCTAGTAATTCCATCTTATCAATGTTTTATGTGCATTACATTTATAAAGTTTTAGTGAGTATGTATATCCAGTTTACGATCCCTCATTCTTATCACTGCTGCGTCGCAGCGCCACCTCTTGACGTGATTCTGTATTAGGCTTCAGTACTAGCACACGACGCTGTGGCAGTTGAGCGCGCGATGCCGATGAGTGCGGACAACGGATCGCGCGCGTCCGAGCCAGCCGGCTGGGTCGCGCCGGGGCCGGCCGCTGGCCGGTCGGTGGGGCCTGCCCCGCCGGCCGTCCCGACGACGGCTCCCCACAGGACGGATACAACGGCGACGACCCCTGCAACGGCAACGGACTCTGAAACGCAACATAATGAGGACAGGACCACGACGAGCGCTACGCGAATGCAGAGCGGAGGACAAACCCCTATGACGAGAGGCATCAGCTAACACAGAACGATCGGCAACAACGGGAACTAAGACGTGAAATACAACACATGATTCTGCAAAGTCAGGAAGTATACGACAACCGCACTAGTACAGTTCCTCCTTCACAGCCTGAAGAACAAGTAGACTACGTGGAACAAGTTTCTCCACCAAACGACGACGACGAAATGGAGGGAGTCTCCTCTGAAGAAGTTTGGACCATGCAGCCCACCGACGGAGAGGGCGATTTTACGCTAGTTCGCCAAAGAAAACGACTCAACGCTTCTCCTAAGCAGAACAACACTCGGAAGCGACAACGTCCAGAAGAACTGAAAACTTCCAACCGTTATGCGGCTATTGCGACGGAAGATACTACAGATGCTCCAGAACGTGTGGACCAGACGAATGATGTCAATCTCGAAGCAGACAAAGAGGGGACACATGGCTCTGGCCGGAACTTACTACGCAAAGTCCCGCCCGTTACTATTTACCATACCAAGAACTACATGGAATTCAACAAGGCGCTGAGAGCGAATATTGACAGCAGTCTTAAGGCCATCTACCAACGAGACAGGATCAAATAACACTTTGACTCGTATGAAGATCAACGGCGGGCTATCAATTTCTTTGTGTCGAATGTCATCCACTTTTTTACACATCAGGCCGCGGAGGACAAGGACCTCAAAGTGGTTGTCAAACGTCTACCTGCCGAAGTTGCGGAGGAAGAACTGAAAGACGCACTGATAGAGAAGGGTTTCCCTGTCATCAACGTCCACCAGTTTGAAAATCGAGACAACAAGACGAAGGAATTACGACCTCAAGATGCTTACTGTGTCACGTTGCCAGCGCAAAAGGAAAACTACAAGATTTACAACATCAAATACCTTCTATATACTAAAGTCGTTATTGAAACCTACAACAGACAAGAAGGACCTGTTCAATGTCGCCACTGCCAGCGATTCGAACATACAGCTAATTATTGCAGCTTGCCTGCTGGCTGCGTTCGATGTGGAGGGCAACACCGATCTTCAGCATGTACGCATCCCCGAGGGGCTCCGCCGAAATGTGCTAACTGTGAAAAGGACCATCCTGCCACATGGCGTGGCTGCCAGAAGTACCAGGAGCTTCTCAGGAAATATACACAACGGTCTTCCCCTAGCCCTCTCAACGAAGGACTCGTGTCATACGGAACTCCAACCTGACGCCACACCTTCCGCCCCACCGTCAGCAAACGCCACAAGAACAGTCGGCGGCGACATGACAGCCAGTAACACAGCCTCCTCCTGAAGCACTTCCACCTCGACAGCACCACCAGCATTATTCATACGCCCACGCAGCATCGCCACGACGACGGGAACCGGAAACCTAAGTCTCACCAGCACATTTGATGGAATCCATAGCTCCAGCGCTCTCTGATGTCGCCAAACTACTCACCACCGTGCTGCAACAACTAGTGGGGATACTTTCTTTAATCGAAAGTGTGTTGAAGGCCTTTGGAACACCTTAAGATGGATCGCCCTTGGACCACGAGAAACCTGAAAATCTGTATATGGAACGCCAACGGAATGAAACACAAGAAAACAGAATTCAATGAATTTTTACGTCACAAAATCGACATCGCACTTGTATCGGAGACACACCTTCGTCCAACAACTGAGCTCAGATTTCGTAACATGTACGTCTATATTACGGACAGACAAGCCCAACGAGGTGGGGGGACGGCAGTTCTGCTTAAAAGGGAACTGCGGCACCATCATGAAACACTACCACACCTCCAACATTTGGAGGCAACATCAGTAACGGTTCGATCGGCGGCAGGCAACGTCACTTTCATCGCCGCGTACAACAGCCCTGGTTAAAACCTGGTGCCAGACGACCTACGGAGTATCTTCACCAATTTTGACCAAATCTTCCCAGGAAGTGACCTTAACAGCAGGCAATTTGCGTGGAATTCCCGGCGTACGAACCCTCGTAGACGAACTTTGATTGCCATGGATTGTGCATCACAGTCCATGGTCCGCGAGAGCCAACACGGATTTCTTACTTCGATCGGCAAAAAGCGGACGTCCTAGATATTACTGTCATCAAAAACATTGAGATGAACCTCCAGCTCCGCACCGTCGACGATCTTTCGTCTGACCACCTACCTGCTCTCAGCATAGTGGAAAACGCAACGGCCAACCTCCCGCCCCCCACCTCACAAACTCTGAACTGGGGTAAATTTCGGACATATCTTGACAACAATATCCGCTAGACGCAGGAAGTTTCAACATCAGAAGCCATCGTCATCGCCGTACAAACTTTGACGGAGAAGATAAAGGTAGCCAAACCGAGGGCAACTACTCACACGGTCTACCCTGTAGTAGCTGTCGACGAGTTTCCGCCTTTACTCGGAGAACTGAAGGCTCAGAGAAACAGGAGTAGGCGACGTTGGCTCCGCTATAGAAACCCGATCGATCGACGAGAAACACACGTCTTAACACGAGAACTGCACACCAGAGTGGCCGAGTGGCGACAGCAGGTCTGGGAAGATAAGATGGATGACTTCTTACTTCGAACCAAGAACGAATGGCAGGTAGTCAAGAACATACGAAACCAGCGGCCACCTAAACGAGCCATCCGAGGACCAGATGGCCTCCTCTATGACGAACTCGCCCAGGCACAGCTGTATGCTACGACTTACCAAGAACAGATGTCTACACCAGAGACCCCCGTGAGCGACGTCCGCCTGCAAGAACAGGAAGCCGTCGTTACAGCAGAATGGACTGCTTTTCGTACTGCGTCTGTACAGAGCCGCCCACAGCTCACCAGACCAGCAGAGATCCGTAAAATTATCCGGAAGACTCGAAATAACGCCCCAGGCAACGACTCCATAAACAACACCGATTTGAAACAATTGCCCAGGAAGCCAACTGTGCTCCTTACCCGAATTTTCAACAGCTGTCTTCTGCCGAGATATTTTCCTACGGCATCGAAGACGGTTCGAGTAGTTCCAGTACCCAAGCCAGGTAAAAACCTAGCAGAATCCAACAGTTACCGGCCAATTAGCCTCTTGCCGACCCTTGTCAACGACAACAAACTCCAAACGCTCCAAAACATTTGATATCGATGGCTCATAGAAGCTCCATGGTGGACAAGAAACGTCGACATCCGCACCGCACTCCACGAGACCACTATACAAGAGAAGGTCCATGACAAGGCTCTACGAGTTTTTGACAAAATCTGTGCCCTTAGGGACGAAGTTCGACAATTAGAATCGGTAGGAACGGTAAACCCTGCAAGATGGCACAAGTACCGAGTACCGAAGTCAATAACGTTTCACCCCCCGCAATCTGTCATAACATGAGGAAACAGTCACACATGACAGCCTAGGCACACCTCACCCTCCACAGCAGATAGACATCACCAAAGATAGCAGGCTAAAGGACCCATTGAGTGCCAAGCCTAACCGAATGTGTAATAAATAAAGTGTTTTCCTTTTTTCCTTACATCCCATCCTAGAAGAATAAGTCATCAAGGATGATCTCTTCAGCCCACTCTACACAGTATATAAAAAAAAACCACGCTGTGGTGCATTATGCTTACTGCCTGAGCCCCCGTCTTACTCTGTTATTCGCTCCTGTGAACGGGAACGCGCTATGCAGATCTTGGTGCCTCTCGCGTGCATCTAGAAAAGGTAATCCAAGTCTGCACAATGCGATCGCTATTCTTAAATAGATGTATTTGTTCTCTGTTTTCTGTGTAGATAACCTGAAGATGCCTAAATAAGGCGAAACGCGTCGTTGAAAAATAAAAAACTAAAATTGCAACCAAGACTGTTTTCAACTAATACTGTTAAGGACTGGTTTGCAGTATGCCACATATGGATTGGAAGAATTCCCCGTACAGTGGTTGGATACCAGCCTGACCGTCGGCCGCCGTATGACCTGGTAACCAAGAGTGATCATCTGGGGTGCCTTTTTTTTCATAGCAGGTTGTCATCTGCGGTACTCTCATTGCACATCGGTACGCTGACGATAGTCTTCTCTCCGTTTTGATGCCTCCTCGCCAAGGCATCCTGGGCTGTCTTCGTGCTTATCAAATCCTGTCGTACCAGCAAGTTCGCCACATCTTTCCCCAGTTGAGAATCAGGACAATCCAAGAACCTCGTGATTCCATCTAACTCTTAAGTTGGACAGAATTTGGCATGATATTCCTCAGAAGAATATCTCATTCCTATCAACCAATGCCAAGCCGAATAACTGCTTACGTAACGGCCATAGGTGTACCAACGCGGTATTGACTTGCTCAGTTTGTGAAGATCTTTCTCTTGGATGAATAATCCAGTTTTTCCGAAACTGTAATCGTTTAAACTTCCCTGGATATGCCTCTAATACGTTTTCTCTCAAATTTTGAGGTACAGCTCTAGTGCGGTCTGAAAAATGAGAGAAACCGAACTCTTCAGCTAAGCCACAAAAAAGTCAGTGGACGTCAACGAAAACTACACGCTCGACATACACACGCTGTCAGGCATCAAGACATTGCACAACATGTGTTTTTCGTATACTGTCTCGTAGAGCTTCGGCTACTCCAGTGAGAGATAGGGCCCGCCTAGCCATAGCTGCACGTCAGGGGATACACACAACTCCCACACTGCAACTCCTCTCCCACGCTTGTCACAAGGGAACTCTCACTATCACCATTGTCCCTCCGAAGCGCGTCGTCTGCGCGGGTACTGGCCAAGTACTTTTGTGGACATTCTATTAAGTGTAAAAATGGTTCAAATGGCTCTAAGTACTATGGGACTTAACATCTGAGGTCATCACTCCCCTAGACTTAGAACTACTTAAACCTAACTAACCTAAGAACGTCACACACATCCATGCCCATGGCAGCATTCGAACCTGCGACCGCAGCAGTCACGCGGTTCAGGACTGAAGCGCCTAGAACCGCTCGGCCAAAGCGGCCGGCTTATTCACGTGTTCATTGGTCCAGATGAATTTTCTTCATGTCGTAGCTTCCACTGGTGACATTTCTGTGGCCTTACTAATCGCTACACTGCGATGACCAGAGGTGCTCTTTTGCGGTGGCAACGTCTGCACCCAACACTGAGGAGATGGGTCTGGATGATACGGCTGCTGATGTGTGCTTGTTGTCCAACAATGAAATGGCGAGTAACATGGTGTACTGTACGTATTGATACTGTAATTTATTGTAAAATAATGTTTACTGTTTTTTCTATGTAAAGAAATACGTTTAGTAATTCAAGTCGTAATGATATACTTTGGCCAGAGACATTTGCCAAGACAGTGAAACGGAAATGAACTATAAAATTTTATAAATTTCTGCACGTTCAGAGACCTTTTGTAGGCTATAATTGCAAGAAATAAGCCCTCGGTCACTATTTTTAGACTTAATTATCCTGGTTTCGGCACTACTAGGAGTGCCTTCATCAGAATTGAAAACGATTAAAGCGGCCTATAACATAGTCACAGAGTTACAGGGTAAGACACTTTTATGTAATGAGTGTAAGTACTGATTAACAGTAAAAGACATAAGCAGTACTTACATGTCACATATAAAGTAATTATCACGCCAAAACAGCTTTAGTCACAAAATATTTAAGATAGAATAAATTAAGGCGATCCACTATGGGCTGCTCATACCTGTACGGCCACAGGATGCAACGACTGAGGTGCCCGCGTTAACAAATGCGGCCAGGTGAACATAGCGTTGGAACGAGCGTGCGATCTAATAGCCGTAGGCACATTAGGCTACTTCACATTCAAGTGTGGGCAGATAAAATTATGATGAATAATGCTCAGTACATAATGAAAATCAACATTTGTTTGACAGCGGCAGATAACGTAACATTTTGTCTGCAACAGAGCTTAAAAGCACAATATAAAACATAAAACGTTATTGTGAAAAATACAGAGAGGGCTGAATGACAGCTTGTAGAAAGCAATATTACATGGAATATGGCCTAAAAATATTTAATAATTAAAATTATGAGAATGACTTAGACGGAAAAGAACAATTCGGCAAACTGCTTATGAAGACCCGAAGTCAAATGTCAAGTAACAGCTTTATACCGTTCAAGAAATTTTTATTAAGCAGCTGCAGCTGTTCATTGAGAATGAGGCTATCATTTCTAGAAAGATGTTTAAAGTTCTCTAACTCTTCTTGAATATCTAATCTACGCCCTTTCTTTTCGGTGTGCAAAATGTTGCTACCGCAAATAGCTTTAGGTGCCTGAGCTGTAATCAGAAGATGGTCGGCAAAGGATGAATTTTGGGGGCTGGTGACATTTTTTCTTAACAGGTATTCATTAATTGGTTCATTAAGCGGTAAATCCCGACGGCCGCGTTAGACGTTATCACATACAGTCTAACCAGTAAATTGTGGCCCCCTAAATAATCAACGTAGTGTACACCTCCCTTTCGCCTTACACATACACAGCGGGGGTGGACGTGGCGTTGCAATAAAAAATCGGCATTTATGTTGTGGTTCACGAAAAACCGCTGGAAGTAGTTAGTATATGGACGGACCGGAAACGATGTTCCATGAAGCCGAACAAATACCCCTTAGCTCTGATTATTGATGGCTCTATGATCAATCCATGAGCCCATGTAATCTTTCGACGTATATCACCATACTAGGTGCACGGATCCAGGGTTCAGTTCTGTGAGGGGCGGCGAAGCGTTGTTGTAGCATTACATTCTGAAGAACGCCTCTAATGTCTGTTCCTGGAATATCATCGCAGCCATTTCGCTTGTGTATGTCTATATCCAGCTGTTGATCATAGCGTTGAGTCCAACATAACCACTATCTCCCAACGAGACCACGCGCCTCATGTTCCAAATCCACGATGTCGTTCGGTGCCGACAACCATGTCCTGACACCCTCTCGTACTATAGCAGTCCGAAGAGAAAGCGATATGTTTACCAGTACTGCAGATCATTCCATTGAATTTCTGTTTCTTATCGGTAAGTCTAAGAACTCACTATGAACATAATTCTCTGTCTCTGCCTCTCTCTCTCTCTCTCTATCTATCTCTCTCTCTCTCTCTCTCTCTCTCTCTTTCTCTCGGTGTTTGTGCGTTTTAGGTATTTCAATGATAGTTAGGTTTTGGCTGTATTACCACTTTTAACTAGACGCACAACAGATTTCAATGTCGGTGCTAAAGACTTACCTCTCTCTCGTCAACATACACTGAGGTGACAAGAGTCATAAGATACCTCTTAATATCGTGTCGGACCTCCTATTGCCCGGTGTAGTATAGCACCTCGACGTGGCATGGATTCAAAAAGTCTTTGGAAGCCCCTGCAGAAATATTGAGCCATATTGCCTTTATAGCCGTCCGTAATTGCGAAAATGTTGCCGGTGCAGGACGTTGTGCACGAACTTACCTCTCGATTATGTTCCATAAATATTCAATAAGATTCACGTCGGGTGATTTGACTGGCCACATCATCCGCACGAATTGTCCAGAATATTCGTCAAACCAGTCGCGAAAAATTATGGCCCAGTGACTTGGCGCTTTGTTGTTTGGGAACATGAAGTCTATGAATGGCTACAAATGGTCTCCAAGTATTCGAACATAACCATTTCCAGTCAATGATCTGTCCTGGTGGACCAGAAGACCCAGTCCATGCTATATAAACACAGCCAACACCATTATGGAAGCATCACCGGCTTGCACAGTGCTTTGTTGACGGTCTGGGTCCTTGAATTCGTGAGGTCTGCACCACACTCGGGGCTCACTAGACGAGGCCACGGTTTTCCGAGTCCAACCGAAATGGTCTCGAGCCGAGGAGTGGCGGTGCAGGTGATTTCGTGCTGTTAGCCAAGACACCGGCTCTGGTCATCTGCTGCCCTAATCCATTAACTCTTTGAGCCCCTGTGGTTTCTGACTGAAACCACTATTTTATCAAATATTTTTTTGAAGTACTAGTGCCTTCGCGTGTAACCACTCATGCCATTGCAAGATAGAAACTTGTAGTGGTACACTGAGGTACCTGTACGAACGTAGTGCGTTGTAGAAGGCACTTATGGGGTTCAAAGGACCAGTTGGGTCAGAGATTGTGCTACATGCGGTTTTTTTACAGTGGCCATACTGAGGAGGTCGTTGACGGTGAACGCAAGTGTACCTTAATTATGGTAACGTAAACTCGAGTTTGTACCACTCCTTTTATGTGTATTATCGAAATAAAACAAGTAGGACAGTATGTAGTTGTGATACGTAATTTATTAAATTTGGGGCCAATGTTTGATTATTGTTCAGGGCTGTAATTTGCTTTCGACATTTGCTTAGTTCATAGAAGTTTCGAGATGTGGGAGTTTATGTAGGAGAAATGTCAATTTGCTTCCAAATGTACACATGAAATGATGAGTGGTTCAAATTGTATGTCCCAGTTGTTTCAAAGTGAAACTAACTCCTTAAAATAACTACTTACCTTTTGCTCCTTTCATATTACATTCGTCGCATACTATGATAATAAAGGTTAACTATGTGTCACGATTCGTTTTTTCATATTGTTGGGACTCATATGGTTAACTCTAAATTTGGCCCCATTGTCCTAACGGAAACGTTCATCGTTGCCGGTCCGTTAGCACTGACAACTCTTAGCAAACGCCGTTGCTCTTAGTCGTTAAGTGAAGTCCTTCGGCCGTTGCGTTGCCCATGATGATAGGTAATCCTCGAAATTCGGTATTCTCGGTACGCTCTTGACACTGTAAATCTCGGAAAATTCATTTCCTTGTGGATCTCCGAAATGCAATGTTCGATGCCTCTAATTACCATTACACGTTCAACGTCTGTTAATCCCGTCATGGGGCCATAATCACATCGGAAACCTCTTCATCCGAATCAGGGGCGGTTCTAGAAGTCGGTTAAGGGGGAAGGTAGGGGGAGAAGTGGAATATCGCTTAACAAATGGAGAGTTGGAATCCTCCGCCGACAAACTGGTAAAATTTGGTGTTGCTTAAAGTAGTTTTTGGTAACTGATTTGGAGTTCAGGGTAAAAGAAACTTATTTTTACATGGGAGATTTAATAAATTACATAAACCATGGAAAAGGTCAACTTACAACAAATAAGCTTTCATTAATTTTCTGGATACAGAAGGTGACATAAATGAAAAAACTTGAACTTTCATGAATATAAGAAAAATTCTGGAACAAAATTCACTGTATATTTCCGTCTTCTGCCCAATTTGTCATGTTCATTCACCTCTGTTTCTTTTTACTGAATATGTCAATGATATTTTAAATGTTCATATCTCTTTCTTTATGGATATTTGCAAAAGTCAATCCATTTAGTCTCATCTGCCCCATTGTGTAACGCAAGTAAGTGTTTACTCGTCTCATAGTAGAGAAGCTTCGTTCAGGAGTGTTTGTGGTGACAGGAATAGTCCCAAATACACTCCTGGAAATGGAAAAAAGAACACATTGACACCGGTGTGTCAGACCCGCCATACTTGCTCCGGACACTGCGAGAGGGCTGTACAAGCAATGATCACACGCACGGCACAGCGGACACACCAGGAACCGCGGTGTTGGCCGTCGAATGGCGCTAGCTGCCCAGCATTTGTGCACCGCCGCCGTCAGTGTCAGCCAGTTTGCCGTGGCATACGGAGCTCCATCGCAGTCTTTAACACTGGTAGCATGCCGCGACAGCGTGGACGTGAACCGTATGTGCAGTTGACGGACTTTGAGCGAGGGCGTATAGTGGGCATGCGGGAGGCCGGGTGGACGTACCGCCGAATTGCTCAACACGTGGGGCGTGAGGTCTCCACAGTACATCGATGTTGTCGCCAGTGGTCGGCGGAAGGTGCACGTGCCCGTCGACCAGGGACCGGACCGCAGCGACGCACGGATGCACGCCAGGACCGTAGGATCCTACGCAGTGCCGTAGGGGACCGCACCGCCACTTCCCAGCAAATTAGGGACACTGTTGCTCCTGGGGTATCGGCGAGGACCATTCGCAACCGTCTCCATGAAGCTGGGCTACGGTCCCGCACACCGTTAGGCCGTCTTCCGCTCACGCCCCAACATCGTGCAGCCCGCCTCCAGTGGTGTCGCGACAGGCGTGAATGGAGGGACGAATGGAGACGTGTCGTCTTCAGCGATGAGAGTCGCTTCTGCCTTGGTGCCAATGATGGTCGTATGCGTGTTTGGCGCCGTGCAGGTGAGCGCCACAATCAGGACTGCATTCGACCGAGGCACACAGGGCCAACACCCGGCATCATGGTGTGGGGAGCGACTCCTACACTGGCCGTACACCACTGGTGATCGTCGAGGGGACACTGAATAGTGCACGGTACATCCAAACCGTCATCGAACCCATCGTTCTACCATTCCTAGACCGGCAAGGGAACTTGCTGTTCCAACAGGACAATGCACGTCCGCATGTATCCCGTGCCACCCAATGTGCTCTAGAAGGTGTAAGTCAACTACCCTGGCCAGCAAGATCTCCGGATCTGTCCCCCATTGAGCATGTTTGGGACTGGATGAAGCGTCGTCTCACGCGGTCTGCACGTCCAGCACGAACGCTGGTCCAACTGAGGCGCCAGGTGGAAATGGCATGGCAAGCCGTTCCACAGGACTACATCCAGCATCTCTACGATCGTCTCCATGGGAGAATAGCAGCCTGCATTGCTGCGAAAGGTGGATATACACTGTACTAGTGCCGACATTGTGCATGCTCTGTTGCTTGTGTCTATGTGCCTGTGGTTCTGTCAGTGTGATCATGTGATGTATCTGACCACAGGAATGTGTCAATAAAGTTTCCGCTTCCTGGGACAATGAATTCACGGTGTTCTTATTTCAATTTCCAGGAGTGTATTTGAAGTAAAACATATACATTTGGGAAAACTGCTTGTCACAGTTCTTTAATGCTTCAGTTACTGTTTCAGGTCTTTTAATTTCATCAACCCACTTTTTCTTCCATAGGTTCAGCTCTCCTCTCATTAAAAGCGAAGAACTCTCCAAAAACTGTTCAAATTCCTCGGATGCCTGGATCACTTCATCCTCACTCTATTTTAAACAGTAAGCAGGAATAAGACCGTCAGGTGGTAATATGGTGTGAAAATCTTGTTTCTAGCTCGGCAATAAAACGATCCACAACATGTAAAAATACTGTTCGTCTGAAGCATTCCTCGGCGTTTGCAGCAGGAACGTTGTCTCTTTTGGTTTGTGTTGAAATAGTTCTTGGCATTGTTGTTACACTTCCGGTATCTTCTGCCAGTTTAACAACGTCTTCAAAAATACTTCCGAATTCTATTTCCGACTCCGTCCTTATATTGTTGAACACACCAAGCACATCGTTGACATGATTTAAGGCAGTTGTTAAATCCATTTTAGGACTTTGTAGCTGTTCCCTTAGTCTTAAAGGGGGACGTTGATGAAACTGACCAAAAATGTCAATTTTCGATTTATTTTTTATTTGTTAGTACGATTCATAGACAACAATTTCCCAAAGTTTCAATGTTGAAATCGCATCCAAAATGCCTGAAAATTAATTAAAAGTATGACGCGGCCTCCCTGCCACACCCACATTTTGAAGCAGCGCTTCAACGCCAGCTCAGTGAACATCGATTCTGTGTTTTACTTTCAACCAAACGTGTGTGAGATACATCTAGAAGGCCGTGGTACATACTCTTTGGTTTTATAGATCATCTTTGGCCGATCCTGCATTTCTTAAAAAGTGTGTTCATGGCAAAATCCAAAATCCAAATGAGTCTCTAAATTCACTCATATGGAAACGATGCCCTAAAAACACATTTGCATCTCCTACAGTTGTCAGAATTGCAACGTATGATGCAGTTATTGTATTTAATCATGGAAACGTCGGGAGGATGAAGGTGTTAGAAGGAATGGGCTTCAAGATAGGAAATTTTACTCAAGTCATCCTGAGAAAAATAGATTTACAGCGCGTATCTGCAGATGAAGAGTCAGTTGAAGACATGGTAAAGAAAAGAAGACAGACAACAAGAAACCAGAGAGAAGCCTTAAAGGGAAAGACGACCCAGAGTACAAATGTGGTGCCTTCTCAAGAAGTAACATAAGGAAAAAAGTTTGTTTGAACATTAAATGCGTTTCCTGCAAAGTTTGTTTTTTAAAGTTTATGTACCTTTTCCTCAGATTCTATGAATGCTAGAATTATGAAATTTAGTACACATATTTCTGTAAACCTAATAAATGTGTCTCAAGAGCAAATTTTGAAATTCTGATTGCAAGCTGAGATATGGGGCAAAGTGCTTGGAATTTTGCATGAATTTAAAATTGTACTTGTGGAATTACAATTAAAAAATTATGAAATACTCCTATTTGACCTATTTCAAAAACCTCATGAGGGAAGCTTACAATATATAAAGAGATGAAACAGAGAAATTTTTGTAGAAATCTCTTGAATACTTTCAGAGAAAAAGGAACATACATTATTTTTTGAAAATAAAACTTCAAATTTCATTTAAAAAGTTGAATATATATATATATATATATATATATATATATATATATATATATATATAAAAAGGATTTTATACGTAAATGTGTTACTTCCATGTAAAGCGTGGTACAAAATTTCATTGCCATACTTCCTAAACTGTAGATTTGGTGCGTTTTTGAAATAGTGTGTTTTCATCAACGTCCCCCCCCCCCCTCCCTCACTCTCTCTCTCTCTCTCTCTCTCTCTCTCTCTCTCTCCCTTAAAGAGAGGCAATATGCTGCAGTTGCTAAAGCTACTACGGAGTCTCCTCTTTGAACAGCAGAACTAAATATACAAGCTTTACTAGCCGTTTCTGCTTTGGTTTCACGACTACTTGAAATTTCGTCAAGCAAGGTCACGACCGGGACAAATAGCTCCTTGAAAGTAATAAGGGTATCGTTTCTTTCCACCCATCTTGTTGGACACATTTGCTTCACCTTTGTTTTCTTTGACTCTGTGAACGGTAGTCGTGATATAGCTTCCTCTAGGGAATTTTTTCTGTTTGCAGAGGCAGACAAGAATGCTGAAACTGATCCTACAATTCCCATCACATTTCTAACTATTGGAGTATCACAAGACTTAGAAATACACAAGTGCAAAGAGTGGGCAAAACAGTGGGTATAAATAGCCAACGGCTGTTTACTTAAAATAAGAGCTTGAACTCCTTAAAATCTCCCAGCCATGTTTGAGCCGCCATCATAGCCCTGTCCACAAAGATATTGACAGCTCAGCCCCAGTGTCTTGGGTTCTCCATTCGATGGCTTCTGCAGTCGAAGTGCCGGTAGTTGATTTAAGCTCAGTAAAACCCAGAAAGTCTTCTTTGGTAACAAAGGTCCCTCTGTCAATGTACCTAATACAAAATGTCACCTGTTTCTTAGTGGTGACATCAGTTGTTTCATCACACATAATGCTAAAAAATTTAGCCTTTTCACATCCCTCGATATTGAGGAGCGAATAGCGTCACCAATGCAATGTATGACTTCGTTTTGGACTGTGTTACTTATCATAGGACTGTTTCGGCCACATGTACTGAAATGATGTTTTAAATCTTCATCTCCAGCATCCACACGAAAAGCCGAAAGACTCTGAAACACTCAATGTTTTCCCTCTAGAAGATCATCAGTTTTTTCTTCTTTTAGCTGACGAATTAAACCATGATCACGATGTCCTCGTAAAGGTAGGTTATTTCTAGCACACAGGACTATAGTCTTTATAATAGGCCTCAAGCGTTTCCAGTTTTCTTCAGTAACTGAAAATTTCTTGGTATCGAGAACAACAGCAATACCTTTTTACTTGGTTCCATAGACTTGGTGAACTCTGTAGCCTTCTCCATGAAAATTTTGTGATATTTTGTGTTTTCATGAAGATGAAGATCTTCTGTAGCCTTTTTGTATTTGACCAATGGTTCTTTTACCAGTGTTTTCAACGCCTATAAAAATAAATTAAAAATGTCTTAGGTAAAGAATTAAGTAAAGAAAAAATAGTGCAAACACAACCTTGTAAGCACTCTAAATGTCAGCAACACATAAATTTTTGCTGAAAAACCAAGCCTGAAAACTGTTTGAATAATTATGTTTTGTATCTGAAGTGTTTCCGATTAAAAACGACACCTACAAGTTATTTATGTTTTTTATCAAGCCAGTTAAAGGTTTCAGTTGTTTAGAATAATGAAAAGCTGTAATAAGTACCTGGGAGCTGATTCTGGCACCTGAAGGAGAATACAGAACACATGCAGTACAAAATCCACCACGTAACATTTTACTCTATGAAAGCCAGTTGTACTGGCTCATCCATTCATGCTTAAATCTTCGATTTTGCTTCCCTTGCAATTGAGTAGGAAAAGAAAAGTTTGCAGGAGGCTTCCAAGTATTCTTCAAAAACTTAAGTTCCTCATCATCACGTAAGGCACCTTTAACAGCTCTTCGTATATCATATGGGTCATAATATGTTTCAATCCTCTGTGGTCTTTCTTCGTGTGAATTAAATATGCTTTAAATGTCAGTATTACGTACAAGTAGCTCAACACAAAAGTATATAACGTTATTCACACATACAAATAATTTTAATTTATTATGATCACTAAAAAGTCACCCTTTGTCTTCCAAAACATTAACATTACCCCATAGCCCTCGGTCTTGCCCCATCCACCTACAAACATTCGTATGGGCGCCCTCGGTAAACAGTATTGAAATGGTCTTGTGTATTGACATACTTAAATAAGGTACTACCTGCCGCAATTCTGTACAGTAATGACAAGGAAAAAAGACTCAGAACAGTGAAGCAGTAAAGAGTAAGAAAGCAGACAACAATGGCTACTTCAGGCAGTGTTTCAGCTACCTAATGTTACCGGCAGCCCAGAACAAGTGACTGCCATCACCCGCCTTCTACCAATTCAGGACTGGCAAGATACAGTTTACACACCGTAACTCTAATTTGTTTGTGAAACCGGTCCGTGAATGGTATTTATGAGTCCAAAGATACATAAAATCTAAGTTTCTCTTAATTTAGTGGCCTTTTCCAGGAAGTTTTGTTTGAAAATGTTCCTACAGAAAGACTTCAAAATTTAACACGACATTAGCGATCTATGTCAGTGAAAGTCGTTGGTTGGTTCCGCCCTGTGCCATCAGTCGGTCGCAGTCAGATTAATAACAGCAAAACCAGGAAAGATATCGCATCACATTACATACTGCAGACCTATAAGCTTTCTTCTAGTAGTCTGAAAAGCTTTTAGAAACTTCTGAAATGCTCTCACATGTTTATAGATTATTACTGAAAGTTGGCAGATATTGTTGAGACAGAAAGCTTTGAATAATTTGTAAGGTGACAGAATAAACGAACGTCTATTTCGCACCTTACAATAAGAGCTTTATATATCGTAATGGGAAGATGAATATGACACCTAACTTAATTCGGCGGTAATGAGCAAATTTGCCTGAAAGTATGTAACGCAAAAGGGATGACACTCACTCGATGGTATTAACTCATCGATCATATAATGCATTTCTGTGAGCAGAAGGTGAGACAAGCAGCGAGAGGAAACGTTTTGGTTCAGAAGCAATCGCGAGGAGAGGCGAAGGGCATACCACAGGTGGTAACACAGAAAGTACTTAGGATGCGTCCCAAGTCGGGAGTCAATCACTGACTGACCAGGTGACTCAGACCCTGTTGGTCGAAAGAAGCCATGACACGGAGAATGAAAGAACCCAGGTGGGGAGACACTTCGACCACAAGAAAGACAAGACGGAAATTTTCGAGGACTCTTCTCTGAACAGGCGTCAAGTGCAGAACGGGACATACAATGCTCTGTACGATGCAGAGGAGAAATTTGTGTGAACACTGCGTTCACAGCCGCTGACATCCTGCAAGAGATTAGCTGTAAAGTCGTTTAGCTCCAACAGTGGAGAAACAAACCAGCCAGTTAGTTAATTGTTCTTGAGAGAACTGAGAGGGCATTGTAATATGCACGCTGCTCCAGCCATGCGCTTGTATATCGACATATTCCAAGCCTAGGGATGAGTACTTATTTTCTCTCATAACGAGAAACAGAGGGGGAGCTTCTGCTGGAAAATTCAGCAAAGGTTTAATAAGATTTAATCTGCCAGGAAGTTTCAAAGGTTTAATAAGTTTTTATAGGAATTTCAGAGGAGGAGAGTGGCCATGCATACGATAGATCATTGCAGATAAGGTAAATACCGCGTGCAAGAGACGTCAACTTCTTGGTTCACCAGTTTGCGTCCACTATAAACTCGAGCGACCTTGGGTAATCGTTTGCTCAACTTGTCACAAAACTAACCATCCTCCGTAGACTTGATTGTCATCCTAAATAGTACCGAACTTTGAACCGGAATCGGATGATTTATCGTAGTGCTAAACAACATCATAACGTAATTGCAAGAATAATTTTGTAAAGAAACTTCTAGTTACAAATTAATATTGTTGTGTTTAGGATTTGTTAAATTTCAGAGGACACGATGCGTAATTTTCACAACTGCCTTATTGGTTCAAATGGCTCTGAGCACTATGGGACTTAACATCTGAGGTCATCAGTCCCCTAGGTACTTAGAACTACTTAAACCTAACTAACCTAAAGATATCACATACAACCATGCCCGAAGCAGGAATCGAACTTGCGACCGTAGCGGTCGCACGGTTCCAGACTGTAGCGCCTAGAACCGCTCGGCCACAAGGTCCGGCACACCTGTCTTAACATTGTCACATTGTAAACTGTGTAAAAGCGTGTATATCTGTGAAATGTTTGCAACATTAAACAAATGTCATTACAGCATACACAGTTGTGTCCTCAGTCAGAGAGTAAGCAACCACCATCTCTCATCTCAGAAATTTTGTCGATATTATTAATACCAAAAATACGTATAGCCAGCTTTACTAAAAAAATACAACAATAAAATGTTATTTTTCAGTACAAATTAATAAAATAATGCTGGTTTGTGCAGAAAATATTTTACCACCTCTTTAAAAATTGACCTCACTTTTTATGTTTTCAACCAGTCGTATTCTTAATATTAGTTATGGATTAAACATAATAGCGCTAATCTTACTTAATTAAACTAATAACTACCAGTAAAAATCTTAGTAATATGAAGGAAGTATTATTTGAAATTAATAAGATATGACCCTTACTAATTGTTTTGTGTTGTCGAAATTGTAAACTCCAGATGCACAAGCCTGTGACGGTTCCAATTCTGTAGCCCAAGCTTCAGATTCCTTACGAGAGTTTTTGGCCCTACGCTGATGTTCCGTTAGCTTGCGATTCATTGGAGGAACGTCTTTACTCACTCATTACAATCTCTAATACACTATTATTCCAGAAAAAAAATTGACTCTTCACGACGCATGATTCGATCACACTACTCAGTTACACACTTCAGTAATATCAATAATCGTACTCGGAAAACAAGTGTTCGCTGACAGCAAGTGGAAGAGTTGGAAGGACAATCGACTGTTTTTAATACTCGATTGGTCAGTCGATTGTTTTTACGTCCAATCGGTTTCTTCACTCGGTTGCAGTCCTTATATGAATTTTACACTAAATTTCCGGGTTTGAGTTATTTTATTTACATTCTCTTTCGGACTTTTCGGTTATCATATCAATTTTTTTATTGTTTTTAAAATTTAATATCAGATGCTGCCCTGTAAATTTATGGATAAATAAATGAACCTTCACCATTTAACACGTTTCTGAAGTAGCTATGATCAAAGTTGTAAAGATCGTTTTGGAACACCCTGTATTTTTCGTACTTCTTTAATGAGATAATGACAAGCCTCCAACAATCGGCGATCGTATACAACGCGACGTCGCCCCGCTGGCCAGACAACTGAATAATTTAAATGTCATTTGCCTTCTACTCATTGGATGTATTAAAACGGACTTAATTTACGTTTATATTCCTTACTACGTTTGAACATGAGCGTCTCTATAATGCGCTTTCACAAATTCTTGTAACTCTCGTGTGTAATTTATATCTACTGGTCGGTAGGTGGCAAGCGCCCGCTGGCGTTACCTGCACTGCAACGCATCTACAGAATGTATATGCGTGGTAAAATAATACGATTTGACCCAGATGTCCAGTTATTTCGAAGTTTTTGTCTGGGGTTAGCAATTTAAGTGTTGGTAGGCACACCCGACATATTTAGCTTTCTTGATTATTGTAAGTGGTACATTAATATACATCCAGTGTAGATTAATAAATAAGTCGCCCATTTTAAGTTAAATGATATTTATTGGTTTAGATAGTAAGCTATTTGCCGCTCTTATTCTTTTGTTAAATGAAATACATTGCAACCCATAGTGCGACATAATTATAAAAAAATGATTGAATCTGTTGAAGCAATACATTCGCTGGTTTCTGAAGTCATTTTATCCAGTGTAAAATGGTACTCCATTAAGGGGGGGAGGCTATAGCTCCCATAGCTCCCCCCCTTCCCACCGCTCCTACAAATGGCGTAATCTTTCATGGGTGATTAATTGTTCGTCTAGTTTGCCTATTTGGGTCATAGTCAAAACTTCTGTCTAGTCATATGTCTAAATTTAAACAGCTGCGACATAGCGTGCTACCCAAACATATAAGAGTGGTCTGTGCCAGGCACAGCAACGACCCGTGGTCAAGTGAAATATGGCTATCTGAAAACGTATGTAGAATCGGTGTTAGAATTCAGTGAGGTGATACAAGTGGTGGGATACCTCCTAATACCATGCCGGACCTCCTCTTGCGCTGCGAAGTGCACCAACACGGCGTAGCAGACTAATTGAGCCATACTGCCTCTGCCGGCCGGAGTGGTCGCGCGGTTCTAGGCGCTACAGTCTGGAACCGTGCGACTGCTACGGTCGTAGGTTCGAATCCTGCCTCGGGCATGGATGTGTGTGATGTCCTTACGTTAGTTAGGTTTAAGTAGTTATAACTTCTAGGGGACTGATGACCTCAGAAGTTAAGTCCCATAGTGCTCAGAGCCATTTGAAACATACTGCCTCTATAGCCGTCGATAATTGCGAAAGTGTTGCCGGTGCAGGAAGTTGTGTGCAAGAACTTACCTCTCGATTATGTTCCATAAATGTTCATTGAGATTCATTTCGGGTGATTTGGGTGGACACATCATTCTCTCTAACTGTCCTGAAAGTTCCTCAAACCAATAGCGAACGATTGTGGCCCAGTGACTTGGCACATCTTTGTTTCGGAACATGAAGTCTATGAATAGCTGCAAGTGGTCTCCAAGTAGCCGAACATAACCATTTCCAACCAATGATCTGTTCAGTTGGACCAGACGATCCAGTGCATTCTATGTTAACACAGGCCACACCATTGTGGAACCACCACCGGCTTGCACAGAGCCTTGTTGCCGGCTTGCGTCGTTGGCTACGTGGCGCCTACAAATGACAGTTACGCCAGTATATTGCCCTTTTATATGTTGTTTACGTGATACTACAGCCATCTGTGTAAGTGTATATCGTTGGTTGATTTGTTGATTCAGAGGGGGGCGGGGGGGGGGGGGGGACCAAACAGCAAGATCGTTGGTACCATCGTATTAGGGAAGGATGGAGAAGGAAGTCGGCCGTGCCCTTTCGAAAGAACCATCCCAGCATTTGCCTGAAGCGGTTTAGGGAAAACTAAATCAGAATGGCCGGATGCGTGTTTGAACCGTCGCCCTCCCAAATGCGAGTCCAGTGTGCCAACAACTGCGCCACCACTATCTCCTTCTTCCACTGTGATGCCTCCGTGCTTAGAACTCCTCGTTTAATTTCGTCGACCACAAATCCACGTCCCTCGAATGACGAGGCAGGGCAGAGCTGAGCCGCGGATGTATCCAGCTGACGCTGTGAGGCTGCAGGCCCGCCCCCGCGTGTCAGTCTCATCTCTGGCCGGGCCGGCTGTGCGGGCGGCCGCCGGTGGGGTGGCTGCGACGCGTCACGCCATCACGCCGCATTAGCCCCAATGACAGCCGCGACAATGCGCGGATTTGGGCGATTTTCGCAGCTGTCGCTGTCGCAGCCTCCCTGACCTGGGAGCCGCGCCGCTAAATGCGTCCGGCGCGGCGGTCACCTCGTCAGCGGCGGCGCAGAATGGCGGGCCGAGAGCAGTCACTTATCCCCGGGGCCAGCAAGGCGGCGGCGGCGATTGACAGGGGCGCGCCCCATTCAATCGGTCTCAGAGCCGCTCCCTATTCCGCACTCTTCTGCACACAAAGGCTGTCAGCGCGTCCCCGGCGAATTGCTGGGGTGCCCCTCCCCGTGCTCGTGAACTCGGGAAGCAACGGACCCGTGCAGCAGGCGACACGAGAAATCGTCGCTGCCGTATGCTACAAGTTACGGAGGTTCGAGTATTCGTACACTGAAAGTCAACACTTGTTGATACGTGATTCTACATCTACATCTTCATACATACTCCGCAATCCACCATACGGTGCGTGGCGGAGGGTACCTCGTACCACAACTAGCATCTTCTCTCCCTGTTCCACTCCCAAATAGAACGAGGAAAAATTACTGCCTGTATGCCTCTGTACTCACCCTAATCTCTCTTATCTTATTTTTGTGGTCTTTCCGCGAAATACAGGGTGTTACAAAAAGGTATGGCCAAACTTTCAGGAAACATTCCTCACACACAAATAAAGAAAAGGTGTTATGTGGACATGTGTCCGGAAACGCTTAATTTCCATGTTAGAGCTCATTTTAGTTTCGTCAGTATGTACTGTACTTCCTCGATTCACCGCCAGTTGGCCCAATTGAAGGAAGGTAATGTTGACTTCGGTGCTTGTGTTGACATGCGACTCATTGCACTGCAGTACTAGCATCAAGCTCCTGCACATTTCAGTCGAAGTGTTCTCACGCTTCTCAACAACAGATTCGGTGACCGATGGATTGGTAGAGGCGGACCAATTCCATGGCCTCCACGCTCTCCTGACCTCAACCCTTTTGACTTTCATTTATGGGGGCATTTGAAAGCTCTTGTCTACGCAACCCCGGTACTAAATGTAGAGACTCTTCGTTCTCGTGTTGTGGACGGCTGTGATACAATACGCCATTCTCCAGGGCTGCATCAGCGCATCAGGGATTCCATGCGACGGAGGGTGGATGCATGTATCCTCGCTAACGGAGGACATTTTGAACATTTCCTGTAACAAAGTGTTTGAAGTCACGCTGGTACGTTCTGTTGCTGTGTGTTTCCATTCCATGATTAATGTGATTTGAAGAGAAGTAATAAAATGAGCTCTAACATGGAAAGTAAGCGTTTCCGGACACATGTCCACGTAACATATTTTCTTTCTTTGTGTGTGAGAAATGTTTCCTGAAAGTTTGGCCGTACCTTTTTGTAACACCCTGTATAAGTTGCCGGCAGTAAAACAGTACTGCAGTCAGCCTCAAATGCTGGTTCTCTAAATTTCCTCGGTAGCGATTCGCGAAAAGGACGCCTCCTTTCCTCTAGAGACTCCCACCCAAGTTCCTGAATCATTTCCGTAACACTCGCTTGATGATCAAATCTACCAGTAACAAATCGAGCAGCCCACCTTTGAATTACTTCTACGTCCTCCCTCAATCCGACCTGATAGGGATCCCAAACTCTCGAGCAGTACTCAAGAATAAGTCGTGTTAGTGTTTTATAAGCGGTCTCCTTCACAGATGAACCACATCTTCCCAAAATTCTACCAATGAACCGAAGACGACTATCCGCCTTCCCCACAACTGCCATTACATGCTTGTCCCACTTCATATCGCTCTGCAATGTTGCGCCCAAATATTTAATCGATACCGAGCGAGGTGGCGCAGTGGTTAGCACACTGGACTCGCATTCGAGAGGATGACTGTTCAATCCCGCGTCCGGCCATTCTGATTTAGGTTTTCCGTGATTTCCCTAAATCGCTCCAGGCAAATGCCGGGATGGTTCCTTTGAAAGGGCACGGCCGACTTCCTTCCCCGTCCTTCCGTAATCTGCTGAGACCGATGACCTCGCTGTTTGGTCTCCTTCCCCAGAAACAACAACAACATTTAATCGACGTGACTGTGGCATTAGTCGTACCACACTTGCACAGCATGTCTTAAATACCATAAAAGAGGAAGCGGGATGGAATCATGGTTGGTAGTCACACATTGTAATTAAGACACTTTATTGGCATTACGCCTTTAAAAAAATAATTTGAGAATTACAAATCGTGGACGAGCCACTAGATAAAACTTTGCAACTAAAATTAGAAACCCAATGTACTCAGTACTCGAACAAACAATTCCAAATCAAGAAAAGGTGGTTACTGACAAACTTGAGAACCTCAAACTCACGTATTGGACTTCCCTCAAAATAGATATAATGAAACAATTACTGGTAAAGTGTGACTTAAAAACAATTAAGCACTAGTTCCAAACTAAGATGCCATTACATAACATGATAGACTCGCTTAATTTAAAAAAAACTACAACAGAGACACTGGTCTTAAAAAAATAAACGTTTACGTACTCAGACGTGTTAATAAAAAATTACTAGAAAAAGCTGCACGACGAACTCAGCAGCTGCTATGCAGTTTAAAGTTTAGCCAGTTGCCAGTCCGTAATATTTCAGAAAACAAGTTCATATACAAACAGTTTACATACGAAATATGTATCTACCAGCTTAGCCCGCCTTGACGGAAGGAAGATAAATACTAAACTTTGGAAGGGGATATATGACCAACTCTGATAGTGGCCAGGTTCTTAAACACTGCCAGGCCTTGACCTCGGATGACATTGTAGTCCCGGCCAAGGCGCTGAAACAATTAAAAGTTTCTGCCCGAATCACAAAGACAGTCCAATAGCTGAGAAACATAGAAACACTGGGCAGAACCTTTGACTCACTTACACATGGACAACTGTATTAATAGAGTGCAGGCTTTAAAAACAGCAACATAAAATCATTTGATTGCAAGAGACACAATAAAACGTCTGAGAAAATTTTCAAATAACGACCACCATTAAAACTAGGCCACGAAAGTCTACCATAATAATAATAAAGTTTAAAATCTCTGAGTGCGTCGGTGAACAAACAATTACGATGACTTACTCCATATCAGGTACACAATACGAAGGAGCTTGGTTCCACAGCTTCACCGCTTCCCTTCAAATTTTGTTCGCAGCGAAGTCACAGAACTTGTATCTGCAAGCTGCCCATGTTGGCAAAAAGTCCAACCAATTTCACATCACAACGTGTAACGGTCATCACACTCGTTCGGCAGCCGTTGACACTCGTCTCCCCCGCGAATGACACGAGATCTCGAGGGTTACCAGTCTAAGGCTAAAAGCCTACTCGCTTCGCCTGCGAAGCCGCAAGATAAGACACGCGAAAGCAAAGATAGCTTACCTCAACCACAATCGATCTCAACGATACATGAACAGAATAAGACTGGTGCCAGCTCGCCACGGCTCACTTGTGTGTCAGTGGAGTGATATTCAGAGATAATTATACACTGACGTGACCAAACTAATGAGATGGAGGTATGCACTTCATACGAGGGCTATCCACAAAGTACATTACGTTTTGGAATTAAAAATAAATAAAGTATTGGAACTTTTTTTATTATATACAGATGAAAGCCACACTTAAATACTAATTTTCTACGTAGTTGCCATTTAAATTAAGGCACTTATCGTAGCGATGGACGAGCTTGGAAATTTCTTCGTCGTAAAATTCGGCCGCCTGCGCCTTCAACCACGTGGTCACCTCTTCATGAAGCTGTGCGTCGTCATCAAAACGCCGCATAGCCAACCACTTCTTCATTGCTGGGAATAAGTGGAAGTCGCTCGGTGCCAGGTCGGGACTGTACGGCGGATGAGGAAACAACTCCCACTTAAAAGATTCGAGAACTTCACGAGTGGCATTTGCCGTGTGGGCCCGGGCGTTGTCGTGAATCAGCAAGATCTTTGAGCCCAACTTTCCCCTGCGCTTGTTTTGTATTGCTCTTCTGGGGTTGTGCATAGTTTGTCAATACCCTTGAGAGTTTATTGTAGTGCCTCTTTCCAGGAAATCCACAAAAATCACACCTTTTCTGTCCCAAAAGACAGTCGCCAGAATAAAAAAATTTCCAATACTTTATTTATTTTTAATTCCAAAACGTAATGTACTTTGTGGATAGCCCTCGTATAACGGTAGCATCGTGTACACAAGGTACTAAAGGGCAGTACACTGACGGAACTGTCATTTGTTCTTAGGTGATTCATGTCAAAAGGTGTCCGACATGGTTACGACAGCACGACAGGAACTTAGAGACTCAGAACGCGGAATGGTAGTTGGAGCTAGACGCGTGGGATACTTAATTTCGGAAATGCTTAGGAAGTTCTATATTCCAAGATCCATTCTGTAAAGAGTGTGCTGACAATATCAAATTGCAGGCATTACCGCTCACCACAGACAACGCAGTGGTCGAGAGTCTTCACTTAACGACCGTGAGAAGCGGCGTTTGCGTAGAGTTATCAGTGCTAACGGACAAGCAATACTCGTGAAATAACAGCAGAAATCAATGTGGGACGTTGGATGAACGTACCTGTTACGACGGTGCGGTGAAATCTGGCGTTAATGCGTTACGGCAGCAGACGACCGACGCGAGTGGCTTTGCTAACAGCCGACATCACCTGCACCGCTTCTACTGGGCTCGTGACCATATCGGTTAGAAGCTAAAGTGGCCTAGTAACATGAGTCCCGTCTTCAATTGGTAACACCTGATGGTAGGGATCTAGTGTGGCGCAGGCACCAAGAAGCCAAGGACCCAAGCCGTCAACAAGGCACTGTGCAAGCCGGTGGTGGTTCCACAATGGTGTGGCCTGTGTTAACATAGAATGCACTGGATCCTCTGGTCCAACGGAACAGATAATCGGCTGGAAATGGTTATGTTCGGCTACTTGGAGACCACTTGCAGCTGTTCATAGACTTCATGTTCCGAAACAACGATGTGCCACGTCACTGGGCCACAATCGTTCGCGATTGGTTAGAGGAACTTTCAGGACAGTTCGAGCGAATGATGTGACCACCCAAATGACCCGACATGAATCTCACTGAACATTTGTGGGACATAATAAATAGAGAGATAAGTTTGTGCACAACTTCCTGCACCGGCAACACTTTCGCAATTATGGATGATTATAGAGCCAGTATGGCTCAATTATCTGCTGGGGATATCCCATGACGGTTCTAGGCGCGCAGTCCGGAACCGTGCGACTGCTACGGTCGCAGGTTCGAATCCTGCCTTGGGCATGGATGTGTGTAATGTCCTTAGGTTAGTTAGGTTTAAGTAGTTCTAAGTTCTAGGGCACTGATGACCACAGCTGTTAAGTCCCATAGTGCTCAGAGCCATTTGAACCATGCTACGCCGTGTTGGTGCACTTCGCAGCGCAAAAGGAGGTTCGGCATGGTATCGGGAGATACCCATGACTTGTATCACCTCACTGTATTCTTATACGAATTATATGTATAGTTTCAGATATATTTCAGTTGACCATGAGGCGTTGCTACACATGGCACAGACCCTTACTACATATTTGAGTAGTACGTATGTCGCAGCTGTTTAAATATATGACTAGACAGAAGTTTTGACTATAACCGAAATAGGCAAACTAGACGAACAATTAATCACCACGAAATATTACGCTAACCATAAAACACCTCCTCTGGTCTTGATAACGCTCTCAACTCCGCGAAGAAGAGCGTCTGCAACTTTCTTCACGGCATGCTATAAGAGGCGATCAAAATGTTTAAGCGTTTCCGTTTGAGGCATTTCTGCTGTGTTTAGGCAACGTAGTGCGACTCTGATGCGGGTATATAAGCACCGACATGTAGACAAGGGATTCGTGTGGCATTCCGTCTTTCCGCAGTACGTGCGGTAAATGTGGGAATGTAAAGTATGGCGACGTTATTACTAAATGCGTACAAACAGGAACAAAGTGCTGTTAATCCATTTTTTGGCTCCCGATGGACAAATACCAGTAGACATCCATCGGAGGCTGAAGAGTTTGTATGGGGCATCGTGTCTGTCGAAAACCATCGTTACGGAATGTTGCGCCAAGTTGCGTGCTGCTTCATGATAACGCACGTAGCCTTATCGCAAATATCGTGACGCAGAGGTTACTCTAACTCAAGTGTAAGACACTCGAGCATCTGCCCTATGGTCATGATCGCTCCCCTTAACGACTTACAAAGGACGAGGATGTGCAGTAGACAGTTACGGATTTCTTCATTCGTCAGGTATCGGTGTTTCACCAAACGGGTATCTCCAGCTTGGTGCCTCGGTGGGATGATTGTCTCAGTGCTCACGGCGTTTTTCTATGATTGTTGTACCAATTCTAGACTTAACGGGTTTCGAACGGAAACTTTTTGATCGCCACTTATACAGGATGATTCAAAAAGAAAGAGCATATTTCAATTGTTTGTGGCAGACATACTATGAAACAGAAAAACACAATGTGCATGTCACTGGTTAGAGCAAGGTCCAAAGATTTATGTTCGCTCTTACACTACATCATACTCTCAACATGAGCACCACGCGTTGTTCGAGAAGCGTCGAAACAGCAGGCCATTTCATTCCGCATACAAATCAAAGGTCCCTGTTTACTTAATCGACAGCTTCAAAAATTCGATTTCTTAGCTCTTGAAAAGTAGCTGCCGTAGGTAGAACAAAGACTGAGTCTATCTCAAGTGTAAGGTCTGGTGACCTGGAAGGCCAAAAGCAATGAACAAGACTTTGTTGTCCACCTTTTCCAGCCCAACCTTTTGGGATGATGTTGTTGAGATAAAGCTGCACCATAACGTCAAAGTGAAGCAGGGCGCCGTCATGTATAAAAATGAAATCACTCGAATCTTCGTGAAGAGAGGAAATAGCCAATTTCTCAGCATGTCCAGGTATGACATTCCTGCCACAGTTTTCTCGGCAAAAAAGAAAGATCGATAAACATTGTGAACAGAAACGGCACAAAACACATTCAATTTCGGTTAGTCTCTTTCATGTTCGACGACGACAAAAGGATTTTGTGCCCCGAAATTCTTACGTTATGGCAGTTAATTTGCTCGACAGATGAAACGTCGGTTGATCCGAAGAGATTTGTCTTTCCAAAAAAGCATCCTCTGCCATATCCTGGAGAACTGAAATGCTAAATTCGTAATTACTGTTATGGTCACCGGGACGCAACTGCTGCAGTAACTGCGTCTTGTAAGGCTTCATGTGCAGGTGTCGTTTCAGAACACACCACATCGTTGTTGGAGAAAGCTGGAGTTTCTGGCCTGCCAGTCTGGTGCAGTTCCGAGGGCTCCGTTTGCACGCATCTCGTGTACGCTCGATATTTTCATCAGACGTGCGTGGCCGACTCTGCTTGTACAGAGGCGGCGTCTTGCTGAATGCACTTCGCTCTTGAACAATGGATTGCCTTCGCGTAAACACATAAAATGATTTCTCTTGTGGTGTAGTCGCCAAGTTGCTACAAACAAACAACATCAAAGCTTTAAACCTTCCTCTATCAGTGACATGTCTGATGTGTTTCTATCTTTTACAGTTTGTCTGTAATAAACAACTAGAATCTATCTTTTTTAATGACTTAGAATATCCAGCAGAAGTCGCTCATTGATGCCGTAAAGCTACCTTATTGTGGGGACGCTGACTGCCGAGTTTCACCCGCAGGTCCAAACAGCCGCAGACATTTTTTATGCGATTAAGTTTGAGTGATTTAGCGAACCAGTCGAAGTTTTGATAAGGTGGCTGTGTGTTTGTCAAACCAATAATGTATGCGGGGAGCCTTGTGAACGAGGCCGATTACATCTTGGTAGACGGGAGTGTCCACAGCATACTTAGGAGAAAGGACGAGACTTGGTCACCGTTAATGTTGAAATAAACTTGAACATTCATGTTGACGGCAACTTCAACGAGTTGGGCCACCAAGTCATCGTATGAAAAAGAGCCCATGAACGTCACAGAAGCACTTTCACTATGAACTCCTCTCTCCAAACACTACAGATTAAACGTCTCTTTCGCTAATCGGTGCACACTAGTCGTTCCGCCATTTGAAAAGAGACAGCGACTCTTCAGACCGTGTGCTGCATTAACCCAGAGAAATCGATTTCACAAACAGCTGTGTCTATAGGAAATAATAACAGCAACATTCCGAGTACTAACAGAGAGCCTCGAACATTCATAACAACACAAGATGTAGCACAGTGCGACATACACACACAAAACACAAGGTTTGCGAAACAACAAACGAAAAGCATGGCGTAAAGACACGTTTCAGAATAACCAGCAGACTGCAGACCCATTTATCAGAAGTAAAACAAGCACAGGAAGATGCCTGGTAAGAAGGAAGGAAGAAAACTAGATTAGGGTTTAACGCTCTGTCGACAAGATTATTAGAGACGAAGCGAAAGGAAGAAAGCCGGTCGTTTCCTTTTCAAAGGAACCATTCCGGTACTTGACTTCAGTGACTTAGCGAAACCTGGACAAATATATGGTAGCAGGAAATAATAAATTTACTCATCTTCAGTTCCCTCCCACTGTTTCTGCTACTACGATTACACAAGTAAGAGACTACAGCGAACTCCAAGACATACAAAAAATGGAAAACAAAAAATATAACAATAGCCTCATGACGTAAACGATTCCCTGCACGAATTTAACTACAGTGAATCAAAACAGCCCCTCATTGTTATCTTTACCATATCCCAGTGAAATACCGAACAGATATTGACCTACACCGACATGGAAGATACCAGTAGAAATGTTTCATTTTTAGTACAGATAGTAGTAATCTAAACAACTGAAGACGTAACAGGGCGAAAACACACGACAATACAGTGTGGTCCACATAAAGTTTGGTCCATATAAAGCTGGACTGCTTTAATGAGTCATAACATTTCAACCAGTAATGGGATATGTTTGCAATGTTGCTGGATAATATTGCACAATTGTGGGAATACACACATAAATAAAAAGTCCTCACACTTAATGTTGGATCTGCCCTCCACAAGCATCGATGGGCAACTCAACATATTCCACGACGTTCTGTGAAATGAAATGTATCCTCGCCATCGTTGCTTATTTCGTATGTATTGGCCTCACGGAGATATACAGTTGTCCTTGGTCTATTCTTGTATATACGGCTTTTGAGCTACCCCAACTAGAATAAAATCCCCAAGGGACTGGGTCAGGTGATCCGGGTACCACAAATTTTGTCAAACTACTCGGTCACCAAAGAAACTGGATACAAGTTGCATGGAAGCCTTAGATGTATGACACATTGCTCCATGTTGTTGAAAATAATGTTAGTTAGACTTCATCCAGCTGCTCCACAAATGTATTGAAGATGCCCGTGTAGACTGTAGCGTCTACTGTCGTATCAAAGAAAATAGGGTCAGCAATCCAGAAAGCTGACAGAGCGCACCACACTCCTACCTTTTCATCATGCACTGGTTTACACCAGCCCAGTGTCTGCTTTTTTGTGTGTTGACGTAACCTCATCTGTAAACCAAGTTACAGAGATAATGTCTGGACGCTGAGTAAGAAACCGCTGGAAACGTCGACACTAGGGCAGTCATTTCACGTGATCCGTTTCTTGCAATTTTTGGATCATGTGATCTCTGTATGGTCGCAATGCTGACTTCTTCGCAGCTCTCTGACATGTGGCATATGAAATGCCTGTCTCCTGGCTCAATCAAAGCAACGATTTTCTTTGAGATTTCCCCAAGGCCTTCGAACATTATTGATAACCTCAGCACTCAGTGAAGGTCTATGTTCACCATTGTCACTGTTTACTTCAGCTTCCTCATCGATAAAATTGTTGCCACTGTTGCTACATCGCGCACATTGAATTCTCTCCAGAATCCCCGTTGTGTTGTATCCAATGAGTCTTTCTTCCTATATGTTTTCACAGTGACAACCAGTTCTCGAAGTTTGTACGGAATGTTTCAGCCAGATAGAGATTGCGAACGAATCACTGATTTGCTCGTTATAGTCACGTGGCCCAAAATTAACGCTTCACAACCGCTATCTATGAGGCTACCAACAAACTAACACGAGCCGAGCGATAGCGGCTCTACACCGGACAAAGGTCCTCAGGTGCAGAAACAACCGTCAACTTGCCAATACACGGACGATACTCCTGATTCTCCCAGAGCTACTGATAATCATTAAAATAACTTTCACATTTTTATGAGCTTCCGGAGGGAAATTATGACCCACTGAAATACACTGAAGGGCCGAAGGAACTGGTACAGCTGCCTAATATCGTGTAGGGCCCCCGCGAGCACGCAGAAGTGTCGCAACACGACGTGGCATGGACTCGACTACTGTCTGAAGGTGTGCTGGAGGGAACTGACGCCATGAATTCTGCAGAGCTGTCCATGAATTCGTAAGATTACGATGGGGTGGAGATCTCTTCTGAATAGCGCATTGCGAGGCATCGCAGGCATGTTCAATTATGTTCATGTCTGGGGAGTTTGGTGGCCAGCAGTAGTGTTTAAACTCAGAAGAGTGTTCGTAAGGCCTCTCTGCAGCAGTTCTGGAAGTGTGGGATGTCGCATTGTCCTGCTGTGATTGCCCAAGTCTGTAGGAATGCACAGTGGACATGAATGGATGCAGGTGATCAGGCAGCGCGCTTAGGTACGTATCACTTGTCACAGTACCATCTATACGTACCTACACTCCAGCTGCACACGTCCCACACCATTCCAGAGCCTCCACCAGCTTGAACAGTCCCCTGCCGACATGCAGGCTCCATGGATTCATGAAGTTGTCTACATACCCCTGCATGTCCGCCCACTCGATACATTTTGAAAGGAGACTCGTCCGACCAGGCAACATGTCTCCAGTCGTCAGCAGTCCGTTGTCGCTGTTGACAGGACCAGGTGAGACGTAAAGCTTTGTGCCGTGCCGTCATCAAGGGTACACGAGTGGACCTTCGGCTCCGAAAGCCCATATCGATGATGTTTCGTTGAATGGTTCGCATACTGACACTTGTTGATGGCCCAGCATCGAAATCTGGAGCAATTTAAGGTATGATTGCACTTCTGTCACGTTGAGCGATTCTCTTCAGTCGTCATTGATCTCGTTCTTGAAGGTCGCAGCGTTGTCAGAGATTTGATGTTTTACCAGATGCCTGATATTCGCGGTACACCCACGAAATGGTCGTACCGGAAAACCCCATGTCTTCGCCACCTCGAAAATGTTGTGTCCCATTGCTCATGGCCGACTGTAATACTACGTTCAAACTCACTTAAATCTTAATAACCTGCCACTGTAGCATCAGTAACCGATCGAACAACTGCGCCAAACTCTTGTTGTCTTATATAGGCATTGTCGACCGCAGCGCCGTATTCTGTCTTTTTACACATCTCTGTATTTGAATACGCATTCCTAAGCCAGTTTCTTTGGCGCTACAGAGTAGTTCGGGCTTTAACGCGTGCGGCGACGGGCTACAACCACATGCAGCGGCGGAGGCTAGCGAGTGCAGGGCACTGTTCCCCACCTGTCTGGGGCAGAGCTGACAGATCGGCTCACAGCGAGACCACTAGTATAAAGATCCGCGTGTATCTCGTTTAAGCGGGACATTATTTCAGTGTTTTTCCTACATGAGACTGATTTTTCTTGACCGATGACCACTTTCAGACAGTTCCAGTACATCTAGAACGATTGAAAGCACACCTGTGTTAACCGTTATTGTTGCGGGGAGGGGGGGGAAGTTTTCCGGAGAAACTTTTCGGAGAGGGGTGGGCGGGGGGGGGGGGGTTCAAATCGTTCCAAGAAATATGATTAATAGCTTGCAGGAAGCGTCCTATTCTTCGGGTCTATTATCCGTCGGTGAGCGATTTCTGCAGACCGGAAACAGTATATTACTGCCAGCAGATGGATCTCTTTGTGTACTATGAGTGACAGGCTAGAACAGGCGTTGTATCCCTACCTGTGGATGGAGTAGAGGGAGGGAGGAGGGCAGGTAGGAGAGGAAATAAGACTGGTTCTAAGCTGCATACTCTATATCCATACACTGAGTGGAACACACGTGCAGCTGACGCCACTCTCACCCGACGGATCTTTTGTGGTCGATTTTTTACGGTAGTTGTGTTATTGCGATGATTTTTCCCAATTTCCTTTGGTGTGTGTTGCATTATGATCCACTGTTTACGAGTGGTGGTTTTTTCACGACAATTTCAATATCTAATAGAGCAGTCAAACGTTTGCATTCAGTTGAGGTAGAGTGTATTAGCTTTCCTAAACTTAAGTGAGTTTGCTGTCCTATCCTTTCTTAGCATGTACCTATGTACAAGTTCTTCACTTGTAGCGCGGTAGAAGTCAAGTCTTCCTGCACCCTAGTGATACTTCGCTGTCCTGTCCCGACTTAACATTTATGTACATGTGCGTGTACAGCTTCTTCAGTGGCCAGTTCACTTGCAAATTGGTGGGAGGCAATTCTTTGGGCAGTGGCTGTAGGATAGTTACCAACTTCGAACGGGATTGTGGACTAGAGCACACAGAAACATGAACATACGCACACACGTGACTTGAAATGGAAACAAAACCCATCTCAGTTGAGCCCCATACACCAAGACAAGCACCTCTGGTTCGTTCAGTCTGGGGTAATGGAATAGGACGAAGTTGTCTCACGCACTGTGAACGGATCACCAATTTCAAAGAACCTGAACAGCTCCAGGATAGACAGTAGTCTCTATGAGTTGCGAAATGCATTCTGCTACATCATCATTAGTTGCTGAAAAGTTTTCCCCTTATGCTCATCCATTATCACCTCCTTCCATCCCACTTGTAGGAGACTATGATGGATACAGTCCTCTGCTGTATGCTTACATGTAAAACACATTAAATTTCTCTCTGTCCAACACCAACGACAAGTCAATTGAACACATTTACCAACAATGAAATAAATTAATTTAATTAACTTTTAAATAAATAAACAATATTATGCTCAAATTTACAGCCAATTTTGTGTTTCCGCTTTTTGATGAGAGTGTTTGTTCATCATCCCACCAATTTTGAGTAGTTGTGTGTACTGGAATTTCAAGTAGCAAGGCTGTAGGGTAATTGTCAGCTTCGAAATTCTTCCAGCAGGATAATACACACATAAATAAATAAATACAGTTCCCAAGAGAGTACCTTACATCCTTCCTCTCTAGCACCTAAGCACAGATTGAGTCTTTTCCTATCAATACACAAGCAGGGTAGGGAAAGGAATTGGGGGAGAGGAGGGAATGTAGAGGGGGGAAGAAGTGGTTGGTGGTGACGTCAATAATGATACGTTGCCACATCTACTCCACATGGAGAGGAGGTGGCGGTCCCACTCAAGAAGAGCAGCCACATTGAATAAATTTGGCAACAATGCAGACTGCATCAGAACAAACATTATTCCCCTACTTTCGATATTTGTTTTCGATTCATCAGTACTATTATTCACTCCAAGAAGGGCATCTCATACTTTTCTTGACTGGTATCTTATAGTTTTGGCCTTCTTCACCCTTCTTTCTTATCGAGTATCTCGAGAACTACTTCACTGTTAAACTCGCTACCCTGCTCAACAAGATTTCCCATCTCCGAGTAGATGTGCCAAAAACAATGCATATTCCTCGAATTACACCAAAAAATGTGACTGCTTCACATTTAAATTTTGTAGTATCTGCAATGAATATTCCTCGACTTACACAAAAAAAATGTGACTGCTTCAGATGTAAACATTCCAGTATCTGATGACACGAGGTTAAGACGGTGCCACTTTAGGCTTCAGGCTTGAATACCATTTCCTTGAGCATTCATACTTGTGCCATTATCATAACTTTGGCATCTGAAATCATGAATTTCGAGACAGTCGATTTAGTTTCGACAATAGGGTTTTAGTCAAACTTTCTCCCGTTGTTAAAGTGACGCTCAGAAAGTCGAGAAAGTTTTCTTCTACACTCATAACGTCTTCTGACAAGTTTACAAACCTGAAAATCATTACCATTTGTTTATTGTGGATTTTATCAGGAGTACAATCAAGTACGACTGAAAAATATTTACTTTCTTTTACTAAATTAGCAATTATGTTTTTCATTTCTCGGCAAGCAAATTTATCAGTTCAATTTGAATGTTTTCTTTTCAAACTAGTAGTCACGAATTTCTTGCGTTTTCGCTCACCTTAAATGATCCTGCATAACAAGGTAGAATTCTACTATCATTTCAGTAAAACCATGAAAATTACTATTATTCTCTTAGAGCTTGTCACTGATATTTTTTAACACTTTATTATACCGGTTCAGGTAGCCGATAGCGAGTATAATTCTCTTTAGATCATGATGCCAATATTCTTTCACTTTTTTGTGCCAACCGTACCTCAAATTCTATCCATTTTTTGTACACTCTATGTGGTTAAATGAGCGTTCACGCTCCTGAAGCTGATTTCCTAAGTGAACCCAATCACAGAGTCGTCTCTTGACAGCATCTTTGAAGGGGGTGGAAAAAGTTTACAACAACAAAAAAAGCTTTGTCGGTAGATTTCGCATTTAAAGATCCCTTTTCTTTTGAATAAACATTTCTTCCAAAATTCTAAGAGTCCTATTACATCTCTTGTGCCGGTATTCTGTCTAAAGCCAAATTGTTCCTCAGCAAGATTCTCTTCCATTACCTCTTTTATTAATGATTCTTAACATAATCATCGCTGTATGTGAAATGAGGCTAATTGTACTGTGCTTACTCTATTTCTTAGTTCCTTGTTTCTTTGGTATTGGTACCTACAGATACTGCACTCTTTACTTCTTCCGTTACAATTGTTGGTTCTTTCTCATCTTCATTTACTCTGTTCACAGATTCAAGTTCCAGAGCTGTTGGTTTGTGACATGGGTCATTTAGCTGTTTCATATAGTCTTCCCGTCTCTCTACGATGTCCTCACGATCTTGTACACTACATTTTCTTCTTTACTGACAACTTCCAAAGGAGCACTTCCAGGTCTGTTTTGATCCGATGTTAAAGATATATAATATATATTACTATCAAGCGTCCTTATCATAGTCCTTGTATCCCTCGAATCGGATGCAGCGATATTTTCTGTGATGTACACCAGTAGCCATGTAGTCGTCTCACAGTGGGTGTATACTTCATTTATATTACATTTGTAACGTCTCCTTAGAAAAATTATTGAATTACTGTGCTGGTAAACCCCTTACGTTATTTGATTTTTAAACAGCTGAGCAGAACTGAACGTACTCAGACATTTCGCTCTTTACCTATTCCGATCAACATTAAACTGGCACACAATATTTTTAGCGCAACGCAATCTGACTTTCAATAATCCCTACAAAAGAATGGCCTTGACTAACAGTAACCTATACCTTTCATGAGTCACTTACCTCACAAAAATCTTCATTACTCGAACTACTGCAATACAGCAAGCGCCAATACTGCCAGCTAAATAAAAGATTCTAACTACTGAAGTCACTAACTACTGATAGACATAGTTAGGAAATGAAAGATTTTGATAAAGAACAAACAATGTATTTACCTTAATAGTGTTCAAAAGTCATAATATATATATCAGTTCATGACATCCAGTCTTATAAATTTACTGTCTCTGATGGACACACGTCCAGATCATCCGCTCTCAAAACTCCACCATCTGACTCCCCACATCCACCACTGCTGGCGGCTCACCTCCTACTGCGCAACGCTACGCGCTGTTAACAGCCAACTGCCCAACACTACAATAGCTACTATTTCAACAGTACCCACCAGCCACAGGCTGCACACAGCACAGCCAGTGATTTTCATACAGAGCGCTAGGTGACGTTACCAATATAAAAACCTAAACAGCCTACTTACATAAGTCAGTGATTTTCATATAGAGTGTTACATGGCGTTACCAACATAAAAACCTAAACAGCCTACCTACACATTCGTATTAGAATTAAAAGTTGTTTCAGAAGCATCTTATTTCATTTTTGCAGTATAACTGTACCACCAACATTTCAAGTGATAGTTTTAATATAACGTAATTCTTAGCACGAGACCCCTAAAAGCGTAGGGCCCTGTGCGGGTGCGCCGTTTGCACTTGCCAAAGGCCGGCCCTGCCAGAGAAACTGCTCAAAACATCTGCATAAAGCTTCATCCTACCTTCACTGTCGTTTTAATTATGCGACCGGTCGGAGCTTGAAAAAAAAAAAATAGCCCTCCTAATACTGATCACCGAGAACAGAAATTAAAAAGTTTTTAACAAATAGAGATACATGGAGGACAACACAAAAGCCGTCCAAAGAATTATCATTAATATAAAAAATATTTATAAACTGTAGCAACTGCGAGGCGTGATGGGAGCAGCAGGAATCTTTTCGGAAGTTGGCCGTCTTGCATCGTATCTCGAGGCTGTCAGTCTGCTATCGAGACGGGGCGCCCGGCACGTTATTGAACGCTGTCCCGTGCCGTCCCGACAGTTATGAAAAAGAAAGCTGGACGGGAAATATATTTCCCGGCCGCTCCTTCTTCTTCTGCTGCTGCTCTGGCGCCCAGCGCAGGCCGTAGATATTAACGTCCGAGTCGCATCCGATGCCGGTGCGGATCGCCAGCAATATTGTTTCCGGCTGTCAGGCGGCGCGACGTGATTTACGGCTTCTTTAATACACACGCCGTCGCCGCGCAATAAATACGCCGCCGACCGGCACCACACGCGGGGCAGCAGGACGCGGCCTCCTACGTGCCGGCCGAGCGGCAAACTGCTGGCGCCAGTAGAGCAACACTAGCGACACGCAAAAGTGGCGGGACTTCTTGGCATCGAGCACTCGTGTCCCGATACCGAGACCTTTTCGTTGGTACTTTTGATACTTTTACTCGTATCAGTACTTTACAGCCCATATTGAATGATTCAATACATTTTTATTATATCTATACTAAGATGGTATCTGTTCTTTTGGACATGTCCGAAAGAACAGATACCATCTTAGTATATATATAGTTAAGGCTCACCGGCCACTTGACCATCTACTTCTTCTTCTGTGCGAATGCACAAACAGTGCCCGAACTCTTACGGGAATCGGCAACGCGCCGCGAGTAATGAGTATAATGGGCAGGGGCACTATGAATGTAGTGATGTAGTGCGGGACAATACGTTGAGGATGTGGGTTTCACGGGAGGCGCGCGCTATCCTGTGTGCCCTCGGTGGCTCAGATGGATAGAGCGTCTGCCATGTAAGCAGGAGATCCCGGATTCGAGTCTCGGTCGGGGCACACATTTTCATCCGTCCCCGTTGACGTATGTCAACGCCTGTAAGCAGCTAAGGGTTTTCATTGTAATTACATTTTTATTACTTCGGTTACTAAGCTTAAGCAGTAATGGCCAAATTACTCTTAATTACCCTATATCAAAATTTACACTCTCAAAGTCGAGCTACTCTTGTATACTTCAGTATGTTAAATTGCGAACTAATTCTGCAAACAACTTACCGTAAAAATATGCAATGCCGGAATAAGTTAGTACACCTGGAAAGTGTCAATGTTGATCCGATGACGAGGTATGCCCTCTGGAGGATAGTAGATGTGCTCATAATGGTTTCAACATCGTGCGCCAACAGATAGCATAGTGATATAGCTATTAGACCGCTTTCTGTGCCTTCCCTGCAATAAGAAACGATATCCAGAAGGCTCAGTGCGTTCCAGGCGTTTGAAGCAAGCAGACAACCATCCCACTAAGAAGCACTCGTGCTTCTTACAGCCAACTGAACGAGTTGGAAAGGGGTCAAATTGTAGCCGTCCTCGACGCAAGCGATGGTCGTTTGTGCGTACACCGTAGACCCGGTGAGCTCACTCTCGTACAGTGCTTTCGTTCAAGGCACGCTGGCCCCACGCAATCCTTGTGGTCTGTGGTGCAACAAGCGACAACTCTCGTTCACCTAATCAGCGATCGGTACGTGCAGAATGTTGTCGGATTCGTTCTTTTGCCATTCTTGTAACAGGAAGGTGACGTGTTGTTCCAACAGCATAGTGCTCGTCCACACACTACCCGCGAAACTCAACGTGCTCTACAAGAAGTGCAGCAACTTCCCTGGCCAGCGCGATTTCCGGACCTGTCTCCAATAGAGCTCGTGATGGGACGAGAATTGACTCATGCGACTCGTCAACCAACAAGTCCCACAGAACTACGTGCATACATCGAGCAAGCGTGGCATGACGTATCACAGGACAATATTCGCCATCTGTACGATGATGCCAGAGTCAGTCACTGCATTGCTGCCAAAGGAGGCTGTACCACATACTAATATGGCTGTTTCAGCATGGGTCGATACCTATCACCTCAGAACGGCTTTTACTATTGATCTGTAAATATAATCATTTCATGTACTCTGTATGCATTGTTGTAACAATAAGTATTGAGCGAACAGGGCATTCACTGACCCAGGGGAGTAGGGGTGGGGGTTGGGGGAGGGGGGATTAATGAAGCTAGACTAGGCTACATGTATTTTTAATGGGGAAAACCCACTTTAATATGTTTTCTGGGGAAAATGAAATTGTTGGATATTTTCAAGGAGGTTAGAGACTGCTACTTATTTTCACAAATAAATGTTCAAAAACCAGATTTATTTTTAGTCAAAAGATTATCAAAGTTGAGGATTATTTCGATCTTGTAGTGAGCAATTATGGATATTCCTAAGTCTTATCAATCAGTCTTGCTGGTTGAGTGATATTAATACAACTTAATCATTTAAGGAACATATACTAAAGTGCAGAAAATCAATCACAAAACAATAAAAGTCGCTTAGGACATAATGCATCTATTGTTGTGGTCAAAGACTGGTTCGGTGCAGCTCTCCATACTACTCTATCCTGTGCAAGTCTCTTCATCTCCGAGTAATTACTGCACCCTACATCCTTCTGAATCTGCTTATTGTATTCATTTCTTGGTCTCCCTCTATGATTCCCCCCCCCCCCCCCCCCCCCGCCCCACGCTTCGCTCCAGTACTAAATTGGTGATCCATTGATGCCTCAGAATGTGTCCTGCTAATCGATCCCTTCTTCTCGTCAGGCTATACCACAGATTCTTCTTCTGCACAATTCTATTCAGTACATCCTCATTAGTAACGTGATCTACTTGTCTAATCTTCAGCTTTCTTCTGTAGCACCACATTTCAAAACCCTCTATTCTCTTGTTGTTGAAACTGTTTATCGTCCATGTTTCACTTCTGTACATGGCTACACTCCATACAAATACTTTCAGAAAGAACTTACTGACTCGTAAACCTATACTCGATGTTAGCAAATTTCTCTTCTTCAAAAACGCTTTTCTTGCCATTGACAGATTACATTGATATCCTCTCTACTTCGTCCATCGTCAGTTATTTTGCTTCCTATGTAGCAAAACTCATCTACTACTTAAAGTGTCTCACTCCCTAATCTAATCCCCACAACATCACTTGATTTATTTCGAATACATTCCATTATCCTCGTTTTACTTTTCTTTGTGTTCATCTTATATCCTCCTTTCAAGACACTGTCCATTCCGTTTAGCTGCTCTTCCAAAATCTTTACTGTCTCTGACAGAATTACAGTGCCATCGGCAAACCTCAAATTTTTTATTTCTTCTTCCTGGAGTTTAATTCCTACTCCAATTTTTGCTTTTGTTTCCTTTACTGCTTGCTCAATATATATATTGAATAACATTGGGGGTAGGCTACAACCCTGTCTCACTCCCTTCTCCACCACTGCTTCCATTTCGTGCCCCTCGACTCTTATAACTGCCGTTTCTATAGAAATTGTAAATAGCCTTTTACTCCCTGAGAGATAGTTTTCCAGTCAACATTGTCAAAAACTTTCTCTGTGCCTCCAAATGCTATAAACTTATATAGGTTTGTCTTTCCTTACTCTACTTTCTATGAAAAGTCGTAGAGTCAGTATTGCCTCACGTTTTCCTGTACTTTTCCCCGAGGTCTGCTTCTAACAGTTTATCTATTCTTCTGTGAAGGATTCGTGTTAGAAGTTTGCAGCCGTGACTTATTAAACTGATAGTTCGGTAATTTTCACACCTGTCAGCACCTGCTGTCTTTGGAATTGGAATTATTATATTCTTCTTAAAGTCTGAAGGTATTTTGCCGGTCTTATGGCTCTGAGCACTATGAGACTTAACATCTGAGGTCATCAGTCCCCTAGAACTTAGAACTACTTAAACCTAACTAACCTAAGGACATCACACACATCCATGCCCGAGACAGGATTCGAACCTGCGACCGTAGCGGTCGCGCGGTTCCAGACTGAAGCGCCTTTAACCGCGTGGCCACACTGGCCGGCTTTGCCGGTCTTATACATCTTGCTCACCAGACAGAAGAGTTTTTTCATGGCTGGCTCTTTCCACCGATCCACTCTCTCTTCTCGATTTAGCAGTGCAATGCCGTTACGCTCTTTATGTTACCACTCTTGATTTTAATTTCACCGATGGTTCTTTTGACTTTCCTATATGCTGAGTCAGTCCTTCCAACAATAATTTCTTTTTCGAAATATTCACATTTTTCGTGCAGCCACTTCTTCTTTAGCGTTCTATGAACATATATACACGTATCGGGAGGCCACGCAAGTGGGGAACGAATGCCTGTCGGAGGGGGGTCGCATACTGAAGAGATACACATGTATAACAGAAGAGACAGATTAAGAATGATTAATTGGGAAAGGTAATGTAATGTAATGGAATGGAATAAATCGTGATTTTAGTTAATGGCCGGCCGGTGTGGCCAAGCGGTTCTAGGCGCTACAGTCTGGAACCGCGCGACCGCTACGGTCGCAGGTTCGAATCCTGCCTCTGGCATGGATGTGTGTGATGTCCTTAGGTTAGTTAGATTTAATTACTTCTAAGTTCTAGGGGACTGATGACCTGAGCAGTTAAGTCCCATAGTGCTCACAGTCATTTGAACCAAACCATTTACTTAATGGCTCAAATGTCTCTGAGCACTATGGGACTTAACATCTGAGGTCATCGGTCCACTAGAACTTAGAACTACTTAAACCTAACCGTAGCGGTCGCGCGGTTCGAGACTGAAGCGCCTAGAACCGCTCGGCCACACCGGCCGGCGTGATTTTACTGTTTTGTGCAAGTTTATTTTTCAGTAAATTAAGCGAAACATGAGGTAATCAGGTAATAATGTGAAGAACAATAGGTGTCACAACTATAGTAAAAACAGAAATAAAACAATAAACGAAACGACTTTAATTATTTCTTACAGTTTTCAAGCGAATCTTTTGACAAATGATTTCGGTACAGATAGGCACAACGCAACTTGTCACCATGCCAAGTCAGAGAACTGTTTATTATTTTTAACATACTTTTTCAGAGGAAGAGAACGATATTTTATAACAGTTGGAATATACATAACTGGTTTTCTTGACGCAGGAACGATAATTAACCTTGATATGCAAGTAAGAACAGTTCAGAAAAGTAGATACAAGTCATAAAAATCGCAGTCAGATCAGCCAATAAAAATTTCTATTGCTCTCACACTTTAATAACTACCCAGACATGGACGATAAAACTAGAAGTATTTTAAATAACAACCGTTGTATGAAATATGAAGACACGAGAGTAGTTACATGTACCTTTATATATTCTCTTTCTGTCGAAGTCAGCACTACTTACGAAAGTGTCTTTTGCAGTCGCGAAATTAACCAGCCTAATGCAGTTATCGTTGCTCACGTCATGTAAGCTGTTCTTTCCGATGGTTCCCTTGAAGGTTTCTTCTTTCCCTACTTTTGCATTTAACTCTCCCAAGATGTTTACTCACTTAGTAAATTGTCCAAGACTGTCCAGTGTTCCTCATAGAATATGTCTTTTTTGATATCGACACTCTCTACGGTTGGGCATGACACTTTACACATATGAGATTCTGGGGCTCGTTGACCCAAAATCTACAAGACTGGTACACAGATTATTCTTCACCAAAATACCAGTACTCATTGAATGGTTTGCTGTTGAGGTTCTATGAAACATATCATAGTTTTCTATATAAATAGACGCAGTTTCTATCCATCTTGTTCCTGCGGAGCCAGCAATATTCCACATTTATCCATTTCTCTTTCAGTGCATTATGCTGCCCGAGACAGATACTGACTTTTGAGGTTCTAGGTTCTCGTTTGGGTCATTTTGTAGAGATCAGTCTTATCCGAGACCATTGTGTGACATTCGTATCGATAATGGCTTTTTCAAGACAGGCTGGTAGTCCATTGCCAAACCCCAACCTGGAGGAACACAATTTGTAAGTCGGGGTTTTCTCGCGTAGTAAAACTGGCATCTCCGTATCTATAGAGATGTTTCTGCCCCTTGGTTTTCTATTAGGATCTTCATTCGCTTTGTCTTTGGGCTAATCCCTGGCGCAAGACAACAGTGGCAGCAACTATAGCGGTACTTACTCGCTTTGACAAAGGATCACCAGCGCGCTTGTGTGTGCACAGAGTGTATTTCAGCCATAAACTCCCTTCCCACTGCCCTTGAGCCTGTCGCCTCGGTCCGCGACTACTTATTCGGGTCTCCCCTTATTCGAAGGTGATTTCCATATAAGAGGGACAGCCACTGTTCACTACGACCGACCGATAGCTGAAGCTCGCCCCGGAATCTTAGTATCTTTTTCTCCCGATCTTCGTGTTAAGAAGAAAAAATGGTCAATATGAGGAAAATGACAACAGAGTCACTGATCCCGTGTGGAACAGTTCACCGGGTATAAACGTCCCGAGACGCCCGAGAAAGGCAAAAGCGAATTAGGTATTACAGATGTTTCCAGAGCAGATATATAAAATCGATTACGGCATGTGCAGGATGCCAAAACGGAATTTGTAAAGAACACAGTAGTTTTGCTTGCAATGAGTGTACCTAAACACCTATACTTTCAAAAACTGTCGTGTAATGTTCACTCCATTTGATGATGCAAAAACGGCTCACGCACTCAAGTGTTAATGTTACAGCTCAAATTTCCGTGCTGTGAACTGCAGCAGTCAAACGGAAACGTATACGTGTCCCAGAACAAAGAACAGATAGTTTTTCATTGTTCTCACGTAATTAGATCGCTTCTCAGAGGTCCTTTTCTGAACTAAGCTATTCATACACTTGAAATAGGTAGTCGAATACAGCGAGAATAGGTGGAATGTTGAAATAGAGAAAATTCAGTTCAAATGCCACTCCTCACCCCCTCACCCCTCTCAGACCGTAAATATTTGCGCTAAGTCCTCATGTATCACAAGAGGTCGACGACGGTATAACATTCCCAGTAACATCAGAGAAGTTACACTTTGCAAGATTCTAACGTTTATTAATGGACTTTAACTTGACTTATTTCTTACTGTCTGTTTAGTTGTCACAAGGGTCATGTGAACAGCAAACTGTAATTTCCAAAATATGTATGATCCGAAGACGTAGACATGTTTTAACTGCTTGCCTCGCTTTCTTTCCCTCCCTCTCCGCTCCTTTTACTTCTGTTTCTTCGTATTCCTGTAGCAAAATTTTATTGTGTGTTATAATCGTAAAAGTTAAGTAGGCATTATAATGTTAAAGTTTTTTTTATCCTGAAAACGAGCACATGTGCGGAAGTAAGCGACGCGAATGCATTCAGTGGGTAGTGAATTACTTAGATACACACCCGAAATTTAGACAGTGCAATGGTCGCTGTTGGTTAATCATCAGACTCTGCCGCGCGGGATTAGCCGTGCGGTCTGAGGCGCTGCAGTCGTGGACTGTGCGGCTGGTCCCGGCGAAGGTTCGAGTCCTCCCTCGGGCATGGGTGTGTGTGTTTGTTATGAGGATAATTTAGGTTGTGTGTAAGCTTAGGGACTGATGACCTTAGCAGTTAAGTCCCATAAGATTTCACACACATCTGAACATCATCATCAAACTCTTGGGGTGGGTTGTTTGGGGAAGGAGACCAGACAGCGAGGTCATCGGTCTCATCGGATTAGGGAAGGACGAGGAAGGAGGTCGGCCGGGCCCTTTCAAAGGAACCATCCCGGCATTTGCCTGGAGCGATTTAGGGAAATCACGGGAAACCTAAATCAGGATGGCCGGACGCGGGATTGAACCGTCGTCCTCCCGAATGTGAGTTTAGTGTGCTAGCCACTACGCCACCTCTCTCGGTCATCATCAAACTCTCCATTATTAAAGTTGCAATTTGAGGTACAACGACGACAGGGTTATAGAAACTTGGATTATTTGTTGAGAAGATTTAAATAAATATGCACACATCTAGAGAGTTTTGTGTTTGGTCTTAATCATTAACTACAATCCGTATAGTGTAAGCATTACTACAGGTTATGGTTTGGCTCAAATGGCTCTCAGCACTATGGGACTTAACAGTTGAGGTCATCAGTCCCCTAGAACTTAGAACTACTTAAACCTAACTAACCTAATGACAACACACACATCCATGCCCGAGGCAGGATTCGAACCTGTGACCGTAGCGGACGCGCGGTTCCAGACTGAAGTGCCCAGAACCGCTCGGCCACACCGGCCGGCGGTTATGGTTTGACCTAGCTGCTCAATGAATTAAGAAACCACAAAAAATATCTTATAAAACTACTGTATCATTTAAGATTTGCCGCCATTGCAGATATAGCGCAGTCATGTGGTACCGTTGGAAGAAACCGATCAGCACATCATCGACCTCTGAAGATACTGCAGCCGGCTTCGAAACGAGGCAACATGCTTTGTCTAAGAAATAAATATAAAGCAGTAGATAGCAGCAGCGTAGTACGAAGTAGTGGATCGGCAGAAGGAACTGTGGATATACTCTTAGATGTATATACGAGTAGAAATGATTGGCTAAGGAAGGGCCAGTATTCAGTGATATGGTAGGAACCATAATTCGAAGCAAAAATCTCTAGTAAACACGTGCTCTAAAATGAGTACCTTAAAAACTATGAGCACTTGTTCAGCAGAAAAGATTTGTTGCACAGCAGCGAAGATAAACAAGTGTTCATACGTCCAAAGGTACGCAGTTTAGAGTCCATGTTTTCTTGTTGTGGTCCATACTAACATGTCTCAAATTTGGACAGCAAAGAGCTTGCAGTATAAAAGGTTTGTTTCACAGTATCAAAGAAGAAGAATGTTCATAGCTTTTATGGTGTGCACTTTAAGAGCCAATGTTTACTAGACTTTTTACTTCGACTGATCGTTCCTCACCTGGAATATCAACTATTCTTCCTGGGCAACCGTGTGGCAACCCTTATAAGAGAGAAAATTTGGTAGAAGGAAGTATTTTTTTATTTGGAAACGCTCAGAAATTAATAATCTTCAGTTCTGAGAATACCCACATCCAGATTTCGAATAAAATCGGACGGAAAATATTGACAGTTGGTCAACTATTTTGGAACCACAGTGTGTAAGAAGTCACACTGAATTTGGATACGTTGTATTCAGTTTTGTACATGCTCAGAAGTTCGATTTAAACGGGTAACAGGAAGTGGCGTACAAAACATTTTGAACTGTATACCCTTATGAATATTTAAAATTAATAACACCACGCAAAATACCAGAGGAGACAGCAATCTGTGAGGTCAAACGTGGCTGTAGGTCCAACGTGTTTGAGAACCTTTGCAGCGGCGAGAACGCCACAATTAAACGTCTGTAACAGAAAAGTCATTTTACTGGATAGAAACTGGCCACGTGCGAGTAGGGCTCGCGCACTGAGGGTTCTGTAGAAACGTAAGTATGTACATACAAACGTCAACCAAAGTAATGCATCACTGCGGTTCTACGTGCTACAGTCTGGAGCCGCGCGACCGCTACGGTCGCAGGTTCGAATCCTGCCTCAGGCATGGATGTGTGTGTTGTCCTTAGGTTAGTTAGGTATAAGTCGTTCTACGTTCTAGGGGACTGATGACCTCAGTAGTCCCATACTGCTCAGAGCCATTTAATGCATCACTGCGGTTCTAGGAGTTCCTGACTCTTACATGAAAATGGAATATAGGTATATAGAAACAAAATTTCAGCTCTCTTTATTGCCAAAGTTGAACAACTACAGCATGGACCTTCTGAATTTTTGTTCGAGATTGCATCATACACCAGCACCTCTAATACACAGTAACACGCCATCTTGTATTGATGCGTGCCTGTATTCTTCGTGGCATACTGCCCATTGTTGGTCCAGATTATACCACTCCTCATCGGCGATTCGATGTGGACTTCTTAGGTTGTTTGGTGGGTCATTTCGTCCGAAAACAGCCTTTTTCAATGTATCCCAGGAAGGTTCGATAGGGTTCATGTTCGGAGAACATGCTGCCCATTCAAATCGAGTGATTTCTTTATCGTGAAGGAACGCATGATGAGTGCGAAAATGGTGGTCCATTACGTACGAGTAGAAGAAAAAGATAAGGATGAATATGGGCTTGGAACAAGAAATTAGAGAGAGGAGAAAGATTAATTGAGTTCTGTAATGAAACTCAGCTAGTAACAGCAAATACTCCATTCAAGAATCACAAGAGCAGGAGGTATTCTTAGAAACGTCGGGCAATATGGCAAGCTTTCAGCTAGATTACATCATGGTCAAGCAGATATTTCGAAATCAGATACTGGATTGTAAGGCTTACCCAGGAGCAGACATAGATTCAGATCACAATTGTAATAACGATGAAGAGATTAGTCAGGAAGAATAAACACCAAAAGAAGTGGAATACAGATGTATTAAGGTATGACGAGATATTCTTGCAGTTCTCTAAGACTGTAGATACAGCAATTAGGAATAGATCAGTAGTCAGTACAGTTGAAGAGGAATAGATATAAGAAAAGGCAGTCACAGAAGTTGTGAAGAAAATGATAAGTACAAAGAAGGTAGCTGCGAAGAAACAATTGGTAACAAAAGAAATACTTCACCTTTGTAAGGCGTCCAGATTTTAACGGATCTTACATAAACTTTATCCCCAAGACAGTATGATACAGTATGAGAACCTCAGAAAATAATAATTATATTACATCAACAAAAGGCAATTGCAGTTATCTCATGAACCCGAAAACTAACAAGGCGATCTCTTCTAGTATATGGACAGTGGCATGAAAGAAACAAGTTAAAGCGAAATGCATTTTGCAGACAAACCGAGCAGGTGGCTAATGATATCGTAAAACTCCCATTAGCATGAGAATAGCGAGCATCAGCGCCGAAAGGGATAAGGCCAGAACAACTCATTATTCCCTTTAGCTTAAAGGACGCCAGGACCAAGGGTAAGTGGCTGCATGTCATTAACAGGGCTAGACTTCGATCCAGAAAGAAAAATAAAAATGTTTATTCATCTCTAGCGAGACAGTGATTGGATGAAGCCATACTTTGCCACACAGACACGACACGGTGGGGAGATCACCATTATAAAAAGCATTTTGAGACCTCAAATTAAGGCTCTCTGTCTATCCCTCTCTCTCTCGTCTCGCGGCGGACTGCACAAGTATGTGGAAATACGCGAAGGCATTGAGAGTTTGCTTTCTGCGAAGTGAGGACGATACACTTCACATATCGTGGCGACAGATAGAAAAGCAATAGTTAAATATTCCTGCGGGAATTTTTGCGGGCAAAGAAATTGTGCACGTCGCTCCAACCCATAGTGAGTGTGCAATAGCCATTATTTCGACTAGGGAAAGATTAACGTTCTGCGGAATGCAGGAAGTTGTAACTGAGTGAATTCAGTCAGACCAGAGTGGCGAATAGTATTTCAGAACCAACACAGAGACAACACCACTGCAGATGCCGCTTGGTAAAGTACCATCGCCCATTAGGCCACAGTAAATGTTGAGTCTAGATTTTGCTCACTCCAACTTGCGTATGCTTTGACCATTGAATATCAAAAGCTAGGACACTAACCTACACTCACATTGCGTACATGAGAGTTTTTTCATTGGTTCAAAAAGTAAATTTGTCCTCCACCAACTCTGTGCATTGACCAGCTATGAAAATGTAGATTTACATGAGCTGATGAGGATTTTTAATATTCATTCTTTCCTGTGACAGAAAATTTTCATGTGTAGAGATAACAATTTTAATAACCGTCATTTCAATATGTCTAAGAATTAAATATTTTGTGATTGAGTATCAAAAGTAATTGAACATGATTATTGTTTATCACTTGACCCCTGAAAGCAACAGTTGATAAATTATATGTAGAATAAAAACGGGAATAGTTGTTTTGTCTTTCTAGAATAGACCCCAAACTTTCACTTTTATTAATTCATGCATGCCAGGCACCTGACTGCAGAATTTCTAATGATTTTTGTTACGATCTGCACCTAATATTATGTGCCTTATAGGGCCAGGGTCATATTTATTTAGAATGTCTGTTTGACACCCTAGGCTTGAGAAGACAGCTCAGAGGTTTTGTCCATTTGCGCACTAAGTGGTAAGCTAAGTTTGCACACATTAGTATACTCACTGTGCCGATGCAAATGTCGGATGTACGACACCTTGATCGCTGAAAGAAGGAAGTACAAAAATTTCCAGGAAAATTCAGGAATACGTAAGTACAAGTCGCTGAAGACTGAATTAAATAGGAAGTCCACGGAAGCCAAGACGACATGGCTGCACGAAAAATGTGAAGAAATAGAAAAAGAAATGATTGTCGGACGGACCGACTCAGTATATGGAAAAGTCAAAATAATCTTAGGTGTAATCAAGAGCAAGGGTGGTAACATTAAGAGTGCAAAGGAAATCCCACTGTTAAATGCAGAAGACAGAGCAGAGACATGGATAGAGTACACTGAAGGAACCTATGAGGGGGAAGATTTGACTGATGTCATAAAACAATAAACAGGAGTCGATTTAGAAGATATAAGGGATCCAGTATTACAACCAGAATTTAAAAGAACTTTGGAAGACTTACAATGTAAGAAGGCAGAAGGGATAGATAACATCCATCAGAATTTCTAAAATCATTGGGTAAGTGGCAACAGAAGAGTATGTAGGTATGTAGAATGTATGAGTCTGGCGACATACCATTTTATTTTCGGAAAAATATCATCCACGCAATTCTGAAGACTGCAAGAGCTGACAAGAACGAATATTATCACATAATCAGCGTCATGTGTTAGATGACGATCAGTTTGGCTTCATGAAAGGTAATGGCACCAAAGAGGCAATTCTGACTTCACGATTGATAATGGAAGCAAGTCTACAGAAATTCGAGACCTGTTCATGGGATTTGTCAACCTGAAAGAAAGGCAAAAGAAATTAGAAGTAGCAGAAATAAGAACAGCGAGAAACTTAACATCAGGACTGATGACCACAATGTACTCGTAGATGAAGTTAAGGAATTCTACTTCGTAATATGTACTTGTGGTGTAAGGGCAGCGTTTTTATTCACGATTAAAACGTCTTTGGTCCCTGGTTGCAATCTCGCCGCTGCTTAAATTTTGATTAATAATCAGCATTAGTGGCCGAAGACTTCCGGCATAAGAAGTCACCCCTCATTCTACCAACGGGTTTGTCAAAGAGGGCGGAGGAGCGGACAGAGGTTCAGCGCAATCTCTGGTCCTAGGGGTGGGAAACTGCCCTAAAGGCGAAAGAATCAGCAATGATCAACGGCATTAGGATGCAGAAGGCAATGGAAACCACTGCATGAAAGATATGTGACATGTATTCACAGGACATGTGGCGGATCTCCGGGACGGGACTGCAGAGGGGGAGTTAACCATGAGAAAAAGATTAAATAATGAACGAAATAATAACGTTCTAAGAGTCGGGGCGTGGAATGTCAGAGGCTTGAACGTGGTAGGGAAACTAGAAAATCTGAAAAGGGAAATGCAAAGGCTCAATCTAGATATAGTAGGGGTCAGTGAAGTGAAATGGAAAGAAGACAAGAATCTCTGTTCAGATGAGTATAGGGTAATATCAACAGTGGCAGAAAATGGTATAACGGGAGTAGGATTCGCTATGAACAGGAAGGTAGGGCATAGAGTGAGGTACTGTGAACAGTTCAGTGATAGGGTTGTACTTATAAGAATCGACAGCAAACCAACACCGACAACGATAGTTCAGGTATACATGTCGACGTCGCAAGCTATAGATGAAGAGATGGAGAAAGTGTATGAGGATGTTGAAAGGGTAACACAGTATGTAAAGGGATGTGAAAATCTAATATTTTAGGAAGACAGGAATGCAGTTGTAGGGGAAGGAGTAGAACAAAAGGCTACAAGAGAATATGGGCTTGGGACAAGGAATGAGAGAGGAGAAAGACTAATTGACTTCTTACCAAGTTTCACCTAGTGATAGCGAATACTGTTCAGGAATTACAAGAGGAAGAGGTATACTAGGAAAAGGCCGGGTGATACGGGATAACTTCAGTTACATTATATCATGGTGAGACAGAGATTCCGAAATCAGGTACTGGATTGTAAGGCGTACCCAGGAGTAGATATAGACTGAGATCACAACATTGTAGTGATGAAGAGTAGGCTGAAGTTTAAGACATTAGTCAGGAAGGATCAATACACACAAGAACTGGGATACGGAAGTACTAAGGAGTGACGAGCTGCGCTTAAAGTTCTCTGCGGTTATAGATACAGCAGTAAGGCATAGTTCAGTAGGCAGAACAGTTGAAGAGGAATAGACATCTCTAAAAAGGCCATCACAGAAGTTGGAGAGGAGAACATAGGTACAGCGAAGATAACTGCGAAGAAACCACGGGTAAAAGAAGAAATACTTCATTTCATCGATGAAAGGAGGAAATACAAAAATGTTCCGGGAAACTCAAGGATACAGAAATACAAGTCGCTGAGGAATGAAATAAGTAGGAACTGCAGTGAAGCTAAGACGAAACGGCTGCAGGAGAAATGTGAAGGCATCGGAAAAGAAATGACTGTCGGGAGGACAGAGTCAGCCTACAGGAAAGTCAGTACAATGTTCGGTGACATTAAAAGCAAGGGTGATAATATTAAGAGCGCAACGGGAATTCAACTGTTAAATACAAAGGAGAGAACAGATAGGTGGAAAGAATACGTTAAAGCCTCTACGAGGGGGAAGGTTTGGCTGATGTAATAGAAGAAGAAACAGGAGTCGATTTAGAAGAGATAGGGGATCCACTATTAGAATCAGAATTTAAAAGAGCTTTGGAGGACCTAAGATCAAATAAAGCAAAAAGGATAGAAAACAGATCAGAATTTCTAAAATCATTGTGGAAAGTGGCAACAAAACGACTATTCACGTTGGTGTGCAGAATGTATCAGTCTGGCAACATACAATCTTACTTTCGGAAAAGCATCATCCACGCAATTCCGAAGACGGAAAGAGCTGACACGTGCGAGAATTAACGCCTTATCAGTTTAACAGCTCATGTATCCAAGTTGCTTACAAGAATATTATACAGAAGAATTGAAAAGAAAATTGGGGATGCGCTAGATGACGATCAGTTTGGCATTAGGAAAGGTAAAGGCAAGTGGGAGGCAATTCTGACATTGCAGCTAATAATGGAAGCAAGACTACAGAAAAATCAAGACACGTTCATAAGATTTGTCGACCCGGAAAAAGCGTTCGACAATGTAAAATGATGCAAGATTTTCGAAATTCTGAAAAAAAATAGGGTTAATCTGTAGGGAGAGACGGGTCATATACAATAAGTACAACAGCCAGGAGGGAATAATAAGAGTGGACGACCAAGAACGAAGTGCTCGTATTAAGAAGGGCGTAAGACAAGGCTGTAGCCTTTCGCCCCTATTGTTCAATATGTACATCGAGGAATCAATGATGGAAATAAAGGAACAGTTCAGGAGTGGAATTAAAATACAAGGTGAAAGGATATCAATGATACGATTCGCTGATGACATTGCTATCCTGAGTGAAAGTGAAGAAGAATTAAATGATCTGCTGAACGGAATGAACAGTCTAATGAATACACAGAATGGTCTGAGAGTAAATCGGAGAAAGACGAAGGTAATGAGAAGTAGTAGAAATGAGAACAGCGAGAAACTTAACATCAGGATTGATGGTCACGAAGTCAATGAAGTTCAGGAATTCTGTTACCTAGGCAGTAAAATAACCAATGACAGACGGTGCAAGGAGGACATCAAAGGTAGACGAGCAATGGCAAAAAGGGCATTCCTGGCCAAGAGAAGTCTACTAATATCAAATATCGGATTTAATTTGAGGAAGAAATTTCTGAGAATGTATGGCAGTGAAACACGAAGTGAGGGAAAACCGCAACAGAAGAGAAACGAAGCATTAGAGATGTGACACTACAAACGAATGTTGAATACCAGGTTGATTGATAAGGTACGGAATGAGGAGGTTCTGCGCAGAATCGGCGAGGAAGGAAATATATGGAAAACAAGGAGAAGGGACAGGATGATAGGACATCTGTTTAGACATGAGGGAATGACTTCCATGGTACCAGGGGGAGCTGTAGAGGAAGACAGAGGTTGGAATACATCCAGCAAATAATTTCGGTTGCAAGTTCTGTTCTAAGATGAGGAGGTTGGCACAGGAATTCGTGGCTGGTCGCATCAAACCAGCCAGAAGACTGATGACTCAAAGAAAAGAAAGAAAAAGACGAATCCCTCTCCGAAATGCTGATATAGTTGCACTATATGTCGGAGGATGTCATCTCCGCATCATACAGCCTTTTGAGTGCCTTCGGTGACCACCAGTGGCGTACTTTCGGCCTGCATAAGGCCATCCTAAAACATAAGGAAACCACCAACTTACTGCACTCGCTGGGCAGTGCGTCAAAGACGTTCCAGACCGCCTCCAAAAACGTTTCCAACGATTGTCCGAATGGAGGCAACTGCGAGTCTGTGACTAGAACTTGGTGCCAATTCCGACGAGTCCATTCATCCGTCCCAGGATCGAGAATCTCAACGATTTTTGTGTCTTATCGATATCGATACTACACGATATTGGTCCAGAGAATTCTAAAAGTGTATGAAAACCTTTACAGTAGTTCCTCAAACTACCCGGGACATACAAAAAGAAGCGAACAGGGGACTTCAGGTTCTATGTGTGGGGAGTGAAAATTCAACAAAACTATTTACTAAAACTTATATGTTACGTTTGTATACAGTGATAATCGTCTGTTATGCTTTTGACAAATGAAGGATTCAGTAATGTTCAAATGACAAAAGACATGTTTATGTTTGTTTTGCAAGTTCAGATGTTTTTATCTTACATGTATTCTGAAACATTGCTTCTTGTCAAAGTTTATGATTCAAGGTGAAAGGGAAGTAGCTTTTGAGTTTTAGAATATCTAAAATGTCCGTATCTTTTCATTGCACTGAATTTTTACGTCGGCAAGGTACCATAGACGGGTAAAAATGACAAAAATATATTCTCGTGTGACATAATTACGAATTAATAATTTTGGGATTTTTTCCTTTTCTTGTTCTTTGAGAACTTGCTTCTTGCCAAATTTCATCATTCTAGATTGGCAAGCACGATATATAGGTTTCGATGACTGAGTTTTCGAGTATCAAAATATGTGACATTGTAAGGTAGTACTATTTTGCACCTTACTGTAACATAATAATTGTTGCAAAGACGAGTTAGATATCGCTCATTATGTTATTTATCAGGCAATCAGCCTATTGAAATTAATATACGGAGTATCAGACGGCGTAAGACGCGTATTAACTTTAAGAAATTTGCGTGTTGCATGAAGTCGGGGTTCAGGTGATATTTTCACAGAGTTTGGCTGGAGCGGACGAGCGGCACTGCTCAAAGGCAGGGCAGAGGGATGCGGAAGTTTACAACCGACCATTATGAGTCGGCATGCGAAAGCGTCCCACTGGGCGAGACGCGCCGCCGGAGCAGGTAGGCACCCATTGCGCGGGGCCTTTGAGGGACGGCGCCTCGTTGGCGCTGGACGTTACGCCGACGCCACAATGTCGAGATGAGCTGGCGCCTAAGGGAGCCTTCCCACGAATATTAACGTTTTCTGGGGCATATATTCTGGTAAACCTTCCGGGATGTAAGGTCGTGGTCCATGAAACTCTTCAGCTCCTAACGTTTCGTCTGGAGCTGCGCTGGACATCTTCAGAGGGGTGTTTCTCCTCCGGTGAGTCTTGCCGACTGACGGGTCGGACGTCTGAGAGCGACTTATGTATCGTAGAAAGTGGGCGTGACCAGAGTTACACGTGATATGCAGAGATAACCTTTGTCAGAGATAAAACTTAACTATCGATCGTAATCTCGTCACGGATAAAACTGTCTAGCAATTCTGTAGTGCTACTGTCCAAATATCACTAAGTTTCATGGTCTCTTCTTTCCGATTAAAATTATCCCTATGTTTATATATTTCAATTGCTTCTCTACAAAGCCGTGGGTAATAGTTCGTCGTCGTAGATAAAATTTTTGTTTCGGAAAACTTCACTTGATGATTTCCTGGCTGAAAAGCGTGTTCTGCTACAGCCGATTTATCTGTTTTTCCTAATCGGCAAAGACTTCTGTGTTCTTTTAACCGTGTATTTACGCTTATTTTTGTTGTTCCAACATAAACTTTACCACATGTACACGGAATTTTATATACGCCACTGGCTGATAGAGGAGCGCGTTTATCTTTTACAGACCGAAGAACATGACAAATTTTCTTCGTTGGTCTAAAAACAGGTCTAATATCATGTTTACTTAAAATCTTTCCAATCTGATCCGTTACTTTCTTTATAAAAGGGAGAGAGACTGTATTCTTCCATCGTTTTTCGGACTTGTCCTTAAGCTTTTTGTTGTTTGGGTGCAGAATTCTGCTTACTTCTTTCTTTGAGTAGCCATTTTTCTCAAAAGCGTGCTTCAGATGTTTTAATTCGTCGTCTAGATACTCCGGCGTGCAAATCCGTCTGGCTCTGTCAACGAGACTTGTAATCACACCTCTCTTTTGTTTTGGATGGTGGTTAGAGTTTTTATGTAAGTATCTGTCTGTGTGCGTTATTTTTCTAAAAATCTGTTGTTTCAATCTTCCATCCGTCTGTCTCATAACTAAAACATCCAAAAACGGTATTTTGTTATCATTTTCTCTCTCCATGGTAAACTGGATTCTTGGATTTATATTATTAAGGTAATCAAAAAATTCGCCTAAGGCTTCTCTACCATGTGGCCAGACCACAAATGTATCGTCTACATACCGATACCAGCGAGATGGTTTCTTATCTGCTTTTTCCAAGGCTGACTGTTCGAATTTCTCCATGTAGAAATTAGCTACTGCAGGACCCAATGGGTTACCCATTGCTACGCCATTAAGTTGTTCATAAAACTCATTATTCCACTGGAAATGACTGGAAGTAAGACAATGTCTGAAAAGAGCAGTCAGATCTTCTGGAAAAATATCCGTTATAAAATCCATAACTTCATCAACTGGAATCATAGTAAATACAGATACTACATCGAAACTTACTAAAATATCTTCAAGAGTCAGAATTAAACCTTCAATTTTCTCTGTAAAATGACGTGAGTCCTTTATATATGAGTCAGTTTTTCCAAAGTATGGTTGTAAACGAGTTGTTAGATATCTTGCTATTTCGTACGTAGGAGAATTGATAGTACTAACAATCGGTCTCAGAGGTAGGTCCTTCTTATGTACCTTGGGTAGGCCATAGAGTCTAGGACACATAGCTTCACTCTTCAATAAAGCTCTTTTTTCTTCTTTTTGAATAGAAGTGGCCGATTTTATCAGATTATTTGTTTTCCGTAGTACGCTGGCTGTAGGATCTTTCTTAAGTTTTTTGTATTGTCCTGCCGTTAAAAGATTCAAAATTTTGCTTTGATAATCTTCTGTATTTAAAACGACAGTAGCATTCCCTTTATCAGCAGGAACAATCACTATGTCTTCATCTGCATTTAAATCTCTCAGAGCCTTTCTTTCGCCATTGGTTCAATTACTTTCCAGAGGTTTACTATGGCATAATACTCTGGTGGTTTCGATCCGGATTGCATTTGCAGTTTCTTTGGGGAGAGTACGTATACCTGCTTCTACACTTGCAATAATATCCTCAACAGGAACTTTCGGAGGTGTTACAGCGTAGTTTCCTCCTTTTGCAAGAACTGAAATTTCGTCTTGAGATAAAACTCTGTCTGACTTGTTAATAACAGTGTCGGACATCACTATACAGAAGATTATCAAAGCAAAATTTTGAATCTTTTAACGGCAGGACAATACAAAAAACTTAAGAAAGATCCTACAGCCAGCGTACTACGGAAAACAAATAATCTGATAAAATCGGCCACTTCTATTCAAAAAGAAGAAAAAAGAGCTTTATTGAAGACTGAAGCTGTGTCCTAGACTCTATGGCCTACCCAAGGTACATAAGAAGGACCTATCTCTGAGACCGATTGTTAGTACTATCAATTCTCCTACGTACGAAATAGCAAAATATCTAACAACTCGTTTACAACCATACTTTGGAAAAACTGACTCATATATAAAGGACTCACGTCATTTTATAGAGAAAATTGAAGGTTTAATTTTGTCTCCTGAAGATATTTTAGTAAGTTTCGATGTAGTATCTGTATTTACTATGATTCCAGTTGATGAAGTTATGGATTTTATAACGGATATTTTTCCAGAAGATCTGACTGCTCTTTTCAGACATTGTCTTACTTCCAGTCATTTCCAGTGGAATAATGAGTTTTATGAACAACTTAATGGCGTAGCAATGGGTAACCCCTTGGGTCCTGCAGTAGCTAATTTCTACATGGAGAAATTCGAAGTCAGCCTTGGAAAAAGCAGATAAGAAACCATCTCGCTGGTATCGGTATGTAGACGATACATCTGTGGTCTGGCCACATGGTATAGAAGCCTTAGGCGAACTTTTTGATTACCTTAATAATATAAATCCAAGAATCCAGTTTACCATGGAGAGAGAAAATGATAACAAAATACCGTTTTTGGATGTTTTAGTTATGAGACAGACGGATGGAAGATTGAAACAACAGATTTTTAGAAAAATAACGCACACAGACAGATACTTACATAAAAACTCTAACCACCATCCAAAACAAAAGAGAGGTGTGATTACAAGTCTCGTTGACAGAGCCAGACGGATTTGCACGCCGGAGTATCTAGACGACGAATTAAAACATCTGAAGCACGCTTTTGAGAAAAATGGCTACTCAAAGAAAGAAGTAAGCAGAATTCTGCACCCAAACAACAAAAAGCTTAAGGACAAGTCCGAAAAACGATGGAAGAATACAGTCTCTCTCCCTTTTATAAAGAAAGTAACGGATCAGATTGGAAAGATTTTAAGTAAACATGATATTAGACCTGTTTTTAGACCAACGAAGAAAATTTGTCATGTTCTTCGGTCTGTAAAAGATAAACGCGCTCCTCTATCAGCCAGTGGCGTATATAAAATTCCGTGTACATGTGGTAAAGTTTATGTTGGAACAACAAAAATAAGCGTAAATACACGGTTAAAAGAACACAGAAGTCTTTGCCGATTAGGAAAAACAGATAAATCGGCTGTAGCAGAACACGCTTTTCAGCCAGGAAATCATCAAGTGAAGTTTTCCGAAACAAAAATTTTATCTACGACGACGAACTATTACCCACGGCTTTGTAGAGAAGCAATTGAAATATATAAACATAGGGATAATTTTAATCGGAAAGAAGAGACCATGAAACTTAGTGATATTTGGACAGTAGCACTACAGAATTGCTAGACAGTTTTATCCGTGACGAGATTACGATCGATAGTTAAGTTTTATCTCTGACAAAGGTTATCTCTGCATATCACGTGTAACTCTGGTCACGCCCACTTTCTACGATACATAAGTCGCTCTCAGACGTCCGACCCGTCAGTCGGCAAGACTCACCGGAGGAGAAACACCCCTCTGAAGATGTCCAGCGCAGCTCCAGACGAAACGTTAGGAGCTGAAGAGTTTCATGGACCACGACCTTACATCCCGAAACGTTTACCAGAAGATATGTCATCCGGTCGTGAAAGCTTTTTCTGGGGCTTTCTAAGACACGCGGTTAAGCTAGTGCAATGACCCTTTCTTCGCGCGAGGGCGAACAGAGAGACACGATTGGTGGGTTCAATTTTGAACGGAGTTTCAGTTTGTTCCAGAACATTCTAGGCGCAGTAAGGCGCAGAATGTTTTAATTGGCTAGAAGAAGCCAGGAAATAATAGTGGGAGCGAACTGTGCTGGTCTAGAGCCACAGGATTGGCCAGCTCGAAAAATAGCGTGGGGTGCCGATTTTTGCAGAGGGAAGCTTTTGGAGCTGTTATCAGGGAGAAGCGGCTTAGCTCCTGTGGCGAGCGGACGTCGTGCTTTCGGCTCTGCTGTAGGAGAGTAAATTCTTTTCAGTGTCCTGTGCAGAACTTTGAATAAGTCTTCCAGCTGCAACTGAAACTAGTATTCAGTTAGGGGTACTGTCATGTTTTACTGTTAGAGACAGGCTGATTCCGCTAATTACGGTTGGGAATACTGTCTCACAGGAAGCATACAGGAGCAGAGCAATTTCCTTGAGCCACACTTTATGAAAGACGTTACAGGATTCCGCCTTTGGGCTGGTGAGTCCCGTCTTAACGAGTGCGAGATGATTGGAAAGAAAGCAGAATGAGTTTTTGAATAGGAGTTTAGGAATAGGAAGCCCGTTCGTGAAAATAAATTCATTTTTGTTGCAATTGAGGCTCCTCGACGACGCAGACGCCATCGGCACCTTGCTGACCTGTCCACGATGCTGCATTTGGTAACGTGATGCTCAGTTTCGGCATTTAATCCGATATTACGGACGCCTGTGATTACCAGAGCTTAGTTTTCCAGCACGCTCTTATTGAGAGTTTGTTAATTGCAGTAGGTTCGTCTGACGTAATTTATGCCGTCTGACAAGGGGAGAGAGTATAAAATAACAAGTACAGATGCGTTATCTGACCTTAAGAGTTAGTTTTGGAATTTAAGGGCCATTGCCATTACTAGCTTAATTTTATGATTTATAAATGTATGTCATTGTTCAGTTTGATGTTAGGAAGATTGGTGTTCAAGAAATGTGTTCAATGCTATCCTTGTTTGTTTAGTAGTGATCAGTTCCCTGAACACTATTTAGTTATTAAATATTAATCAAAATTAGTGAAGGGGCAGTTATAATTAACAGGTTGGGTCTCATGACAGGCCTTCAGCCAGAGCCTAGGATCCCTAATCATCATTTTATTGAAAGAAAACCCCTTCCAATATAAATGGTCTATCTTTTGATTGAAGTGATTAGAAGTTTAAATTTTTATACCTTCAATAGATCATAGACCTTAATATGTGACAGACATTTTAACCTCATACGTCTACCGGTTCTAGAGAAAAAGAGTTCTCAACAGTCGGATAGACAGACAGGGAGGCAGATGGGTAGCAAATTGACTGAGGCACAGAACCCTAAAAACGAATTACTATGCGCATCGATGCCTCGTAAATCACTTACATGCAGCCGGATGTGTAACCGGAGACGAACATCGAGAGAACAGTGAGTTTGGCAAGATACCACGAGGACCTCGACAGTCAGTCGAAGTTGAGTCAAAAGGAAGTAGAGGAAAGAGAATGAACTCGAGAGAAAAGTTAGGAATTGGAGTGGCCCTGAGGAGAAAAGGACTAGTGCTGGAGGGGTCAACGGCCTGGAATCTGTAGACTGTTCGAAGCCGAGAGAAGAGGGTTTCAATAGTCTGAAGGGAAGAGTGCTGTGTGGCGGGATTCGAAAGGAAGAATTACGTTGTAGTCAAAGTTTTTATTCAGAGGACTTAGAGATCTGTGAAGTAATGAGCTACACATGAATATTCTGTTGATTCTCCATATGTTTCGGATCAATTATCAACATTTCGTAAGTAAATCAAATAGCACAGCGCAGTGGGTTGTGCGCAGTGGCCAGTAATTTACTGCAGTGGTAACAGTGAGCGTTGTAACGTTTTTGGATAAAATAATATGATTCGGTCTAGTTCATTATTTCCTTTTCTTTTTGCGGGGAAGGGGCACGGAGAAGGAGGTGCTATCAGCCTTCAGAATGGATTTCATGAGAGCAGTCGCAGTTTCTATTCTTGTACCAATCTATATATCACAGAGAAACAATTACATCCAAAGTTCATAAGTAGTAGTCGGATATAATTATTGGATATATTCCGTACTCCATCTTCCTCTATAATTTTTACCCTCCGTATCTCCATCCTGTACATCGTCTCTGTTCTTACTAGATCTCCTGTTTTCAGCACCCTTCTTTAATACAACACCTCAAAGGCTTCGATTATTTTCTTCTCTGGCTTTCCTGTAGTCCATGATCCAGTTTCATACACTGAAGTGCTGCAAACCTACACTGTAAGAAGCTGGTCATAGATTGTGTTCCAAAAATGAACAGCATAGAGACAGAACTGATGACACTTTCTGCAGGACCTGACGATCATTTTGGAGGCCAGTGCTCAAGCACGTACAGTGCAGGCTGATTTGTTTCACTGATGGGGCTGGTAAGTCCATACGACCTACTGTACTCCCCTGACTTAAGCCCTCGTAAGTTCAACTCGGTTTCTAAACTGAGGGAAACGCTTAACGGCATCCGCTTCAGAACTGCCACAAATTCGTCGGGCAAAAGACCGCGCCGATCGAACTGTCAACACAGCTGGCACTGCTAAGAGTATCCTACGACTTCCACATCCGTGGCAATGGCTCAAGTGGCTCTAAGCACTATGGGACTTAACATCTGAGATCATCAGTCCCCTAGACTTAGAACTACTTAAACGTAACCAACCTAAGGACATCACACACATCCATGCCCGTGGCAGGATTCGAACCTGCGACCGCAGCAGCGGTGTGGTTCCGGACTGAAGCATCTAGATCCGCTCGGCCACAGCGGCCGGCTCTGGCAACGGGTTATACACAATGCTGGTGACTACTTTGGAGGTCAGTAAAACTTTGAAACACGTATCTATTTTGTACTAACTGTAAATAAATAGTTGTCACTATTAAAGTTCCAACCCTCGTATATATCGAAGAAGCAATGATGGAAATAAAAGAACGTTCAATGGTGGGATTAAAATTCAAGGTGAAAGGACTTTAATGATAAGATTCGATGATGATATTGCTGTTCTCAGTGCAAGTGAAGAAGAATTACATGATCTGCTGAACGGAGTGAACAGTCTAATGAGTACAGAGTATGGACTGAGAGTAAAATGAGAACAGCAAGAAACTCAATATCAGCGCTGATGATCACGAAATAGATGGAGTTAAGGAATTCTGCTACCTGGGCACTAAAATAGCCGATGATAGTTGGAGCAAGCAAACTAGCGCTGTAAAAAAGGGCATACCTGGCCAAGATAAGTCTACTACTATCAAACACAGCCCTTAATTTGAGTAAGAAATTTCTGAGAATGTACGTTTGGAGCACAGCATTGTCGACTGTGGGAAAACTGGAACAGAAGAGAATCGAAGCATTTGAGATGTGGTGCTACAGACGAACGTTGAAAATTAGGTGGACTGATAAGGTAAGGAATGAGAAGGTTCTGCGCAGAATCGGAGAGGAAAGGAATATATGGAAAACTCTAACAAGAAGAAGGGACCGGATGGTAGGACATCTGTTAAGACATCAGGGAATAACTTCGAAGGTACTGGAGGGAGCTGTAGTAGTTAAAATCTGTAGAGGAAAACACAGACTGGGGTACTTCCAGCAAATAATTGAGGAAATAGGTTGCAAGTTCTACTCTGAGATTGGTACAGGAGAGGAATTCATGGCGGACCGCATCAAGTCGGTCAGAAGACTGATGACGAAAAAAATACGAAAGGCCGATTGAATGTCTCCAGTTGACATTCAACCCACTAACTTGAATCATTAGTTCCTGTTCCACACCGATGTTAAGTCCCATAGTGCTCAGAGCCATTTATTGCATCTTCAGTGCTCAGAGCCAACCTGTTCCACAAATCTTCCAAAGCTCTGTCAGTATCTCACTCTACATCCCTTACGTCTTCGGAAGTAAAATTATCGGACGTTCTTCCTGCTCGTAAAGGAATTTCACACTGTGCCGTAAGTTGGCACACCTTTGCTCTTTCTGGGGGATTGTCTCATCTTCGCGCTGTCGTGGCTGCCACGACGCGAGCGTCATCGGGATGTGATGGCAGGAGAAGGACAGCCACGAATTCAGTTGGAGCGAGCTGTCAGACACTTATTCGACCAACAGCAGAGGTTAGTACGATATGACGTACGGCTGCTAAAAGTGTACTGTACTGAGTTGGCTGACGGACGGTACACTCCGTGTGTTGTAAGCATGTAGCTGAAATCCGACGATGGTTTGGCCCATCGATATACTGAAGCTAATGGGTTTAAAGCTTCGATACTGCACAACTGAGTGTACAGCTGGAAACGAAGTGTAGACGGTTATTGGTGAACCTTATTGCTGTTTATGTACCTTGCCTGGCGTTGTTAGTCAATCTATGTATTCTAAACGATACCAGCTCAAAATGGTTCGAATGGCTCTAAGCAAAAATGGGACGTAATATCTGACGTCATCAGTACCCTAGACTTAGAAGTACTTAAACCTAACAAACCTACGGACATCACACACATCCATGCCCGAGATAGGATTCGAACCTAGGACCGTAGCAGCAGCGCGGTTCCGGACTGAAGCGCCTAGAACTGCTCAGCCACAGCGGACGGCGATGCTGAGCTATTGCACGTACTTTATGAGTCCCAGGTTGTCATTAATTAAGTGTGTCAATGTTTGTTATGGGTGCTTTCAGCCAGCAGGCTTCATCTCTGTACGTTCTTGTACTATGCTAGTTTGTTGGGGCTAGCACATACTATTGCTTTCGCGCTTGGAGCCGCATTGCTGGCCTGCTACGTGTGCGCACACAAGCATTTGGGTGTAGATAAGCAAGCGCGAACCATGTATTATGCTGTTATACAGTAACCCTAAACTCAGGTGTTGTGTACATAGTTCCACGTAGTCAGTGTTTACACAACTTTCCCACTAGAGCCCGCCCCGCTAAGCACAACAGCGCAGGTGGAGCGCTCGTCCGTCTCCGCACTACGAGATGGCGCTGCCTTAGAGACGGACCAAATTCTGCTTCCGCCAATCCGCATATTAATATGTAACGCAGAGATTGCTGCTAAAGTAGAACCTTTTCTCCTTGCGGATCACAATCGCGCAGTGATACATGAACGCGCGAGGTATTATCAAGAGTGTACAGACCTCCGATTAGTCAGTCTGCATTTGTCTGCACCAGTCTGTACCAGTCTACATTAGTCTGCACCAGACTACAGTCAAGTTTCAGTCTGCGCCTAATAAGATTATCATATCCCTGTACATAGCCATGAAGATAAATGTATAGACACTTTGTCAAGTATCAGAGATATGTGAGAATAAGATTAACCTACCAAGACCAAAGGAACTTCAGATTGTCAATTGTAAACAGCATCCAGAATCAAGTTACATAATGTCTATGCTTGTTATTATTCTAATAAATGTGTGTGAAAATTAATCAAGTTCTGTTTAAAGTTGGTCACCGTCAATCTGCTACTCTAAGTATGCAAGTGGCATTTCTATCGTCTGACCTAACGGCATAAGATAAACATGCTACGATAAGACCACGAGACATATTGCTGACACTTGCCTACTTCGTTAGAGCGACAAGTCAAATAATCTGATGGTGTGTGTAACGAAGGTCTTACAGTATGCACACCACATCAGGAATCCTTAATTTCGTGATTTTGAGATACGGATGTTAAAGGAAAAAGTGCTGGCACTATGAGCAAAGGGAGTTGCTATTTAACGTTTCTGTGCAGGTTTTAATATAGTTTCCCTTTCAAATGAGCTTGTTGTGATGTCAGTTGTATCACTCATATTACTTGTGTAGGACTGGTTCCAGGACCGTTTCGTTGTATACAACTGAGGCGCCCATTTGCATTGATTGTACTATGGCAGCAGACCCACTGAATTGACAGTGTTATAGGTTTAATTAAAAGTCAGGTATTGCCTAGATGAACACTATTTTGTTCTGCTAAAGATTTCATTGATGGTTCAAAGGAATGTTTAAATTTTGCAATGTTTTGAAATTTTATGTAATTGCTTAGGTAATTAATAAATATTTTACAAAGCGCCTCTGCTCTTACTGGACTAAGTTCCCGCTCCACTCCTGTAGCTGTAAGAAAACCTATCCATTCTCTTCCTTGCGTTTAAGGGTGGCATTGGTTTTGAACTTCTTATGGTGACGCCTTTGTTTTTAGGTATTTGAAAGTTGTTTTGACTCTTTGTACTTTGATTCTGTCCTTACGACTACTATCTCTTCACACTTTGCTTGCAATCACTTCCTTTCAGTTTCTACTGACTTCATTTCTGAGTGATTAATGGTGCACTGTTACTTTATTTTTCTGGAAATTTCTGTATTTAACACTGTCGTCAGGAAATTAAAATATTTGTTGTGTTTCCCCAAGTTTCTCCACAGTTGCCTTTCATCTGTCTATATTTGTCTGTATAACCTGTTGAAAGGGTCCATTACCTTCCCCAGCTGATCTGCATGGTGTGATATTCATCAGTAGTTTAGAATAGTTATTCGGTACAGTGAACCTCAATGAAGTGTGCCGAACTTACATGCAGTGAGCCACTGGACTCATCTGAACACGTACTGCTCATTCACATCGCAGACACACTTGTTGCTTTTTCGTTTAACGCAGGTGCTAAATCACTCGCCACCGGCAGTAAATTAATGGCACAATGTGCATGAGCCCTATGTAATTCTTCATTTGCTAGTTAATACTGGGCTTCCCTACACAGTGCATTGTAATATCTGGTGGCCAGAATGGTACCTGAAGGTCCCTATCTGATTGCAACGCGGCGTATGCACGAGGCAGATTCGACGTGAGTAAGAAACGTTTTGGGGACTATAACAGCTTGTAACGCTTCCGTCAGTCTCCCTTCCCATGTGTATACTAATAATAAAACTGTAAAACTATCATATCTGTCTTTTTGAACACGCATCTCCAAATCTGCTAATCGGATAGGCTTTATTTCATCATAGTCGGATCACAGAAAAGAAGGATATCGTAATTGAAAGATTTATCCATACATCTGTTTGTTAAGTTTTCACGACTAATCCACTGAAGCAATTTCGATGAAATTTGATTTGGTGATAACCTGAACCCCGAGAAAGGACATAGGCTACTTTAGAAAGTGTATAGTCCAAAATACTTATTGATTTAAAGAATATTACATGAATTAGGGGAAAATATTTACTCTTTGAAGAAGCTATTAACTTTCTGACTTTTGAACTTTATCGTATTTGTGAAAACGCTTTTATTGGTTGACATGCCCTACATGACACGATTCGAAGTAATAGATAGCATGCTAATACATTCTTCAATGTGTTTAATCCAAACTTCCACATTATTTGTTGCATAAGATACACACTGTGTAATGTATAGCTACTTCACTTTGTCGATGGACACATCTGAGCTCCTGCCCATCCCCCTCCGCGGCCATTGCTCCGTAGTGATGCTTCACATGCCGACGCATGGTGTATTGGGACAGCATGGAAGTGGGCAGAGCGAGACGCACACCACGAGCTGTGCTTACCCGGCAGATAGACATGCGATTGCAGCTAACGTCATTGCATGTACATTAGCTTATTTATCCATCATCACTCATCATAACAAAACTACTGAAATGCAAGTAGCTGCGGGTAACAGTTAGCACTAAATCTGATATGTCTTTTTAATATATACATATCTCAAGGGGTACTGGGCATATTCGTCAGCAAAGTAGGTTTACACTCTCCGTAACTTTGCGTGTGCTCACACACACACACACACACACACACACACACACACACACACACACACACACACACAGACATGCGCTTCCCAAAACATTGTCATTAAGAATATACAAAAATAGTGTGATTAACGTCTACCAGCAAATCCCAGTTCCTTAAAGAATCATGCTCATACATCCATAACGTCATTTTTTTTAACTACACTCCTGGAAATTGAAATAAGAACACCGTGAATTCATTGTCCCAGGAAGGGGAAACTTTATTGACACATTCCTGGGGTCAGATACATCACATGATCACACTGACAGAACCACAGGCACATAGACACAGGCAACAGAGCATGCACAATGTCGGCACTAGTACAGTGTATATCCACCTTTCGCAGCAATGCAGGCTGCTATTCTCCCATGGAGACGATCGTAGAGATGCTGGATGTAGTCCTGTGGAACAGCTTGCCATGCCATTTCCACCTGGCGCCTCAGTTGGACCAGCGTTCGTGCTGGACGTGCAGACCGCGTGAGACGACGCTTCATCCAGTCCCAAACATGCTCAATGGGGGACAGATCCGGAGATCTTGCTGGCCAGGGTAGTTGACTTACACCTTCTAGAGCACGTTGGGTGGCACGGGATACATGCGGACGTGCGTTGTCCTGTTGGAACAGCAAGTTCCCTTGCCGGTCTAGGAATGGTATAACGATGGGTTCGATGACGGTTTGGATGTACCGTGCACTATTCAGTGTCCCCTCGACGATCACCAGTGGTGTACGGCCAGTGTAGGAGATCGCTCCCCACACCATGATGCCGGGTGTTGGCCCTGTGTGCCTCGGTCGTGTGCAGTCCTGATTGTGGCGCTCACCTGCACGGCGCCAAACACGCATACGACCATCATTGGCACCAAGGCAGAAGCGACTCTCATCGCTGAAGACGCCACGTCTCCATTCGTCCCTCCATTCACGCCTGTCAAGACACCACTGGAGGTGGGCTGCACGATGTTGGGGCGTGAGCGGAAGACGGCCTAACGGTGTGCGGGACCGTAGCCCAGCTTCATGGAGACGGTTGCGAATGGTCCTCGCCGATACCCCAGGAGCAACAGTGTCCCTAATTTGCTGGGAAGTGGCGGTGCGGTCCCCTACGGCACTGCGTAGGATCCTACGGTCTTGGCGTGCATCCGTGCGTCGCTGCGGTCCGGTCCCAGGTCGACGGGCACGTGCACCTTCCGCCGACCACTGGCGACAACATCGATGTACTGTGGAGACCTCACGCCCCACGTGTTGAGCAATTCGGCGGTACGTCCACCCGGCCTCCCGCATGCCCACTATACGCCCTCGCTCAAAGTCCGTCAACTGCACATACCGTTCACGTCCACGCTGTCGCGGCATGCTACCAGTGTTAAAGACTGCGATGGAGCTCCGTATGCCACGGCAAACTGGCTGACACTGACGGCGGCGGTGCACAAATGCTGCGCAGCTAGCGCCATTCGACGGCCAACACCGCGGTTCCTGGTGTGTCCGCTGTGCCGTGCGTGTGATCATTGCTTGTACAGCCCTCTCGCAGTGTCCGGAGCAAGTTTGGTGGGTCTGACACACCGGTGTCAATGTGTTCTTTTTTCCATTTCCAGGAGTGTATGTGTCGTAAAATGATATAATTTTGCAGGAACATTCAGTGGTGTACGTGTTGCAAAAAAAAAAAAAAGAACAGAGTCTGTAATAAAGAAGTACCAAATAAAACGTAGTGTATGATGCTGAAGTGTTGCTGGACGAACACGGAAAGTATAGTAAGCGATAAACTTTTTTTCCTTTCATCATTTTGTGGGAATGGTCAGCGAGAAAAGTCTTATAAGGACTGGAAATTACGTGTAAGGTTTCTTGAAACTCGCTAAGTGTTCTTATTCTTAAACTCTCGGTGTATAAAGTCGAGGCATTTGCGCACTGTCATTTACACTGCCTCAAGTCACACACACAGTTTCTAGTTATGATATTTGCCTTATCGTATTAAAGTTGTAACATAATTGTAAACGCAGGCTTCCGCGGCCGTTGTCACAGTCAATCTGCTTGTCAACTGGGACTGCATTTCAACTACAATATTCTGAAGTTTCGGTGACTATTGCAGGATGCCTTCCTCAGGTTGCGTTGCCAAGCTCCATAGTTTATATCAAACTAGCGCCCATTCAGCAGTTAGCAACACACCCTGAGAAAGGTGTCTTACAATAGTCGCCGAAACGTCGGAATCTTATAGTTGACAATGCGGTCTTTTAACATAAGATTGCAACTCTTAAAGAGTTGATTATAACAGAATTTTAAATTCTTCAGTTCGGTCAGAACTGAACATTAAATTTATGTTGCACCCGGGAAGACATTACATAGGCAAATTGTAACTGGTCCCGGGTTCCGGAATAGTCGCTTAGTTATACAGTTCAGCGGTTCTCACGGGGGCAGTACCTCCCACTGTTGGGCGGTTGTAAGGTCTGGGGGGTGGGGCGGTTTTGGTCCAAAGCAAATGTGGGGGGCGCTGACGGCCATTCGCCGCCCCCTCGGAGAAACATATCATGATCACATTTTAGAATTTTGTCGCACTTGGCCTCACTTCTAGGAGAGGCTATTCTTCAAATGACCATTCCAATTTGGGTACTGGAACCTTTCTCTGACCCATAAACATAATAATTATCCTTATAGGAACGGCTGACAGAACATTCAACAAATGAAGAGCTAAAACTAAAATCCAAAAATGGCTATCAAGAATTCTGGCTTCAATAACAAATTCCTATATTGTATACAGCTTTATGGACTTCAGCAAAGAAGTATTTCATTACTTTCTCATCTTTGTTTTTTAACAGAAGGAGGGTTGAACGTGGTTGGTAAGTTAACTACCAAGAACAAAAACTGACAGCCAACTGTAGAGCGCGAAGATTTAAGATCGTTGACCATAAAAATGTTGAAAAATTAGTGTCATTATATAAATTTCAGCCTTCTCACTAAAAAAATTGTAAATTTCTTCAAGAAATGAATGGAGGTCTTTCTCTTGCTGGGGCTGAACGGTATGTACGTAGTTCGTGCGGTCGTCGTCGTGTCTTCAACATGTAATATATTCACAATCAGGAAATGGCTCTAGACGGGAAAATCTTAATGAAACCTATACACACCGATTAAAACGTTTCATTGTCTACTCAATACGGCAGAGAGGATGGTATTACAATTCTCGGATCTCTTAGGTCAAATTCCATAAAACTGGGAATAGGCAGTTGGTAAAATGATACATGAAAAGCGCTTGTTTGCTTTTGTTCTGCAGTATTACTTTTATTGTCTTAACCGATTTTCAGCTTACAAAGCCATCTTAAGACATTTACTGAGTATTGCCACTAAAGAAGTCACAATGATTGCAAACAGCACTGGAAGAAAAATTACACGTCTAAATTGAAGCAGAAACGTATAGGAAATAACACCTTTGACAATGTGATAGTAATCCAATGTAAAAAGTAAAAAATTGAAGAGTAAATAAATAAAACGGAGTAAACAGAAAAATCTTTAACTCAAAACAGAAACAGCAAGCCTACATAACAGTTTATATTAATAAATAAAACCAATGAAAGAAAAGAAAATCAACACTTGACCAGGCTACTTCAGGAGGTATACAACATGGATAACACAAACCAATTAAAATAAGAAAGAATAATCAATGTAACTACAGGACATTTAAGGAACTTAAGCAATATCAATCAGGTAAACAGAAAATAGTAAATTCATTAAAATGGAGGAGTGTGAGGAAACATACATTAAATTAAATCTTTGAGACTGTGGTGGTACTGCATTTTAAAGGGTAAAAAAGGGCTGACGAATACACAAATACAAAAGGAGCGAACACAAAGAACATTAACATTATACTCAAAACTGTGACTATGTAACAGATGATTGCATTAAATAAATGAACCAATTAAAATAAAAAATACTTGATGAGACAACTACAGGAGATATTAAGCATGGAAAGTAACAGTTAAAAGGAAGCCTTAACAATTTAAACTACTGTCTATATGGATTATACAGACATTTGCAATAAAACAAACAAATTAATGAAAACAGGAAAATAAGAATATTCCAACACAGACAGTGTGGGGAGTAATGAAAAACAGAAAGCATTATGTGAAGTTTAGGAGAGGTGCAGTGCTGAACTGTGTCACGTTACTTAGGATTAGATCTGAACTGTGAGCTATTTGTTTATTTCCAGGGCTTCCAGCAGGTTGAGTTTATGACTTTCGTTTGTTAAGTGAAGAACATGGGATTCTGGCTTGTAGTTGTGCCCCTCACTCAGTACTTGCTCACCAAATGTGGACTCACAATTCTGCAACCTCAAGCTGCATTCATCTTCAACCAGCCTAGTTGCTATGTGTCTGCCTGACTGATCAATGTAAAACTTGTCACAATCGGAACAGGTAATTTTGTATACCCCACTGTTGGCTAATAAGTGGATCTAATATTTGCTATTGAAAATACACTGTATTATGGTGTTCTTAACATGGTAGGAAAGTCTATACTTGATGCTTTGAGTGCTTTGGCTACAAGCTGTGATACCTTTCCTAGATATGGTAATGTACACCATTTCTTGCAGATATTGGATGGGAAAGCAGGTGAAGTATAGAGGTCGGGTAATTAACCTATCGAACTTGGTTCTCTCACCAAATGAACAAAAAGTACTTGAGGTAGGTTTCAGATATGGTCCTTTCTCCCTTCATCAGAAAAACAACTGGATGTTTTGAAAGTACTAAGTTACATACAATAACAGTTATTCGACGTTGTAACAATTTTCGCTATCACCACAACAACATAGCTAATAATAAGTTAATAGTCTCTCACAATAACAGTAACAAATGTCTGCTCTTAGAGATATTTCCGTATGTATAAAAGCCACATTATTATTGATGTTTTTGTTGTGTTGTGATGGTGTTGGGGATCTAATACGAAAGCTGGTTTGATGCAGCTCTCCACTCTGCTTTACCCTGCGCACGCCTCTTCGTATCTACATACGTAACTATTGCAACCAAAATTCGGTTGAAACTGCTTACTATATTCGTCCCTAGTCTGCATCTACAATTTTACCACTTTCCCCACTCCCCTCCTTCACGATTACTTTCATTGGCAAACTGATTATGCCTTATATATCCGGAAGTGTCCTATAACCCGATCCCTTCTTTTCGTCAAGTTATGCCATCAATCTCTTTTTTCGCCAGTCCGGGTTCAGTATCTGCTCATTAGTTAATCGATTATTCTGTAGCGTCATCAGTTTAAGAAATCAGTCTTTCTGTAGAGACGTTCGTGCTTGAGATTTGTAAATTACTTTTGGCTTGCGTTCCATTTCTTCTTGCAGGTATCTGTTCGAGGGCAAATTTCTTAGGGACGCACATGCATTAACTACGATGAAACAAAAAGATGGTAGCACTTACTCAGTTGTTATACCTTTAGCTAAATTAATTTACGACTTTGCCCTAAGTGATGCTTCCCTCCTCGTTAGAAGGTTTTGCAATGATAAGAGTATTTGAAGTGAGGTACAAAAATAATATAAACTACGTTCTAACATAGGGTCGTAACCGTAAAATGCTTCAATCCTTAGCCACTGAACAGCTGCAAGGCGGGGTCACTTAGCTTAGCTGGCTTTAGTATGCAACATCAGAGTACAAAGTCATACTTGTGTTCGCTGTTAACCTCAGCTTTCTACAGACATCTCACCTGTACCTAGATTAGACTCCGCGGGTGGCATGAAAATTCGTCGCTATTTAACTGCCTATAGCTGTTACAATAAACCGCCAGAAATGTCTGAATTACCTGCATTGATTTTAATCATCCCGGGTCGAGTATTATTGACTCGCAAAAAACGTAACACACAATTTCAAACCTCCATGAAACTTTTTCTCGCCGACACCAGGAAAAAAAGAATTATACTCATAAATATTTCGCTTTTCATGAAATAAAACTGCCGCAGAAGGCTTGACGTTTTCCTTTATTTCTTCTTTACTAATAACTGCATTCGCAACATTGAACGCCACATGGTTGAGGAGATATGACATCATAAACATTGATATGCGTGAAAGACTACCTTTTGCATTAAACGGAGCGCAAAGTATCAAGAGTATAGCAATCCGTGTTTGATAAAGAGAGCATTTTAACTTTAATCGTGATTACAGAACGTAACTGAACTTCCTTCACTTACTTTGTCAAATATTTGTCACATTAATACGTTTGTAAAGTAATCAAGAGTTTGAAGCTGTTTTCTAAATTGAGACTTTGATTTTTTTAAGGAAACAGGGGTTTACTTTTAATTCCTAAAATAACTCACATTTAGTGCATTACGTTCGTGCGTGAATCCTCTACATTATCTCAAAGTGTCCTTGAAGACTTATCAAACAGAAGTATGACTAAATTATAGAATCCAATATCCGTGTATAAAATTTAACTTCTGGTTGAATTTTCTCCAGCTGTATTTTTCAGGAGGAGCTAGATATTGCCTCGCACTGGAATTGCGAAAACATATTCACAATTGCAGAAAGCTATGCATTCTGCTGCCCATCAGTATTTTTTGTACTGCAACCTGTGAATTTTAATGCCAAACCCAATGGAAATCCTCCAGAATGAGCAACCTGAATGGGATATCTGACTCATATAGATGGATAATTTCACTTCTCTGACTAAATGAAAATCTCATTCACGAAATTGAAAAGCGTTTTGCGTCCTGTATAAGTCACGTTCGGTATCAAGTGAATGCTGATTTCTGTGTCTCGCTTATCAACGAGAAACCGATGATCATACTAATGCTGCAAAAATTTGGCTCCAATAATTAATCCCTCGTTTCATTGAAGGATTCTATTCATTGCACATTGCGCTCTCTGCCTTTACAGTTACCTACGTTCGATTTTAAAAGAGAAAAGCAATTAATAGTGTGTTTACATGCCGAAGGTTTTATTCTGACAGGTAAATCGTCAGCCATTATCTGTTCTAATAACTCTATAGAATATTCCTTTACTCTCCATCTGGTTCGAATTTTTTTCCTTTTAATTGCCGGTTGGATAAATGATCCATTTCTACACTACTTGCCATCAAGGCGATGGAAATATAAGACTTTATTGTGTTTTTGAACGTTCAGTGTTCGACGAAACCACGAGTACGGGAGATGATAACCTTTAATTAATACGCTGTCTCATGAAAAGTAAGTAATGTGAAATTGGCCACTGTATCTCACGAGAGGAGGGCCCGCCAGTATAAAAGGAGGCTAGGAGTACTGTGTCGTCAGCAGAGGAGCAGTGACAGCACAATGGGTCGGTCGGGAGAGGTGAGTGACTTCGACCGTGGACTGGTCATTGGATGTCACAGGAGTGACGAATCCCACAGCGACATTTCAACCCTTCTGAAGCTTCATAAGTCGACTGTTGGTGATGTGATTGTGAAGTGGATACGTGAAGCAACAACCACAGCAAAACCACGATCGGACAGACATAGTGCACTGACGAAAACGGAACGTCGATCATTGCGGTGCGTGGCTGTAACAATAGCAAGAAATTAGTGGAAGGAATCACTCGTGAGTTTCAACATGCAACGAGCAGTGCAGATACCACACTGACTATGCATAGGGAGTTAAAACAACGGGCTACAATGGTTGAGCAGCTCACACCTGCAGGCACTACTAAGCGGCGCTTGAAGTGACGTAAAGAGTGGCGCCACAGGAGTGGTGAATCACACTTGTAACGTATTACTATGTTTATGACGTTGCTCATCGAGCCATATACGTTAGCTCGCATTTCTAGCTGCTTCTCTCACACAAATAATGATAAAAATTCAGAAATTCAGGGTCGCCACCAATTCAAGCCCTTCCTAACCATTTAGAAAAAACGGAGCTGTAAAAATTATTAGTTTAATTACTCTAATAATTTAATTACAAGTACGCAAACTTCTTTAAGCAGCCAGATAAATAGCACTCCATGTCATGCATGAAGCAACTTGATTAATTCAGGAATGGAAATCAGAGTAAGGGGGTAAGATCGACACCAAAGAATTTATCTTTCACGTAAATTATTTATTGTAACTAATTATTTGGTTGCACATCCTAACTACACATAACTGGTGCCGGACTCGAAATACTTAAGTAAGAATTACGTGAGAATGAAACAGAGCACAATTTAACTACAGCAAGAAGAAACACAGAAGACGGGGGTGGGATACAATTATACTATCATCTCATTTGCATTAATACCATAAAAATATCTAAGTGAGATTTGCATTACGACTCTACGCATGCTCTATTCTGGACAGAGGTTTAACCAATACACAAGACTGTGCGATAATTATTTAACATACTAACTGCGTCTGCTGCTTGCGAAAGGCCGAACTAGAGCACGTGGTGCATTCTGACTCAAACTGTTGTGGTGCTTTGTAGAAAGCGCACGAAAGAACAGATATTCTTGCAGAAATTGTAGCTCATTAAACAAGCTAACTGTTAAAATAAAGCTTATTGTGGTGCCATGGTGAACCAGAAGGGTCATTGATTACCAAACACGTGGCACAAAATCGACACACAAAGACAAAAGCAATTTCCACAAAATATAAGATTAAAAATCATTAAAAAAATAGCTCGCTTCACACGCTTCAGATAAGCTAAAGTTCTTAAGTATTTCACCAGTTAAACATAACTAACTCAACCTGATTCCTATCACCTGAAACCCCCCTTAAGAGTTACAATCCGTACTCACCAAGCGTTCGCCGAAGAGTGCCGCTTTCTCTCACGAGATTACCTAGCTCCCCGTGCAGCGGAAGCTTCCAGAGGGGTAGCCCCCCATCACCAACCTCACACACAGAAACAGCCTTCGACTAAGATGGGTAAACCTCTCTGCTCAGGTACTGCAAACCTAAGTTGGTCATCCTGTGCTCTCCTTCAAACGAGAAGCAACATCGTCTGCTCCCAGCCTTCGATGACCAACTCAGCGATTCCCACCAAACAAAACCGAAACCCACATTAAAACACACATATAATAATCAATAGCCCTTATTTGCGTGCTCAGTCTTTCTGGAAGAGTTCATGAATTGAGCTAAAATCAGGTAGTAAAATGAATAGGTTGTACCGAATTCGACAAGCGCCTTATGAAACGACTTCACAGAGACTTTTCACATTGTACCCTGTGGCAATCCAATGGAAGGGCTTCGATTTGGCGAGTGCTTGGAGAACACCTGCCGTTTTGTGTAGTGCCAACATTGAAGTGTGGAGGAGAGGTTTTTCGAGATTAGGATAAGTTCCCCTTATTGCGCTTAAGAAACGCTAAATGTGGCAGGATATGAACACATTTTACAGGAACTGTTTGGAGACAATGATTGGTTGTATCAGGATGTCAATGTACGCTGTCATGAAGCGGCATCTGTGAGGCAACTGTCTGGGGACGTCAACATTCTTCAAATGGAATGGCCTGGCGAGAGTCCAGATCTGAAGTTAGAACGTCGATTTCGCTCCAGATACCAACGTTCAACATGTCAACCATATCTGGTTTAGGCTCTTGAGAAATAATGGGCTGTCATTTCCCACACACGTTAACAACCTTTACTGAAAGCGTCACCTGCGGAATCCATGTCCAGTGACAGATGTCAAGTCACCTTTGATCACATAGTGTATGTGAAATTTCTCGATTTTTTACATCACTCTTAAAAAAAATCAACTGGCGAACTAAGATTCTGTGTCTCATAGCTTAGTTCGACGGTCGTCTTGTTACAGCAATTTAGAGGCGATTTATTCTACCGTGAAATATTTAACTGCAGCTCATTGTACAACATTTACACGTCTGCTGTCGCTTCATTCTGGTGAAATCTGCTTTTCTATAGCCTTTTTTTCCGGTTACCTTACGTAACCTCGTCAGCGTCAACAAACAGCGGACAGATTTGTCTCGCTATTTTGCCACTCCACGACTTGAAGCTGTAGCAAGAGTTTACCACCTCAGAGTGTTACAGCGAAAACCCAGGCGACTTAAAATAATTTGCTGTTATATCTCGCAGAATATTTAGCAATATTACGCTTTATTTACAACGGATATGTCACTACTGCCGAATACCCGACTATAAGAAGAGGCGGCCGGCTGTAGTGGCCGTGCGGTTCTAGGCACTACAGTCTGGAGCCGAGCGACCGCTCCGGTCGCAGGTTCGAATCCTGCCTCGGGCATGGATGTGTGTGATGTCCTTAGGTTAGTTAGGTTTAATTAGTTCTAAGTTCTAAGCGACTGATGACCTCAGAAGTTAAGCCATTTGAACCATTTTTAAGAAGAGGAAAACAGAAATTGAAATGCATCCAGCAAATAATTGCGGACGTAGGTTGCAAGAGCTACTCTGGAATGAAGGTGTTGGCACAGGAGAGAAATTCATGGCGGGCTGCATCAGACCAGGAAGAAGACTGAAAAAATAAAAAAAAGACACGAGACATACGTCGATTTCCCAGTCCCCTTCTCTCCAGTTTTGGAGAGACTTCTTGAGAACATTTTTCTGATATCCGTTTCTGATTATCCAAATTACAAAAAGCGTTATTAATATTACATATCGTAAGATCTGCCAAAAATGTTAATAATGTCTAATACAAAATTATGCCTGTCACAGGTTAACTAAATAATGGCGAGAAATGAAAAATTAATTATTTAAATGTTACATTGCGTCAACAACATGTCTTGTACTTATTTATTGTCTGTGGTATCAGTTTTTTCACCAACACCAGTGCAATCATGATTTATTTGCCCTTCGTGCTACTCCTTCCACATTACGTTAACTTCCAAGCCATATTCTTCAGATCGATATTCAGAACTTTTCGAATCTTTCATCGGAGAATTTACTGTTACGGAGAAGCTTTCCAATATTCCTTCAGTGAGTTGTGTGAGCGTTTCTTTAAGTCCAACCGCTCTCGCCACACACATTCTCCCTAGAGTTTTGGCGTGATTTCCTGGAATAAGTCCTTGATCATCGATAGGTAAATTGACAATAAAAGCCATTACTTTAAATTCTCAGATCAGGCGAGAAGTAATTATTTCTAAGTCTGTGTTGCCCTTCGACATCAAATTAAAAAGATTAGAAGTAAACAGAAAGCCATATATAACATTTTTGACCTCGGAAAGACATTTCATATCGTTTAAAGCAAAGCGCGAAATGCAACTTGGCTTGGAGGAGAGGCGACTGATTTTGAGTATATAAAGAAGTTAAAGTACTCAACTGGATATTAATGGTAGCAAGAAAGAAGCAAAAATCAGAAGGGGAGTGAGATGGGGGTGCCCCCTATCACTTATTTATATTTAATAACTTCATTGAGATGGCAATAACAACAATGAAAGAAAAGACGGCTGAAATCAAAATTAGAGGTATGCTTATTCTCTGCTTCACATTTGCCGATCACATTGCATCAGTGGCAGAGTCAGAGTAGAAAGTAAATAAAATAATTAGGGTCTTAAATGTAGTGGTTACAAGACTAAAAGTGAGTGCTAAGAAGACAAAAGCCGTGGTTATACATAAGGAAGGAGGTGGAGGTAATACTGACAATAAAAAGCACTGAGAAACTCGACGAAGTAACCGAATTTCGCTATCTCGGAAGCAATGTGGAGGCCGAAGATACAGGCCTAAAGGAAATCAAGACAAAAATACCACTGACCAAGAATGTCCTCCAAAATAATTTTCTGATGAGCAAGTACACCAACTCCCGTACCAAGAATAAGTTTATAAAGACCGTGTTTTGGAGTATCCTGGTCGTTAGCAAAGCAGGATAAAGCTCGCATCGAGAAGTAACTGGACTGACAAAAAAACGAATGAGGTGTTTCTACAAGCGACGAATAACGAGTAACGGCAACTTCCTGTCATCTTACAGAGAAACAAGTATGACCATTCTGACGTTTTCATTACCATAGATGTAATTATAACGTAGATTTTACGTCATATCAGCATATAGTGGCTTCTGATGGTGTTTCCGCATCTAGCCGAGCAGTTGGTCATGTTACTACCTTGGAATGACGTAAGGATGCTGAAATATAATTAAAAGTCTCTGAACTGACGTAGATCTGGATAATAACGTAAGCCCTGCCCTCTCCGGCATCCTGACAGACCAACCCACAATTTCTCACGATTTTGCGTCACTTGGATTTGACGAATTCTTCTTCACATCATTGTCTTCACTCCGATCCCGACTGATGGTAAACCCTCCACTAGCTAACTATAGTACATACAAGTTGCTGCTCCATTCGTGAAACCTTCCGTGCTACCGTGTAAACTGGCGCTCTGTAATATTTTATTCGAGTGACATCAAATTTACTTCGTACAGCACAGTTGTTTGTGATCTCTGTTTCATTATTGACCTCCAGCACGAAGTTAGTGCGGTATAGTCTGCATGAACAAGTTTTGAACCACGAACTCGTACATCGACGTACCTCTACGAACTCACAGATATAATTTGCATCCATAACACTGTTTTACACGGGTCTTATTTCGGACACGAATAGGCAGATTCCAAAATAAAATTACCACATGAAATTCGCATACAGAAACTGAATTTCGTTGTTAGGCCTTATTTAATCATTGTAGCTTGCTGTGTACAGACTCTTAACAGAAGAAAAAGGAGTGGCAAGGTGTTTTGCTACACAGTAAAAGTAGTACGGAGATGGGGCTCCGAGCGCAATTCTGAAATCAAATTGATATCAATTTCATATGCAAATTAATTAAATTGACCAATTAATTCCCACCAACCCCCACCCCCCCTAATCAGCCCTCGACAAATCACCATCTCCAGATGATGCAACGTGTCCTCCTTAGTTGGCATGTCGGTATTCGCCTCCTCTCCACAACCTCTCCCCTTGCCTCCCTACCCTTTTGGCGGATTTTCGAAATTTGACATCCGTTTCGAATTTTGATGGGAATTTCGGATTTCGGCGCGAATTTCGAATTATGTCAGGAATTTCTTCGTACTGACGTCCAATCCCATCCCCAGCCGGGAACTGGTGTGAAATTAAACTTGGCGGTGCCCTTTCTGAACCGGGGTCTTTCTGGACAGGTAGACCAAGTGCCACCCCCAACACATGCTCAGATGCCGGACAGGAAGGTTAATTACTTAATTAATCATAATATCGGCCTAAATTACACAACTATATGCATAGTGCTACACAATTACTGCCTAAAATGGCAATACAGCTCAAAAATTGACGATGTCATACAACTGTGTTATCCTGATGGAAAAAATTTCACAATACTACACGAAACTAGTGATAGACGCACTCAAACCTTACCCTTCACCTACAAGCTGGTGGGAAAAAGGCTGGGGTGAAAGGTAATCTTTATTTTTTGGTAAGAAATATGTTCAAATGACGAGATGCTGGTGTTGACCAGAGAGGAGCTTAATAAGTGCATTACCTCTAAGCTTACAGCAGACGACTTTATCTGTTGCTGCAGATGCCTGCTCGACAATTACCCTGCAGCCCAGGCATTTCAAGCCAATACACCCTACCGCAACTGCTGGAAAATGCATCACTCTTCAAACTATCTTGAAAGAAAAACACGTGTTCTGGGGACAAACATTGTCCCAAATGATTGCAGAGGGGGCAACAGTTGAATGTGCGTTCTCCTCGAGGTACAATCTCAATCTGCCGAAAGTCGAGGCCCTCTTACCTGGCCTCATCCCTTTTCCTCTATCCCTCCCTCCATCCACCTATGGGGGACACAGGCTTTTTCAAATGTGTCGGGAAATCATACACAGTAGACACGTCCTTAACACATCCAGCAGCCCACCATTCTGCGATGGAGACCAATCGTACATTACTGGCCATTAAAATTACTACACCAAGAAGAAATGCAGATGATATATGGGTATTCATTGGACAAATATATTATACTAGAACTGACATGTGATTACATTTTCACGCAGTTTGGGTACATAAATCCTGAGAAATAATTACCCAAAACAACCACCTCTGGCCGTAATAACGGCCTTGATACGCCTGGGAATTGAGTGAAACAGAGCTTGGAGGGCGTGTACAGGTACAGCTGCCCATGCAGCTTCAACACGATACCACAGTTCATCAAGAGTAGTGACTTGCGTATTGTGAAGAGCCAGTTGCTCGGCCACCATTGACCAGACGTTTTCAGTCGGTGAGACATCTGTAGAATGTGCTGGCCAGACCAGCAATCGAACATTTTCTGTATCCAGAAAGGCCCGTACAGGACCTGCAACATGCGGTCGTGCATTATCCTGCTGAAATGTAGGGTTTCGCAGGGATCGAATGAAGGGTAGAGCCACGGGTCGTAACACATATTAATACACGCTTCCAATTTGCGTTCACCGCGAAGTCGGCAAACACGGATGCGACCATCACGATGCTGTAAACAGAACCTGGATTCATCCGAAAAAATGACGTTTCGCCATTCGTGCACCCAGGTTCGTCGTTGAGTACACCATCGCAGGCGCTCCTGTCTGTGATGCAGCGTCAAGGGTAACCGCAGCCATTGTCTCCGAGCTGATAGTCTATGCTGCTGCAAACGTCGTCGAACTGTTCTTGCAGATGGTTGTTGCCTTGCAAACGTCCCCATCAGTTGACTCAGAGATCGAGACGTGGCTGCACGATCCGTTACAGCCATGCGGATAAGATACCTGTCACCTCGACTGCTAGTGATACGAGGCCACTGGGATCCAGCACGGCCCCTCCTGAACCCACCGATTCCATATTCTGCTAACAGTCATTGGATTTCGACCAACGCCAGCCAGCAATGTCGCGATACGATAAACCGCAATCGCGATAGGCTACAATGCGACCTTTATCAAAGTCGGAAACGTGATGGTACGCATTTCTACTCCTTACACGAGGCATCACAACAACGTTTCACCAGGCAACGCCGGTCAACTGCAGTTTGTGTATGATAAATCAGTTGGAAACTTTCCTCATGTCAGCACGTTGTAGGTGTCGCCACCGGCGCCAATCTTGTGTGAATGCTCTGAAAAGCTAATAATTTGCATATCACAGCATCTGCTTCCTGTCGGTTACATATCGCGTCTGTAGCACGTCATCTTCGTGGTGTAGCAATCTTAATGGCCAGTAGTGTATTTAACGTCAATGCATCTTTATAATCGAGCATCTATTAATAAGAAAACCACAATAGCGACGATAATAAATGCCCTCTTTCCTCGAAAATAGGCGCTATCCACTTTCTTTTACTTTTATGAGCAAAATCCGAATAGGTTTTTTGTTAGACTGCAGGATACAATTCGCATCTCAGTATTTCCGACGTCGAACGAAGTGCACCACATTTTTTCTCAGAGGTTAAATTCTCGCTTTTTCTTTACTTCAATGACTGTTTCGAAATAACGAGGACATTCTGTGGTGAATGGTACATTTTGCAACAAAATAGTGGAAGTTTTTCCCACTTTTACGTGGGATGAACGTGTATAGGGGATGTATAGACTGACTTCTGAATTTTGGTCATATGTAATCAGAAGCCGCGCGGGATTAGCCGAGCGGTCTCAGGCGCTGCAGTCATGGACTGTGCGGCTGGTTCCGGCAGAGGTTCGAGTCCTCCCTCGGGCATGCGTGTGTGTGTGTTTGTCCTTAGGATAATTTAGGCTAAGTGCTGCGTAAGCTTAGGGACTGATGACCTTAGCAATTAAGTCCCATAAGATTTCACACACATTTGAACATTTTTTTTGTAATCAGCAGCGGTGCACTTCGTTGGATCTCACAAAATAATGGACTACGAATTGTATGCTGCAGTCAGATGTAAAATCTATACGGATTTTTTTCATAAAAGTAAATGAAAATTTATAGCGCCTATTTTCGGGGCAAGAGGGTATTTATTATCATCGTGATTGTGTTCTCCTCTCTAACAGCTTCTCGATTATAAGAGATGCATTGACGTTACATACAACTGTTTTCTATCGCAGAACAGCGGGCTGCTGGAGGCGTTGGAGGGGTGTCTACTGTTTGTGGTCTCCCAACACAGGTGTGGCGGCGGGGCGGTGCCGCTCAAGTCCCCTTTTGTGTTGTCAAAGGGGCAATGCCTGGGCCATCGCCTCACCCTCCACCAGGGATATTGCTGTAGGCCGCAAAAGCAGGACGCCGCAAGCGGCAGTAGCAACTGGCCATTTGAAAAAGCGTTTGTCCTCCCATAGATGGATGGAGGGAGTGGGGGAGGGACTGGGATAAAGGGTTGGAAGAGGTCTTCGAATTTGGGCAGTTTGTGAGTGTACCTCGTGGAGAATGCACCTTCAACTGTCGCCTGCTCTGCAATCTTTTCAGACGACTTTTTCCCCGGTACGTGCATTATGACCCATTCATTACGAGTGCTGTTTTTTTTTCATAACAATTTCGATGTGTAATTAGAACAGTGATGCATTTTCCGTTAGTTGCGGTAGCGTGTATTGGCTTTGATTACCTGGGGTGCTTCAGTTTTCCAACCAAAATAAATAAAGTACACTAACCTAGCCTTCCTCTTGTGCATCTGGGCAGTTCCCATGTGTTGGGGGGGGGGGGGGGAGGACTCTGACTTTTCATCCAGAAGGACCATGGTTCAAGACCCAAAAAGGGCACCGTCATTTTTAATTTCCCGCCAGTTCCCGGATGGGGAGTCCGCACAGCCCTGTGGCAAAGAAATTCCTAGCATAATTCGAAATTCCTGCCAATACTCGAAATCCGCCAAATTTGGTTTGCATCCTCCAATTTTGTCTACCTATCTATAAATTTTCTTCAATATTTCTTCTTCTGATAGAGGTTCCTTGAATCCATGTGGTCAGTCGGTCTACCTCTTTTCTTTCTTCCTGGTGGCTCCCATTCCATAATTCTCTATGATAATCTCTCCTGTGACATCCTTTTTCTAAGTCCATACTATAACAGTTGTTTTTTTTTTCAGTGTGTTTAATAGTTCCCATCACTTCTTCCAGTGTCAAATCTTGATTTGATCTCCTATTACCATATATTTTGTTTTATTCATGCTAACCTGAAGTCCCCATTTTTTATATTCCTCTATTAATTTCCTTGTGATGTACTCTATGTCTTCTTTATCTTGTGCCAAAATTAGTCGGTCACCAGAAAATTGTAATGAATATATCGTAATATCATTTACTGCATCCTAATGTTTTTTTATTTTATTTTCCAGTTTTCCAATGCTTTTTCTTCATATATTTTGTAAGGTGTTGGTACAGACTGCATCCTTGACGTAATACTATTGTAACTTTAAAGCCAGGTGACAGATAATTCTGTACTTTTGTTTGTGATCTGGAGTTTTTGTAAGGGTTCTGATTTACTTCAATTATGATGGAATTAATACTAAATACTTTTAAAGCTTTCCACAAGTTACATATGGGTATATTATCATACGCTTTTTCTGTGTCTACAAATACTAAATGAGGGGTTGGATGTCTAACTTTTTTCTTTTTAGTTATTTGTTGCAAGCAAAATATATGATCTATAGTTTATCTCCCTGCTCTCCAGCCGGCCTGTTCCTCGGCCTTCATTTCCTTAAATCCTGTTTCCAAAAAATGTATGATAGTCCTACCATAAAATCTGCTACATACATTAGTTACAATTATTCCTCTGTAGAAAAGTGAATGGGTATGTTTCATGAAAAAATTATAACTTCCTGGGAAGAAGAATAATTACAAACTACAAAGTGACGAACCACTTGGTGCAAGTATATCGAGATCAGAAATGAAGCTTGTCTCTGAAGGTACATATGATAGAGATCAGGGCCACTTTACAGACACGTCCGATGTAGAGGATGAAATATTTCATAGAAATATTTTTACTGCACAAGGGGAGTATGAAAGTAAGTGTGTACCTAGTATGCTAGAAAATTATTGGTGGAATATGATTCCTAACCGCTGACTTGCGGAGGAAAGGGATCTCCCAAGACAACGGCAGAAAATCTGACAGAAAACCGCGCGATTCTGACAGCATAGAATTGGCAAGCCGACCAGAAGGCTTACCCCGAGCCGCGTTCGTGGAGCTGCTGGGGGAGATTTTACCTACTCTTAATACTCACTATAAAACCTCGGATAAATGACAGCTAACAACAATGACGATCAGAAATGGAAGAATGAAAGGAGTTTTGATATAAAATATCGCCTTAAAATAGTGACATGGAATGTAAGGAGTATAACAAGTAAGACTGAAGAGCTACTAAAAATACTACACGGAAGGAAGATAAATATTGCTTTAATAACAGACACTACGAGGAAGTGAATGGATCTGAAGACCCATGAGAATACTCCATCATATACAGCGGCGTCCCACAAGAAACTAGAGCCTCAGAGGGAGTAGTAGTCCTAATAAACGAAAAATTGGAAAGAAAGATTGACACATTGTTTAAAGAAAGTACTGCATCAATAAGATTTAAAGTAGAAAGAAGTTATCCAAATGTGGTGTGCATCCAACTCCTATAAGACGAAAGGAAAAAAGACAGAGAAATTTTTTTTATGAAACTTTGCAAGAAATAGTAGACGTTTTAAACAAAATCGACTACATCCAGTACCACAGTCAGTATTTTCCAATCCGAAACAGAAAAATAATGGTAGAAGTACAGTTGAGACAGGTGAGCGAAGCAGATAATGTGCGTTCACTGCAGACAATGGTGCGAGAAGCGGTAACTGCACGCATACCAAGGAACGGCAGCCGACCCTCCGAACGTACGCGAATGACGCGATAACAGAGCAGTTTACTGCGCCACACGTACCAAATTCTCAATTTACGAGTTAAAAGTACAACAGGCCATATACCGCAGGTCAATATGAAGCAAGTACAAAGACAAAACAGTGATCCAGTAACTGAAAATTTAGACGTATCTTCCAGTCCGATACACGAGGAACGGTACGGTTTAGATAATTGCACGCCACTGCGTAGATGCGATGCAAGATGGGACTCAAATATGTCGTCTCAGGATCCAAATGTGGTAGTACGAATAAAGGAAAACATGACGCAGTTGAAGGGAACGGAGAATGGTTCGCAAACACAAACGCCATATGGTGCAATAGAAAAATTTGACAATGATCATTTTTTGACAGTCAGAAAATTCCAACATTACAAAGAAAACGGGAACGGCTTACACCCCCGCACGTTTATACGTCAATTCCAGATTGCCCACCAGAACACTGGCCACTTAGACATAAACTTGATTTCATTTATGGTCATATGGAAGGTGTAATAGCGGTAACGATCCGAAGACTCGCTGCAAACTATCAGTCGTGTGAACAATTTAAGTCTGCAGTCTTGGAGCTATACTAGTCCGTGGAAACCGAAAATAGGATAAAATACGATTTGTTACAGAAGGCGTCATTTGAAAATTCGGGAGCAAAGAAGCCAGTTAGATTTTTTGAAGAAACGCCGAAAAAGAATCAGTGTTTAGATATTCCGTACAGTAACGGGGAACTGATACGTATGTGCACAATGAAGTTACCCTTGCGTTATCAGCAATGCTTGTTTGGCAAAGCTGGAGATAATATACATGCATTTAAAGGGATGTTAAGAGAACGTGAATTCATCTTCAGTGAAGATGACGCAAAGAAACAACGTGCAATGAGAGAAACCAATGACACGGGGAATAATAGCAACCGACTGGCCTTTAATAATGCTTACAATGGCAATAGTAATGTTGGGAAAGGTAATCGGTTTGGGAAGAGTAGTAATCCCCCACGGGATAATAATAGCTATGGTTTCGGTAGCTCAGATGTCAAACAATAATTATGGCTGTAAACTCTCAACAAATAAAATACAGATACTGTAACCTCCGAACAGAAAAATTCCGAAACCTCCCAACAGTAAAAATATAATTATTTATATCATTCACATTCAGCGTAACCTCCCAATAAATAAATTCCGTAACCTACCATTAATACAATTTGACTTATCTCCTAATAAAAAATGTGACTCACTTATAACCTTTCAATAACTGACTGTGAATTTAAACTGGTATATTTTGGACGTCAGCAGCGCTGCGTCATGGCCCTGAAAGATCATTCTGAATAAACTGAAAATTCTTACCTCAGTAAGGTCGCCAGATAACGCGTATATATCTGCTCCTATAAGAATTTTTTCTGGCACAGCTCAATGCAATGCTGGCCGATAGATTTGTCCTGTATAAAAAGAAACAACTGATTTTTCTTTACAATAATCAGGATGACCATGGATTGGAGAAACTAGTAAAATCTTTAAATTGAGTTAAATGATCATCAAAAGTTAATTTTTATAAGAAAGGTTATCATTAAGAGATTTCTTTTTAAAAACATTTACATGGGACTTGATATAACAATACTACATATGCGCGAGGCTGCCTTTACCTTATACTGCAATGCTCAGACAGCACCATCGTTCCACACGACCGGCCCAGCCAACTCCATACAGCAGACTGCTTGCTACTACTACTCCTACTGCCACGCAGTTCTTACTGCATACAACACTGCTCTCTGGTCTGAGATTCTCTTATAGCTTACATATCGGAGGCAGCGCATGAGCAATCCATCGAAATGACATCTGCTCGAGTGCGCTAGCAACAAACTCTTTAATCATGGACCTCTTACATAACCCTCCACTGAGGGGGGCGGGGGGGGGGCAAAAATTTGACGGGGATCGTGAGTCAATTGGACTTGCCATGAGCAACAAATTTTTCTATAATCTATTTAGTTTACTAAGTCTACAGTCAGAGAGTATATACATATACATAACATTATTGATAAATAATATAACTACAGAACATATTAAGAAATGAAATAGGGTGCACATGCACTGAGTACAGAACATATTAAGAAATCACAAAGTGTATACTCAATGAGTACAAAATATACCAACAAATGACATAAAGTGCAGACGCATTGTAGTAGTCTTTAGCATTTTTTTTTACAAGAACTGAATACGTTAAGAAATGAAATAAAGTGCACACGCATTGTATAAGTCTTTAGCATTTTTACATGAAGAAATGAAATAAAGTGCACACGCCCTGAAAAAGTCTTTAGCATTTTTACATGAATTAAACATATCAAGGAGTGAAATAAAGTGCACATGCGCTGTAGAAGTCTTTAGCATATTTTTTATAAGAACTGAATACATTTAGAAATGAAATAAAGTGCACACACACTGTATAAGTCTTTAGCATTTTTACATGAAGAAATGAAATAATGTGCACATGCACTGAAAAAGTCATTAGCATTTTTACATGAATTAAACATATCATGGAGTGAAATAAAGTGCACACACACTGTATTAGTTTTTAGCATTTTTATATGAATTGAACATATCAAGGAGTGAAATAAAGTGCACACGCACTATGGAAGTCTTTAGCATTTTTTTTTTACAAGAACTGAATACATTAAGAAATGAAAAAGTCTTTACCATTTTACAGTATTTGAAAAATATTGAGAAATGAAATAAAGTGCACATGCACTGTGTATGTCTTTACCATTTTCAATAATTTAAACATATTGAGAAATGAAATAAAGTGCATACGCACTATATATGTCTTTATCATTTTACAAAAATTTAAACGCACTGTATAAGTCTTTACGATTTTACAAGAACTAGGAAAGCAATGGGAAGGGTAGCATCATGGTTGCAGCACAGTGAATTGCACGTAACTGCACTGAAAGTCCATATCTTTCTACAGAAGTACAACACCAAGAGAGACAATCTGAGGTTCTCTTCCCTGAAGTATTTATCAGTGTAACCAAGACACTGAAATGTTGTATTAATATCCTATGTTATCATTTTGGTAGTACATTAGGTATAACAAACCAAAGGACCATAATGACATCTTCGGTCAGAGGGGTGGATAGCTTGATATGTCAACACCACATTCTTGTAGAATCGATACTCTTACATCAACGTAGAATTAGTGCAGAAACCAAATATAGTACTCCATGATCATGAGGATGGACAGGACATACGGATATTGCAGTAATTGCTGGTAATTAGGTCAGAAGTTGAAGGACATTAAGTCTTATGCTATCATCACTCATAATTACTTAGAGAATCAACTGATTTGAGTAATTATTGGCACTCATTGGCTAGTTACTAAACATTTCTGTGTATGTATGGAGTATTACAGAACGTTATTCGTAAGTCATCTTATTACAGTAATTATTGGCGTAGTATTTATGCATAAGTCATCTCATTACAGAAGTCATTGGCATAGCATTTATAGAGTACAACAAAACATCATTCAAAACTCATCTCATTACAGTAATTATTGCCATCATGTCATTTCATTACAGAAATTATTGGCATAGCATTTGTGCATAAGTCATCTCATTATAGTAATTATTGGCATAGCATTTGTAGAATGTAACAGAACATTATTAATAAGTCATCTCATTACAGTAATTATTAGAGAACATTATTCATAGGTCATTTAACTACAGTACTTATTGGCACCATAAGTCTTCTCATTGCAGTAATTATTGGCACTCATTGGCCAGTTACAAAGCATTCATTGTGCATTATTCAGAAGTCATCATTCAAAACAAGAGTTATTGCATGTAGCATCAAGCTGCTAGTCTTTATATATGATAACATGCAAGTGACATAAGACATATTTAAAATGTAAGACATTATAACTATTACTCAAGGTGTGTGGTCCAATAATACATAGAAATAATGGACTTAATACATCAGAAAAATTTGCATTATATTTAGGACTAGAAATATATCTTAAACTGGTAGCACTATTTTTTGTATACTGGTAATAGTTGGGACTGGTAATAAAAAAATTTTTGTGCAAGCAATGTATTGCATTGGGATCGATAGTCAATTGCTGGGGCATGAAAATATTTGCTTTTGACTTATTGCTGGAAATAAGGATTAACAATGTCATTGGTCATCAGTCAGCTGTATCAAGGTTATGAAACAAGTAGAGTATATGTGATCACATTCATGAATGATACAAACAACTGGGTAAAAAAATGAAAGTATTAGAACAGGTTTAATAGCTGACTGCTTATAACATATTAATATCATGAAAAGCTTCTCCTGGAAAAAATACAAAATGGGTTATTTACCTGAAAAAAAGGATATTATGCTGAAAAGTAGTTAACTTCGAATTAACAGCTAATGAAACGTGTACTCAGTATGTATGAACTCTAGCTGTCTTTCCCAAAACATTCAGTCATTATACTATGCGACATAAGGCATACTGTCAAAAGGAACTGGAACAAATACTTAAATAACTACATTGCCTTTTTTAACTAACAGAAAATATATAAACTTCATCCTTATCATCATCTCCAAAGAAAACTTCATTATTCGTATTACCATATTATTCATATAACTATTCATCATCATTTATTATCATCTGCAAAAAATAGACATTTCATTATTTATTATTCGTATTACCATTTACTTCATACAACTATTCATAGTACAGAGTTTCTTGCTTCTAGCATATTTCCAAAGGTGAAATTTCCATTTCATAGTAAACCATTGTGATTTGTTTAATTTATTTCTTTTACACGGTATTGCTTTCTGAAAACGATGAATATGGATTAATAGCTTGCATTTAAATCATATACTCATTAAATAAAAACTTGTTTCTAGTGATATAACTAAGCATACAGCATAGCATGACAGAAAACGTATTAGGTCAAAACCATTGACAATTTTCAAGTGCAAAAATGTACACACAGTATCATAATGCAGTAACAAAAATGTAGAATAGTCAAGATATTGAGATATCATAAGGCAAAAATGTCAAAGTCAACTTGTTTGTTATATCTTAAAGATTTCATAGTGCATACGGGGAAAAATTCTATTTACGATAGGAAAACAATCATACATACACAAAAAATTGGAAAATGTGCACGGTCTGATATATAACGACAAGAAAAGCGACCTGCCAATCTTACCTTGTCAGGCACTTGCCAAGAAAAAATATGATCATCATCAGTAAGTAGTAACATAGATATAATTGCACAAGTGGTCATTTAAATATCACGAAATGGCATTACAGTGTGATAAATCGTAAAGTATGCTCATTCAGTAAAGGGTTTAATATTGGAAATATGGTGATTGCCCTTGCTTTTTCTGGTTCTCAAAGTTTCGACATGTGCTACATTGGGGTGAGGAATGCTGCAAATTCTATATGGGCCAGAGTATAGAAGCTCAAATTTACTGCATCTACTCTTTCCTCTGTTGGACAAATAGTGTGTGTGTACTAATATCTTCTGTCCAATGTGAAAACCACGGCGTGTACAAACCTGTTTTTGCTGTCTTCTCCGGCGCTCTGCGGCACGTTTGATGTTGTTGAGCGCAATGTCAATTATTTCATGGTGGCGTAGTCGACGAGATGTAGGAAAAGATGCTAATTCTTTAATTTTGTTAGGTGGTTCAACATTATTCAATATAATTCGGAGATAGCATAGTAGATTCATTTGGTATGGAGTTAATTAATCCTGGAATAACTATGTGTGTATCCCAATCAATATGTCTTTTATGGCAGTATATATTACATAGTTTACCAATTTCTTTCATCAGTCGTTCAGAAGGGTTCGAAGAAGCGTGATACCTGGATATATAGATCGGAGAAATGTTTCTACCTCGTAAAATAGGTGTCCATATTACAGATCGAAATTATGGTCCATTGTCGGAAATTGCTTTCAATACATGCCCTACATGAAATAAAAAATGTTTTACAAATGAATTCGAAATAGATTTAGCAGTAGCTTTGCATAACGGAGTGAAGGTAACAAATTTCGAAGTGAGTTCAACAGCGACAAAGATGTAAGAAAAACCTCTTTTAGATCTGGGAATCGGACCAAAAATGTCTACAGCGGCCATGTGTCTCAATTTAATCGGTACAATAGGATGTAACGGAGGAATATGTGAAGTCGTGTCTGATTTAGCTTTCTGGCAGATTTTACACGACGATAAAACTCGTCGAATACGGTTCTCCATCTTGGCAAAATAGCAGTTCTGTCTCAGTACAAGAAGGCATTTTCTGGCTCCATAATGTGCGTAACTCAAATGAGTATACCAAATTAATTTGTTTACAAGTTCGTCAGGAATACATAATAACCAGTTGTTGCTGTCAGGGTGAGAGCGGAGAAACAGAATATTATTGCGTACAGTATAATCGTTTCTAATGGTAACATTATTCCTATTTTGTCAACGGTGTTTCATTTCTTTCAATACGTTATCTTTGCTCTGCTCTTGTGCTATGTCTCGTAATGACGACGAAATGAAATTTTCAAATGCAACTTGTTGAACATATATGACGCTAAAATTCGCTTGGCAGAAGTTGGTTGCGATGTCTTGTTGATTGTTGCTGAGAGAACGGGATAGTGCGTCTGCTACAATATTTTGTGTTCCAGGAATATGAACAAATTGTAAAATTACATCCCTGTAAATAAAGTTTCCATCTGCTTAACCTGTCGTGTGTAAATTTAGCGGAAAGTAAAAACTGAATAGCTCTATGATATGTAAACGGTAGGAGTCTTCCATAAAGAAAATGCCTAAATCTGGTAAATGCCCATACAACAGGCAATGTTTCAAGTTCTGTAACAGAATAATTGCGTTCAGCAGGTGACAGAATGCGACTTGCATAGGCGATGTTTTTAATTACTGCAGTGCCATCTTCTTCAGTTTCCTGAAAAATGTGTACGCCTAAAGCGGTGTTAGAACTATCGGTGGCAATGGAAAAATTTCTGGTAGGATCTGGGTGTGATAAAAGTGGTGCATTTAACAAGGTATGTTTGAAATTAACAAAGTCAGACTGTGCCTGGCTATCCCAGGACCATATAGCGTTTTTACCCGTCAATTGGCACAATCTAGGGGAGTCTAAAGCAGAGTAATGAATAAATTTACGGAAAAAATTAATTAATCCCAGAAAGCTGCGTAGTTGTTTCTTGGTCGTTGGAACAGTAATGTCACGTAAAGCTTGAAGTCTTTCCGGGTCAGGCGCAATGCCTTCTGCTGAAATTACATGTCCAAAAAATTTTATGGAAGTCTTGCCGAAGTGTGATTTGCTAAGATTAACTGTGAGTCCTTGTTCACGAAAAGTTTGCAATAGTTGTTCAAGAATCAAGTTGTGTTCAGACCAGTTAGCTTCTGCAATAAGGATGCCGTCTACATATGTTGTGATTCTGTCTTTTAATTCTGTCGGAAGTATAGTATTCAAACCGCAAATAAATTACCGGACGGTAATTTGCAAAACTGATAACAATCACCAAAACAGAGAAATGCTGTGTACTTCATGCAGTTCGGATGGAGCTGAATTTGCCAAAATCACAATTTCAGATCTAATGTGGAATAAAGAGCAGTACCATGAAATTTCTGTACAAGTTCTTCTAGTGTCTGTGGGCGATCTGTTTCATTAATAATAATGTCATTGACATGACGCGAATCAAGTACGAGTCGAAGGGATCCATCCTTTTTCTTAACAATATGCAGCGGGTTTATGTACGGACTAACTGACGGTTCAATAATTCCTTGGTCTAGCATAGCTTGTAATTCTTTCTTAACTTGTTCTCTGTGGATGTACGGAATATGATAATGTTTGGCTTTAAATGTGTCATGATATTTAACTTGAAATTCATACATAAAACCGAACATAGTACCAGGGATGTTGTCAAAAACTGGAGCTTGCTGTAAAAGTATATTGCGTAGCTGAGTACGTTCCTCGTCTGTATTTGCGCTGCTTTGTTTTACTTTATCATAAATCATCTGCATAACGTCATAGTCAGCTTCGTCTGGTGTATTGCAATTGTGTACGCACGTATCTGAGAACAATGTGGAATTACAGTCTAAGTTACGTGAAGTAGAAATGACCTCTGTTCGAGTAATTGCCTGTTCATCTGCAGACAAAGCGTGCTGAAATTCTAATGCCAGTTGTACAATTTCATCCTTTAACATTAAATAGGAATTTCGAAAGTCAATAGTTGCGTCATGTTGTACCAAAAAATTCGTACCTAAAATAACGTCTGTTGCCAACAAGGGAACAATCCAAAAATTTGAGTGGAACGTATGACCTGCAATACAAAATGATAAATGTGTCTGTAATTTTACATCTATTCCTTTACCAGAAACTGCCTAATGGTAACGTAGGATAAGTGTTCTCTTTGTTACATTCGTTGAATGTTTCTTCATTTATAACTGACATAGGTGATCCAGAATAGATTACTGCTGAAAATGTGGATGAGCCAATCTTTACTTCAATAACAGGATGGGAAATGGTTTTTTGAATAACTGGTTTTTCATGTAAAAGAGTGTCTCAGATGTCGTCAAAAGTAATAACATTTTCGTGAACAAGATTCTGTCTGTCAAAAGTATTGCTTACTTTGCTGGAAGATGCAATCTGTACTGTATCTAGTCAAATTCTTTCTGACGCGCTGTTATTTGCAGGAGGATGCTGTGGCATTTCGACTATTTGTACTGTTCTGTTATTTCTTCCTGACGTATTGGGTTCGGGATGATACCGACTGTCTGGTTCATTCATGATAATCTGTTGTTGTGCTTGATTCTGCTGCTGGAAAGACCTACTGTTATTAAACGTACGCTGAAAACTGTGCTCTTTACTTTTGGGACTGATGACCACAGCTGTTAAGTCCCATAGTGCTCAGAGCCAAGCTTTACTTTTACGTCTATCATAATAATCGTTGCTGTACGGCGCATTGCGATAGGAGTTGAAGTGATGTGTTTTCTGTACGTAGTGATTTCCTTGTTGCTGTGCGTTACTATTTGGTGGAGCCGACGCTATACCTGTAGGCGGCGTAACATTAAAGCTTGGTTGACCTAGCAGACTACATTGTTGGTTAGGTATGCTAACCGGCTGGTTTTGTTGCTGTTGCGGGGAAAAGTCTCTATTGTTACCAAAATTCTGTTGCTGATAATTTTGATGATAGTGATAATTAAAATTTTGTCACTTATTAAAATTATACTGGTAGTTCGGGAGTGTCTAATGAAAACTGTCACTTTCGGGTAAAACTCGTCATATCAGGTTTTCTTTACTCATTTCTAATCCTAGATAGACCTACAGTTGGAGAGCTGTTTTGATACATATAAAGGATAGTAAAAGAGTAGGCAGCAGTGCGGAAAACTAAAGAAGAAATAGCACTACTACAGCTCGGGGCCCTGTGCATGCTACGGCACATATTCATCGAAGTGTAATGAATCCTCTGAGGTCACTTACGCGCTGCAAATAAATTTTAGTTTCTGCGTTACAGGCCAAGCCGGTGGAAATTCAAAAGCGAATTGTTGTATCCAGTCCAAACAGTGTATTTGTGTTCTGTCACTTTTAAATATCTTAAATTTCCTCATGGACAGAAAGTGTTTGCAATCAAAGTCATCGTCTCTGAATGTCTGAGCAGGTTCAGGATTGTATAATAATCTGTCTGTCTGTGACCATTCGGAATCCAAGTCAGGCACTCTCTGCAAACTACCCAAGTCACACTGGTTGCGTGATTGTGACAAACGTTCACAATATGGCGCACGCCGTGACGTGCAGAGACTAAAACATTTCTCATTTCTGTCACTTTAAAACGTTCGTCAATTTGGCTGTTCTGCTGTTCAAACCTCCTATCGACCCTCGCATCCAGTGTGCGGGAAAGCTCTGCTGACATTAATCCAAACTCGTCGCGCAACTGTGCTGCATCTTCAGAACATTGTTCAGCGACCGCACTAATCTCACCTCTAAGCAAATTCGTTGCGGCTGCATGTGTATTACTTAATTCTTGAGCATCAGATCTAATTTCTTCACTACTGTTCTTAGCACAAGCCTCAATATCCTCATGGAATTGTTCTCCAATGTCATGACATTGCACAGCAAAGGCTGCAATCCGTTCATTAAGTTGTTTGTTCTGTTCATTAAATTGTTTGTTCGATTCATTAAGTTGTTTCTTAGATTCATTAAGTTGTTTGAAATGGTTGTCGTATTTTTCATTTTTTTTATTCAACTGTTTGAAATTTTCATTAAGTTGTAGCAATACTGCCATAACTTGATCCATGCCAAAGTTAGCGACTCTACTTTCTGTGCTGTGTGATGGTGTATCTGTATGTGTCACATTTTGTGTAACCATTTGGTCATTGTCTGATTCTTGAAAAGGTTCGCCAATTGGATGCGCACTGTTTGCCACTACACCGGAATCAAATAAATCTGACATATTTTGACTACATTATTCATTTTCGTTAGAAACATTTATTTGTTCACTGTGTAAATTTTGCAAATCAAGTGTGTCAAACTGGGCAGCGTTCATTGCATCGGAATGTGCTGCATCATCAATTGTTAAATTTACCATGGACATAATTGAATTTGTTTGCTCATAATTAGAATTAAAATCATTACAAGTGGTCGGTATGCACTGATTATCTGTAATTAGAGGACTATCATTATGACACTGAGTGTCGCTAGTATTATCAGTCAAGTTATTCAAGTTGGCTTTTTCACTCATTGCGCATCACGATGTACTGTTAGCAGTTTTTCGCGGCATTTTCACAAGTCAAAGGTCAGCACAAAATCAAAGAAAGACAAAGCAAAAATGGAACAAATACAATAACAACAAAGAGCAATAAATTGCCGATGATCTGTGAAAGAAAGAGTAATAAATTATTAAATGTGTTGCACCAGATGAAAACTATATTTAACATTAAGCAAATAAGCACATACATATATCTAACTGCTTCTCAGAAATTCACAACAAAAATACAATCCTGACAGGGTCGCCATGTGTAACATGCCAACAAATAAAATATATATACTGTAACCTCCCAACAGAAAAATTCCGAAACCTCCCAACAGTAAAAATATAATTATTTATATCGTTCACATTCAGCGTAACCTCCCAATAAATAAATTCCGTAACCTACCAATAATACAATTTGACTTATCTCCTAATAAAAAATGTGACTCACTTATAACCTTTCAATAATTGACTGTGAATTTAAACTGGTATATTTTGGACGTCAGCAGCGCTGCGTCATGGCCCTGAAAGATCATTCTGAAAAAATTGAAAATTCTTACCTCAATAAGGTCGCCGGATAATGCGTATATATCTGCTCCTACAAGAAATTTTTCTGCACAGCTCAGTGCAATTCTGGCCGATAGATTTGTCATGTATAAAAAGAAACAACTGATTTTTCTTTACAATAATTGGGATGATCATGGATTGGAGGAATTAGTAAAATCTTTAAATTGAGTTAAATGATTGTCAAAAGTTAATTTTTATAAGAAATTTCTTTTTAAAAACGTTGGGAATTGAGACAAAGTTCATCAACCGACCAAGGCATAACAGCCCGGATAATTACATTGGACATTTTTAAAAACATTTGCACGGGACTTGATATAACAATACTACATATGCGCGAGACTGCCTTTACCTTATACTACAACACTCAGACACCGCCATCGCTCCACACGACCGGCCCAGCCAACTCCATACACCAGATTGCTCGCTACTACTACTCCTACTGCCACACAGTTCCTACTGCATACAACATTGCTCTCTGGTCTGAGATTCTCTTATAGCTTACATATCGCAGGCAGTGCGTGAGCAATCCATCGAAATGACATCAGCTCGAGTGCGCTAGCAACAAATTCTTCAATCAGGGCCTCTTATGGTTTTGGTGAGCCCCTGAATTACAATAATGGCTTTGGTTCCAGAAATTATAGTGATAACTATAATTCGCGATATAATCACCATGCAAACGAAGCAGGAGGGTTTAAAACAGAATTGACGAGATGAACGGTAGGAAGACCAGTCACAATAGATTCAATTGCCAAATGAAGTTGATTTTAAAATTAAATGTGTAAATAGACTTAGTTTTGATCAACAAGATTCTGAAGTAGGTTTAGGGGCTAATCAGATACAAATACCTGCATGCTGGGAGACAATTGACTGGGAATCGTCACGTGATGAGGAACAAGAGTTGTCAACAGTTAATGTATGCAGCTGCACAAAAAATGATGATGACCAAATTGTGGAGGATGTAGTTTATTTATACGAAACCAAGGGAGAAATGGTATGCCAAGAGGATAATTCACCACTGGCAACACCAGTATTGACACACAAGTGAGATGACGTATATAGGACAGGGACTTATCTGGAAATTAATGAAATTCCCACCAGTATCGACAGTACATCATCAACACCTAGTAAAATTCGGACTGAGCAATTTGAAGGCTGCAACATTAAATAGAAAGAACCGGGCGGACAAAATGGCAACCTCATCAGTATTTTCAATGGGATAAAAAGTACATTTTAAAATCCACCATCTCTCTAGCAAGAAAAATTCATCAAAGCCATAACTTTTTTCGGCCCTATGGAAGTAAGTAAAGCGGTTCATGATAATGCAGTCGAATTGATTAACCCAAAAGCAGGAAAATCATTGGGCTTGCACCTTGTGAGTCCCTTGAAAGTGTATAATGGGTAAAACAATAATATTAACTTCACAAGAAATATTGGATGTATCGAATATCCAGATTCCAATGAGAGCAAATTGTATAACTCAAAGACTAGGGACGCTAAAGAGATGCACACAAAATAAAATTAATTTATACTTATCTCACTAAAATAAATTGGTTATCTTTTGCAGTCTATCAAAAGGATAGTTGTGAAGGAAGAGCAATAAAATAAGAAATAAGGTAACTCTTCTGCAGAGGAAATGTGTTAGGGGGAAAGAGTAGAAAGCTAGGAGAAAGATAGAGATTAGCATGTGGATAGTTTGATGAAATAGTAGTAGATTCTCCTTTAAAATGTAGTACAAAGCAGAAAGAAGTTGATTGTTTGTGGACGAAAGGAAGCCAAGAAATTAGATGTATAAATGTAAGAAAGAAATATTCATTTGTGGTTTGTACCATCGAGGACAGTGAACATTTTGTTGAGAAGATATTTTGTGGAAAATGAGAAGAATTTGTGATTTGTATACGTTGGCACAAGTTGATATTAAAGGAGATTTGAGGGAAATAAATATAAAAGATTCTTAGGAGATAAGAATTAAGATAGAGAATTGAATTATTAAGGAAAGCGAGAAACATATTATTTCTTGGAGGGATGTAGAGCGAGGGATGTGAGTTTAACACGAGAATGATTTCAATAAAGAAGAGCAAGATAGAGGAAGAAAGTAATATAAAAGTTTACTTTTTAGAAGAAAGAGATAGGGTTGACTACAACTAAACTGGACTGGACAGCGGAGAAAGTTGTAAAAAGGAAACAAGAAACAGAGATATATTGTAATTTGAAGTTCTGTTACAGCTTATGCCAAAAAGAAGAGATTGCAGAGAAAAAGACACTGGAGACGGAGTCAAGGTGCGAAGCTTTTATGGCAAAATGATGTACCTGTAGTTATAAAAAAAAAGAAAGGAAGACATATTGACCCACTAAGCTTCATCACCATCAAACCGTGAAGCAGCAGCGGCGCGTAGTGGTAGAGCCGTTTGAGGAGCCATGTCAATGATTGCGCGGTTCCTCCGTCGGACATGGGTGTGTGTGTTCTTCTCAGCGTTAAGTTAGTACAAGTAGTGTTTAAGTCTAGGGACCGATGACCTCAGCAGTTTGGTCCCTTAGGAATTCACACACATATGAACGTATCTTGAAGCAGTATTCCAAGCGCTCAAGTCTCAATTACTGAAAAGTAAATTTTTTTGCCTCTCCTCTGCATATATCCCACTTCTTTTAATAGTTCGGCTGTGTATCGTGATAGAGATGACAAGCGCGAGAATTAACCCACAGTAAGCCCCATGCATACAAGTTGCTGCAAAAATAATTTGTAGGAATAATGGAAAAGAAAATTGAGATTGTATTAGATGACGATCAGTTTGGCTTTAGGTGAGGTAAAGACACTAAAGAGGCTTTTCTGACGCAGTGGTTAATGATCGAAGCAAGACTAAACAAAAATCAAAACACTTTCATAGGTTTGTCAACCTGGAAAAAGCAGTCGTAATGTGAAATGGTGCAAGACGTTCGAAATTCTGAGAAAAATAGTGTTAAGCTATAGGGAGCGACGGGTAATATACAATATGTACAATAGCCAAGAGGGAGTAATAAGACTGGACGACCAAGAACGAAGTGCTCGAATTAAAAAGGATGAAAGACAGGGACGCAGCCTTTCGCCCCCACAGTTCAATCTCTACATCGAAGAAGCAATGATGGAAACAAAGGAAAGATTTAGGAGTGGAATTAAAATTCATGGTGAAAGGGTATCAATGATACGATTCGATGATGACATTGCTAATCTGAACGAAAGTGAACAAGAATTACATGATCTGTTGAATGGAATGAACAGTCTAATGAGCACAGAATATGGACTGAGAGTAAATCGAAGAAAGACGAAAGTAATGAGAAATAACAGAAATGAAAACAAAGAGAAACTTAATGTCACGATTCGTGATCTCGAGGTAGATGAAGTTAAGGAATTCTGCTACTTAGGCAGCAAGCCGCGCGGGGTAGCCGACCGGTGTAGCCTCGAGGTCTAGGCGCCTTGCCACTGTTAGCGCGGCTCCCCCCCCCCCCCCCCCCCCCCCCCACGTCGGAATTTCGAGTCTTCCCTCGGGCATGGTTGTGTGTGTTGTCCTTAGCGTAAGTTAGTTTAAGTTACATTGAATAGTGTGTAAACCTTGCGACCAAAGATCTCTGCAGTATGGTCCCATTGGAACTTACCACCACCATCACTAGGCCGGAAATAGCCAGTGAAAGATGTGTAAGTAGGCTGTTTATGTTTTCTTATTGGCAACGTTACGTAGCGCTCCGTATGAAAATCACTGGCTGTGCTGTGTGCAGTCTGTGGCTAGTTTGCATTGTTGTCTTCCATTGTAGTGTGGGGCAGCGGCAGCTGGATGTTAACAGCACGTAGCATTGCGCAGTTGGATGTGCCCGCCAGCAGTTGTGGACGTGGGGAGAAGGATGGCGGAGTTTTGAAATTTGTAACACTGGATGTCATGAACTGCTATATATATTATGACTATTAAGGTAAACACATTCTTTGTTCTCTATTAAAATCTTTCATTTGCTAACTATGCCTATCAGTAGTTAGTGCCTTCTGTAGTTTCAATCTTTTATTTAGCTGGCAGTAGTGGCGCTTGCTGTATTGCAGTAGTTCGAGTAACGAAGATTTTTGGTGAGGTAAGTGATTTGTGAAACGTATAGGTTAATGTTAGTCAGGGCCATTCTTTTGTAGGGACTTTTGGAAGTCAGATTGCGTTGCGCTAAAAAATATTGTGTGTCAGTTTAAGGACAGTCATGCATAATTGTTCTAAGGGGACGTTTCATATGTCGACCCTCAGCCGAGGATATCTCACTGGAGTCTTCTGATTTTTTTCTTGTAGTTTGTGTAATTAGTGTAGCTATTGTTTATTGCTGGCGCGTAATTGTAGAGAGAATCTCCTTTGTAGTTGCAGTCTTTCATTGTTGTTGTGGCATGCATGTAGATTTGCACAAAGTATTTCGCAGCTGCCCTTGCAATTAACTACATATTATTTTCAGTGCTATGTTAATGTGTTCTTTTATTTTTGCTCTTCAAATTGTGCTTTTCTGTGTTATCGTGTGAAATATTGTGACAATAATGGCGTGTGAAAAACGTAACACTAGGCTCCAAAGTAAACAGAGAAATAATAGTGATGACGAGCGTAGCTTACCAGCACCGCTGTGTAATGAATTAACAGACATTCAAAGTAGTAATTTGGTAACTGTGCATAGGGAAATGGAGCGGGCGTCAAATAATGGTGTAGACAGTGGAACAGGTAGTGAACAGGGAAGCATTATCGATCGATCGGTCGGCAACAGCTCGCCGCAGGAATCGGGAATGACAGAACACAATATTGCAAATACTGTAGACTCAGGTTTTCGGTTCTCACCGTTTTCTCAAATGAGTCAAGACACATTTTCCGCTTGTCAAAATGTGAATGTTACCGGTGCAAATTGACTGCCGAAAAGCACTGAGGATCATGTTTCAGACACCAGTGCATTGTTATTAATGCAACAAATGGGACAAAAGCTTCAAAAGTTAGACACAATGGAACAAAATCAGAGACAAACACAGCAAAAGCTTCAAAAGTTAGACATAATGGAACAACACCAGAGGCAAACACAGCAACAGTTAGGCGCAATGGAACAAAATCTTCACACCACGCTTGAACAAACACGTGAAGATTTAACTACTGAGTTACATAAAATCGAATCGAAATGTCAAAAAGTCTGTAACGACGTAAAACCACAAATTTGTGAGCATTTTCAACCTATTTTTTCGCGGCATGAAAATGCATTACAGAATCACGAAGCAGCCATAAAAGAACTGCAAATTATTGTGCATGAAAATCATGAGACCTTGCAAGCTAAACTTGACTCAGTTGCATCTACCGATTCGGTTACGCAACTTGCAAAAACTCAGGAAAACTTAAAGGACACAGTAGAAAGACACATGGAGGAAATTAGTTCATTATCAGAGAAAGTAGTTGAACTTTCGGATCAGCTAAATAATTTATTTACGAAGGTAGATGATAATCTGAATGACACAAAACCGGTAGTCTTTAATGATACAGAAGAGTGCGAACAAATTAGGAAATTCAAACAAAATCAGAATCAAATTAATACGCAAAACCAAAGAGAGATCTGGGAAGTACAAGATCAGCTGACGCAGGTAATACAAGAATTACGTATTTCAGAGGCCACTCGCGCTCCAATACGGGAAGAGGGACATAGAAATACGGAACAGCCACAAAATAATAACTCAGGGCACTTCGGAAATTTTGAGATGGAACCGCCGAAATGACGTAACAATGACCGACATGCGACTCGCCGACATGATGATTTTGACTATAAGCTGTTCATTACTACACGTAAAATCAAAACATTTAAGAATTCTGGCAACGACATTCATCCACAAGCATCATTCTCTCATTGTTTTCCTCCCAACTGGTCATTAGAGCACAGATTAGAATTTATGTGTGGCTACTTAGAGAATGAACCAGCTGCGAGAATGCGATCGGCCATTCATGATTGTCACAGTGAAGGAGAATTTTACCATGCCTTCCTCTCAGCATATTGGTCTCAAGCTACACAAGACCGAGTAAAACATAGCATCATGATGATGAAACACTTTGAACAATCTGAATTTTCCAGACTTGTCAAATATTTTGAAGACATGTTGCACAAGAATCAGTACCTGTCAAACCCTTACAGCCCCTCAGAACTCATCGGCATTTGCTTAATCAAATTATCTGAACATTTATGACATATTAATTTGGCAGGACGTTGCAAAGACGACATTGAAGCTTTTCAGGGACTCTTACAAGAATTAGAAATTGACACTGACAATCGCGGAACGCGAAACCAGGAACACAACAATTACAGGTCACATCCGTCGCAATTCCGCGATGAAAGAAATAATAACTGGACACGACAAGGCTATTCTCACAACACAAATCGTGACCAAAACAGACACCACCCGTATGACAACCACTGGCAGAGTAATAGTTACAGAGAAAGATCGCATTTCCATAGTAATGAAGATGATAGAGATAACCATGGAAACAGACAATATGGGAACCAAAACAATTATTATCAAGGGAGACAGAATAACTTCAGACGCAACAGTTCGGCGCACAGTTACAACTCAGAGAGAAGTTCTCCACCATGGGACCGACAAGAAATTAATTACAGAAATTACCGACGTGATGACAGACGATACAATCGTAACAACAGACCAGAATTTAAAGAGAACTGGCGTGATCCAAACAGGGCAGGGCCTTCTCGGCAAGGTGAATTTGTAGAAGTTAGACCTCCAAATCCCAATAACGGCGCGCGCCAACAAAGAGACAGACAATGACTTGCACCGCAGGCAGCCACGTGCACCGCTGGCTCAGGAAAAAATAACATAGACGCTAACCTTGAGGAAAATTCCAGTATTCTTTACCGACGTATACCACATGATAATTGCGTTAAAGTTGAAACTCTGCGTACTAGGAAGAGCAAAGGGTTACGCCACATTTCACATGTAATACCATTTATTGAAAGATAATCTGCTTTTTAACTTTGTCTTTGCCATATAACTTTTCATGTTACATTACTAGTATGCTTGTCAGACTTAGAATCTGTTAACATGCAACAATGTTTGAAGTTAAATATCGAGTCAAGAACCAAGATAACTTATTGAAACAGAAATTATGAATGCTTTGTTATAGTGTACAGACATCATAGTGTTATTATGTGTGTACATTCTTGCTTGTTAGTTGCACGATTACGTAACAACTATAAGGCTTACATACTTAGAACATATACTGGTACTGCTAATCAGATTTTAATGCAACATTTTGGTTTACTTGAAAATACATTCTGGATTTAAAGTACTTTCTGTGAGATACCAGACGACACAGTGGTTAGTTTATGTGACAGCTACACAATTTTATCACGACGCTACTAATGAGTGACAATTTACAATGTTGCTTTTGCAGTGTTTCTGTTTTATATCTGCACAGTTTTCTGTTTTATTCTGGAAAGTAAAACATGTTTTAGTAGTAACTTTTGTGGTATAGCTACAATGAGACAGCCTTTTCTATAGCACAACAATACGTTACAGTACAGTACTTTCTTCATCACAACAATAAGCGTAATAACTACGATATTTATACACAAAGCATTTCATTTTTGTTTATCATGAGGTAAGTACATTGACTTCTGCAGAACTTAGCTTTCTGAGGACGATAACTATGAGACTTCCACAGAGATTATCTTACAACATGACGCACAGTTTAGCGCTACAGTACATGTGTTTGAGTGATTAATTTCGCACTTAAAACATTTATTTTTTAAGATATTTGAAGTAAATGATACAAGGGTTTACCGTGATACATTTCATTCCATTGCTGTAACCTGTAACACCTGAGGGTATAATTACATTAATCCTCATGGGGGTACACACTTATGTTGTGTACCATGTGTTTGGCAAGCACAAGGAGCCCTAGCTAATATGGTATTTGCTTATACAACTTTACACATCGGTACCATATTTCTCTAACACACAAATTACACAGGTATCTGATCATTTAACTGAGAGATAAACATTTTTTTTTACTACGTCAGTGACACATTTTTACGCAATTACAGAGTTGGATTACTTCACACTTACGAAATTGTATTTTGTATGTACTTTGTGAACTGTTCATATTTTTTCGGAACCATTGTGATACTATGAGAGCGTTGAACGATGTATTTGGTGAGGGAGCATGATTTTAAAGTACGTTTGAGTTAGATGACACTATTGAAATGAGCAGAGAATATTTTTTATGGTTTGAAATTATTGCAGAAAGCTACGACGTTTTTGAGATTTGACTGAGGTGTTATGATGTTATTTTCACGACGACGATGTGTATTATGCTGCTGAGGTATGTTTATGGTCAATAAGCTGATGCTATATGAGGAATTTGATTATGCTATGTATCTGTTATGATGAAATATTGAAGAAGTTTCGACGAATATTTATATGTGTAATAAGGTAAGGAGTAATGAATAGTGGTTAGGGACTCTGACTTGTGAAAAAGGATGTTGGAAACCAAGAATCGTACTTTAAGAGTTATGAAATGTGTGTAAATGCGTGAATGTATCACAATGCCGGCGAAAATTTTTTGGACACTGTTATATTCATAAGATTTTGTATCTACACATTTGCAACGCAAATTCTTGACCTGTGAAATTTTTTATATGAGACTGCCACTGTAGCGGAAACTGCTGTCGTAAATATTTCGGTAAGAAAGTTAAGTGACCACCTGCACGTAATGCGTCGTGGGCACCCAGCTGTGTCAGACGCCTGGAGAAAAAGCCATTAGTGTGTGCCTTTTCAGAGGCACAGGTAGAAAAAAAAAGGGAGGCCATTATCCTCGCTATTGACATTCCTTTGTAGAAAGCATCGCAAATACGACATGTTCAAACTTGAAAACATATGATTATACTGTAGAGCTCTTAATTTATGATATTTACTAAAATGCCTAATGAAACGATGAGAAACATTTCACGGCTATTGTCTTGCTAGTTGCGAGAAATGCCATATGGCTTGCTTTATGTACTTATTTACTCATTTTGTTTAATATCTAGTTTCTAGCTGCACTGCAGCATTGGTTAAAATAAAATTTAATAGATGTACTAATATAAATATTTTATGCCTACAGATCCAGTAAATAATTTTATGATCTATTCAAAAAAAATGAAGGAGCATAAAAAGACATTTCCCTTCACAGGAATTGCGTACGGAATTTTCTTTTCAACTACTTGGTAATTTTTTTGGTAGAATAACTTCTTGTGGTGCACCACTTTAATTACATAGACATTAAGATGTGAATATACATTTCCCTTGTCTGCATTGTTGTCTTTAATGTAATATTTTTTCTGCTTGACCTTTGTCATGTTTAGATATAAGTTATTGCATTTGCTGCTGCTGTGTGCCAGGCATAGTGCTACTGAATTTGACTTTGTATTACGCTGTTAAGCCAGTTTTACTACGGATTTATTTTTCTTGTTTGCTGCACAGTGCCTTATATTAGTTGTAATATTGCAATTGCTTTGCCAATTTGAATTTTTTGTCATTGCTGTTTGTGTTAATTGTTTTGTGCTGCTGTGTAGCCTCGTTCCTTAGTTTAGCATCTGAGCTCAGTAGATTTAGGTTAGCTTAAGAGGGTGTAGACTATATAAGAAACTAACTATGATGAATTGGAAGAAATGCATTGAGAAGCAATAAGAAAATGGTTTGGCCAAAAAAGTATTTTGAAAGTGGATATGAACCAAAAAAGTAGGGTTTAGGGACAACAGGTTTAGGTAGGATTTTCTTGGAAATAAATGATGAGGTAAGATAATGGAAAGCAAACAATGAGGTAAGAAATGTGTGAACATATAAATACAGAAAGCATGCTTGGATTGAATTTTTTTGATGGAAACAAGTGTTGAAATAAGAGGAAAGATATATGGAATGAAGTTTTGGGGTGGACTGCAGTACCAAATGTCACACTGAAAACAAACCCTGTCCTGTATTTTTGTGTTATTACACTATGTGAATTTGTGTTTTTCCTGTCTGTATGTGTCTAGCTGATAAGATTAGTGTTGTAGAATTTTTCTGATAATATGTTACTTACCTTGTAAATATGCTTAGACATTATTTATTCTGTTTTGTTTTAATGCTCATGTGTGAAGTTGATGTTTCAAAAGTTATTCTGATCTTTTATGTGTTTACTTATGTCATAATTCCTGTAACACTGATGTATATGTTATTTCGATTCTTTTGTAAAGCCTGTATTACTACAAATGTTATCTGTATTCTTTGATGATGTATTTTGTACCTTTGTTATTGTATTCTTACGTTATAAAATTGTAATTGACACCAGTTCATCGAATTAAGTAACTTGTAAGTTACATTTCACTGCACACGTTTCTGTTGGTCATAGTATATGGACAATATGGGAGAAGTAGGGACTGATAGTGTTTGCATGAGTGTTAATAATTCAGCAAGGGACTGGATAACAGCATTGCTGGTTCTAAGGACATTTCAAAAAAAATTTTGTGAGTGCACAAGTGGTGGTTCATGGACTTGCTATATTGTCCACAAGACTCTTCAATGGTGATTGTGCACCTGCACAGTCGCAACAGATGGCTGCTGGCCGTCTCTACAAGGACTGCAGTGGGTCTACACCTTTGATCACTCACCAACACCATTATTTCTACAAGTACTGCAGTGGGTCTGCATCTCTGGTGGCCCACCAATAACGTAATCTCTAACAAGACTGCAGTGGTCTGTTCTGTGATGACCTACCTACCAATATACCCCAAAACTTCGACTGACTCTGTGGTGGGTTTGTTCTGTTGTGGGCCATTACCTGTCAGCATGCCAAGAGTCAGCACTGTCTTTCCGTTGGAAGGACAACACTACTTCTTCAAGACTGCATGGAAATCCACTACTTACATGTGCATTTTCTTTTACTGTTCAGACTTCGAAAAAAAAAAAAACACTGCAATTATACTGTGATGAATGATCAGGACTGTCTTTATGGACTGTGACAAAATTTTAGCTTTTGACCAACATTGTATCAATAAGTGTGTTCATTTGATTTCTTTGTTATTGTAATTATGAAAAATTTTATCAAATCATTATTGGCCACTGCCCAAAACAATTTGTAAAATTTTTGTGGGGAGCATGGGGGCTATGTAAGTAGGCTGTTTATGTTTTCTTATTGCCAACGTTACGTAGCGCTCTGTATGAAAATCACTGGCTGTGCTGTGTGCAGTCTGTGGCTAGTTTGCATTGTTGTCTGCCATTGTAGTGTGGGGCAGCGGCAGCTGGATGTTAACAGCGCGTAGCGTTGCGCAGTTGGATGTGAGCCGCCAGCAGTGGTGGACGTGGGGAGAAAAATGGCGGAGTTTTGAAATTTGTAAGACTGTATGTCATGAACTGCTATATGTATTATGACTATTAAGGTAGATACATTCTTTGTTCTCTATTAAAATCTTTCATTTGCTAACTATGCCTATCAGTAGTTAGTGCCTTCCGTAGTTTGAATCTTTTATTTAGCTGGCAGTAGTAGCGCTTGCTGTATTGCAGTAGTTCGAGTAACGAAGATTTTTGGTGAGGTAAGCGATTTGTGAAACGTATAGGTTAATGTTAGTCAGGGCCATTCTTTTGTAGGGATTTTTGAAAGTCAGATTGCGTTGCGCTAAAAAATATTGTGTGTCAGTTTAAGGACAGTCATGTATAATTGTTCTAAGAGGACGTTTCAGATGGAGGACATCAAAAGCATACTAGCACTTACAAAAAGAGTATTCCGAGCCAAGAGAAGTCTACTAGTATGAAATATAGGCCTTAATGTGAGGAAGAAATTTTTGAGAATGTAGATGTGGAACACGCAGCATATTATGGTAATGAAACGTGGACTGTGGGAAAACAGGGAAAGAAGAGAATCGAAGCTTTTGAGAGGTGGTGCTGCAGAAGAATGTTGAGAATTAGGTGGACTGATAAGGTAAATAATGATGAGGTTCTCCGCAGAATAGGCGAGGAAGTGAATATAAGGAAAACATTGACAAGAATAAGGAATAGGATGGTAGGACATCTGTTAAGACATTACGTGATAATCATACAATGAAGGCTTTCACTACCGAATGTTTCAACTGCCGAGAATTCTTCCGGGTTGTATGGTCGTGGTCCATGGACCATGAACCATGGACCACGTTGTATGGCCGTGGTCCATGGACCATGGCCACACAAGCCGGAGGAATTCTCGGTATTACGGAATAACTTCCATGGTACTAGAAGGAGTTGTAGGGGATGAAAACCGTAGAGGAAGATAGAGACTGGAGTACAACTAGCAAATAATTGAGGACGTAGGTTGCAATTACTACTCTGAGATGAAGAGGTTGGCACGGGAAATGAATTAGTGGCGAGGCGTATTATATCAGTCTGAAGACTGATGACTCAGAAAAATTAATCGTTCATCCATCTTCAGACCGAGACAATTGACTGACGCTCCAGCACCTGCTCTGTCTTTCTAAACTCGCAGACCGCCCTGTGCATGCGTCAACGAATACACAAGGCGCCAGGGACGTTGATCGGCAACATATGCATGATATATATGTGGCTGCACAGTCGATTCACGCTGAGATATTGATGTATCACAGCAAGCTGTATTGTGGCGACGTCTTTGCAAGTATATTATAGAAAATGCCGGATTCCATGATTTATCCAAGCTGAAGCCTCTATCTGTATTACTTCGTCGTCAATCGAATATCAACTGCTTCTTTCACCACTGAGTCGCAGAAAGATGAAGTCGAGCTTAAGTTTTCGACGCATTCGTAGACTTTAGAGTGCGCAGTATCAATACAGTGCTCTGCCACAGCAGATTTATTAGGTAACAAGAACCGGATGTACTTGTGCTTTTCTTTACATCTTTCATGAACTGTTCGTGTCGTCGGTCCGAAGTATGAAAGGACACCCTCCGAGGGGATGTTGTAAGCCCCAGGCTTCTGAACCATCAAATCTTCTTTAATGAAAGCAAGCAGTGTTGCTGTCTTTGGTGGAGGGCGAAAGGTCACCTTAACTTTGTGTTTGCTGAGGATCAATCTTATTTTTTACTATGAGCACATACGGCAGGCAAACTATGGATTTAAAACTTTCCGTGACTTTTTATGCATACCGATGGTTTCATTCATAGTGCCTTACATATCTGCTGTTGGGAGTACAGGTTGGCTTCAAAGCCTCCCTTCAAGTGTAGAAGCTCGTCCTCCAGACTGCTGTCGTCAGCAATGACGTGTGCTCTGTGTACCAGAGTTCTGAGATAACTCATCATTTGGGAAGTTTGGTGGAAGCAATTTGCACATAAATATAAATCCGTATACATCGATTCCAGATATACTGCATGTCCCAATGTGACATGACTTTGCATCGAACCAAAGCACCCAAAACTGGAAGCCATCCTTCTTTTTTAGATTTCTATTGTAAACTGGATTTGTCCGAGGAAGGAATTCAGGACGATTAAAAATTCTTATAATTTATCTTAATCATGGGGCCACACTAAAAACGTGTCATCAACGTACCTCCAAAATACTGTGGGCTGCAAGCTAGCAGATTCCAGCGCCTTTCCTCGAAGTCCTCCATCAACAAGTTGGACAACAAGGACAACAAGTGACTACCCATGGCGACACCGTCAGTCTGCTTAAAAAATTCGTTTCTAACCCATGGCGACACCGTCAGTCTGCTCAAAAAATTCGTTACTAAGCAAAACGTATTGCCTCTTGTGTGAAAACGTGCTCGTCGCATACGTAACTCTGCAGACTTCATCGGCAAACTAAAATCACTGAAACAGACAGTTCTGATATATTAGTCAGTTTAGATGTAGTGTCGTTGTTCACAAAGGTTCCCCTTTCAGAATCATTATCTCTTATTGGCAAAACCTTTGATAAAGGGATTTCAGCCTGTAAGTAGGCTGTTTAGGTTTTCTTATTGGTAACGCCACGTAGCGTTCTGTATGAAAATCACTGGCTGTGCTGTGTGCAGTCTGTGGCTAGTTTGCATTGTTGCCTGCCATTGTAGTGTTGGGCAGCGGCAGCTGGATGTGAACAGCGCGTAGCGTTGCGCAGTGGTGGATGTGGGGAGAGAGATGGCGGAGTTTTGAAATTTGTAAGACTTGATGTCATGAACTGCTATATATATATTAACTATTAAGGTAAATACATATTTTGTTCTCTATTAAAATCTTTCATTTGCTAACTATGCCTAACAGTAGTTAGTGCCTTCCGTAGTTTGAATCTTTTATTTAGCTGGCAGTAGTGGCGCTCGCTGTATTGCAGTAGTTCGAGTAACGAAGATTTTTGTGAGGTAAGTGATTTGTGAAAGGTATAGGTTAATGTTAGTCAGGGCCATTCTTTTGTAGGGATTATTGAAAGTCAGACTGCGTTGCGCTAAAAAATATTGTGTGTCAGTTTAAGCACAGTCATGTAAAATTTTTCAAAAGGGGACGTTTCAAGCCACGTTTACATTTGGAAATTTGTGGTAACTACTAATCGACCAAACTGCTGAGGTCATCGATCCCTAAGCTCACATACTACTTAATCTAACTAAATTAACTTACGGTAGGGACAACACAAACACCAATGTGCGAGGGAGGACTCGAACCTACGACGGGGGGAGCCGCGCGTACCGTGACAAGATGCCCTAGACCGCGCAGCTACCCCGCACGGCAGCCGCCTCCTTTGAACATGCCATGATCTTCACATTCTTTTTAGCAGACTGACGTTGCCGGCATAGGTAGTTTCTTGTCGCTCTTTGTGGCCAATTTATTTTGGGAGAACGTAGCGGAAAAGGCACTGGAATCTGCCAGCTTGCAGCCCACAGATTTTGGAAGTATGTTGCTGATTGTCCGTAGTGTGACACCCTGGTGAATATAAACTACAAGAATTTTTAAACCACCTGAATTCTATCCACAATCAAATCTATTTACTATGGAAATCGAAAAAGAAGGTTGCCTTCCATTTTTGAATGTTTTGGTTCGATTCGAAGATGAGGGCACTTTGGAACATGTTGAGTGTTGTGAAAATTGAAGCATAAGGATTTACGTTTACGTGTAAATAGCTGCCACCATCCTTCCCAGACGATGGTACACAGAACACGCATTATTGCTGACGAAAGTAATCTGGAGGATCATCTTCTACACTCGAAGAACTCGCAGAAAGTTTTAAATCCACGCGGCTTTCCTGCCATATGTGGGAAGTCTGTCTTCAAAATTAGGACAGATTCTCCGCGAGCACTAAGTAGGAGTAAAAGTGATTTCTCGTCCTCCACCAAAAACAGCAGCACTCCTGGCTTCCATTAACGATGATTTGGTGCTCCGAAAGTCTCGGGTTTACAACATCGCCTGTGAATGTGGCCTTTCATACATCGGACAGACTACACCTACAGCCCATGAAAGAAGTACAGAAAACTGGAGGTACAGCCGTTTCTTATAACCTTATAAATCTGTGGTGGTAGAGCACTGTATCGACACTGTGAACGCTGTGGTGTACGGAAACGTCTAAATATTAAGTTCGACTCCACCTTTCTGGGACTCAGTAGTGAAAGAAGCAATCGATAATTCTGTTAGCGACGAATTTAGTTAACCGGGATTGCGGCTTCAGCTTACATAAATCCAGCACTTCCGGTAATAAACTTACAGAGACGTCGCGACAATACAGGTTGCGGTATTACATCGATATCCCAGCGTGGGTCTACTGCGCAGCCACAGATATATATATCATGCATATGCTATGCATGGAGGTAAGAATAAGGGGAGATGGCGTTACGTATCCCAGCCGTACTACGTTTTGAAGCCATGGGGGCGTGGCTCGCTGCCATGACACTCTGACCAAAACATTGCCAGTGTGCTATAGCGCTGCGTGTATTACAGTCGCTAATTGCACCATATACGCATGTAACGTCATAAGATTGGTTGTTTCAAAGTTTTTGTTTAAAATAAAATCCCGTAAAGGCGAAATTCCGCGTTTCTTCTGATTAAAAATAGTTTTTAATGTAATATTACGAATAGCTAGCCTTCAATGTAAACGATACAATTTGGTTAATTCAGTAATAAACGTCTATCACAAACTAAATAATAGAAACTGAAAACTAAGTTAGCTATACCCTCCCTCCAAAGCCCCATAAATATATCTTGTTTGTAATACGTACTGGGACATTTCAGTTACGTTGCACTACTGGGAAACACTGTTCATTACCACCAATATGTACTGAAATACGGTACATAGAATGGCAAATCTACACAGTGTCCTGTTTAGGCCTATACTTTACGCCAGTTAATGTAGGGTTAGCTTTTAATTTGGTACATGATGAAGACAAAGTGAGTTACTCAACGCTTCGATTATCGACGATACATACGTATTATACTGAAACGTGAACTTGAAAACTAAGAATTTAATTCTTTGAATTAACATACCTTTTGCAAATGTTTTGGGTGTGTAGGGAAAACTGATGGTACAGCATTTTCTCGGAGCCTTACTGTTGAAAGGGAAGTTCGGTCTATGTCCTCTTCTCGGAAATGCTGAGAACACATAGTGCTCCATTTAGACGCACGCCAATTCTTCCTCCTCACGGCATTCTCCCACAGAGCTTTCCGACTTTCATTTTTAGGAAATCTAAAATCATACAGCAGAAAAACACGCTATATGTAGCACACGTTCATTCACAATGAAGTTGTAAAATCACACTTAACGAGACAACTTACACATGAAATGTTATTCCCTTCGATTTCACATCACAATCAGAACGATTCGTACATCCGAACACCACACAAGTCACCATAATAGCGCAAAATCCTTCCAAAAGCGAGCGACAAACCTATGCACACAAGCTTACAGCAGCAATGTTTTGGTCGGATTGAGATGGCTACCCTCGGCTTCACATAGCTTCACAGCTGTGACGTCACGGCGTCTCCCTCTATTCTTACCTCCATGATGCTATGCCTATTTGTTGCCGATCAACATCTCTGGCGCCTTGTGTATCTGTGGCTGCATGCACAGTGGCGCGGTCCTCAAGTTTAAAAGCACTGACTGAATGCTGGAGCGTCCGCCATTCGGCTCACTCTGAAGCACACCCGAAAGTTAATGGAGCATCATTGCGCCGCGAAAACATGAAGACGCACAAACTTTTATATTATATGGACTGTATGAAACCTTTATTTATGTTACTTTTGAATGCATTATGGGAACAGCAGTGATCAATGTCTTGTAAATAATTACTATTAAAAACAGTCTTGATCACGATTTATTTTACAAGGTGACCGGTTTCGACCACTACTGTGGTCATCTTCAGACCTACAAGATGTATACAAAGCACTAATTAGAGGACTATATGCATTGATGAAAATACATAGTTATACGGCTATAAATCTATAAAACGTTGAATTACCATTGAGTAGGAACCCCTTTCTGTTGGAGAATCACAACTGGAGAAACCAGTGCACGTCTTACTTTATATAATGGAGGCTCCACCCACTTCTGACTACATGATGTCATTATTAACCAATGAGTTATAAGTCGAATTACAATTTAAAATTTCTTAGTTAAAAGAACATTGTCAAGAATTAGAAATAAATATGCATTAAACTTAGCTTATTTAACAGCTATTGTCAATTAAAAGCGTTAAAAATATTTAAAAATGTAGGAAAATGAACTTCAGTTTGGCAGTACATGGGTTGCCCTCTCGTGGCCTGTCAGTGAACCATTTGGAGCCACTGGTTGCTATGGTGAAGTTAGACGCCGTTGCAAAGATGAAGGAGCACGCTTTTTCCACTGAAGTTGTTGTAGAGTCGATAGTTGAACTAGTGGTTGCCATGGTGAGGACAAACGCCGATGCAAAGATGTGGCAGCAGGCTTCTTTCCAATGAAGTTGTTGCGAAGTGGAATGGAAAAGACTGTGGCGTCAGACGATGTATTATTGAGCAGCAACTTGTCTTTATTGAAACGAAAAGAGTAAGCTACAATAATCTGTAGCTGATATATATATCTCATGCTGCACAAATACGCTACGAAGTAGTTGACCGTATATATGAAATATTATCTATGAAGTTAGTATGTAGATTACAAGTGCCATTTTTTTTTTTTTTTATAATAAGGCATTGCTATTCCTCAAGTTACATACCAGTCATATAAGCAAATGAAATTGAAAAAATTTTAAAACTATAAAATTATTAAATTATGAGCCATTGTCAATAATAAAATAAAACGATGTGAATTAGCAGTCTAAAAGCACAAAAACAATAATTCTAAAACAGATAATCAATCATAAAATAATGTTTGGTAAAATACAATTACAATGTAAAGATAAAATATTTGCTAAAAGTCTTAATAATTTGAAAGACCTCTTTTTAAAACAAATACAGAAGAGTAGACATTCTAAAGCAGATCATCGATAAGCTCAAAGAAATGTTTGTCTTTGAACTGAAGTTGTTCGTTTAAAACAGATAATGGATTACTTTTGTGAAGTGAAAAAATTTCAATTTCTTCTAAGGTATTTAGTAGTGGTCCTTTTGGCACAGTATGTAATATTTTCAAATTGCTAGAAATGCAACCCTCAGAATGACTGTATTCATCAAGATGTTGACCGAATATTGATTTGATACGTGCAGCACCAGTAGAAAGATTTTAAGATTTGATTGAGCTTTTTGTTTAGGTTATAAGAGGGACAGTTGGTATTGTTAACAATTGGACGAATTGGTAAGTTTTGTTTGTGTAATTTGATTTGCAATCTCAACTTAGGTAAAGTGGGGTTCATAACTTTAAGTGTTATTTTATCTTTAGGTGAAAGTAAAGAGTAATTATCATCAATCAGTTTTTTAATTTTTGTTTGAAATCTTGAAGTCTTTTATGTTTATGAAGAAAATTATAGTATTAAAAACAGTTTCGAATTAACTAAGTTAATTTATGATGTGGATATTCCAAAAAACGCAAGGTTTGGATCGTTAGACATCACAAATCTTTACACGAATATACCTATTCAAGAGACTATCTCTATTATTAATGATAACTTAACGCATCACAAAATCATGAGCCCCAAAGAAATAGTAGAATTCATTGAACTGTTAAGAATTACTCTAGATTTTAATTATTTTTCATTTAATAATAAAATATACATACAAGAAGATGGACTTGCAATGGGAAATTCCCTGGCTAGCACTATAGCAGATATCTTCGTCAACTATGTTGAAATCCAATTTTTCAAAAATAATCCAGAAATAACAAATAAAATTATATACTACAAAAGATATGTTGACGACACACTGCTATTATACAACGGCTCTAAGGAAGAAATTGATGCTTTCGCTAACAACTTAAATAATTTACATCCAAAACTTGTATTTACAGTAGAACATGAAAGTAAAAATAGTATTAATTTCCTTGACCTCACAATTGCAAAACAGAATGGAAGACATAATATTTCTATTTATAGAAAACCAACATCAACCGACGTAATAATAAATGCTACATCATGCCATCCATTAAGATACAAAATGGCATTTTTTAAAACTATGATACATAGGATACTGAAATTACCTCTCCAACATGATGCAATCCAAAAGGAAATTGATACATTAAAACAGATAGCAGTTGCTAACAATTATAATTCCCATCAGGTTGATCTGTTATATAAAAAAAATTACAAGAAAAAAATAATGCCGTTATAAATTCTAAGAAGAGATTTACACGAATGACATACATGGGACCTATCTCAGATAAAATAAATAAATTATTTAAGAACACAAGCGTGGCAATAGCATTTAAAACTAATAACCCCCTACAGATGAAACTGAAACACACAATTGGACACTCAAATAGATACCAAAAGTCAGGTGTTTATAAAATAATATGTAATGACTGTGAGAAACAGTATATTGGCCAAACTGGCCGAAACTTTTTAACATGCTTCAGAGAACATACTACTGGTGCTGCACGTATCAAATCAATATTCGGTCAACATCTTGATGAATACAATCATTCTGAGGGTTGCATTTCTAGCAATTTGAAAATATTACATACTGTGCCAAAAGGACCACTACTAAATACCTTAGAAGAAATTGAAATTTTTTCACTTCACAAAAGTAATCCATTATCTGTTTTAAACGAACAACTTCAGTTCAAAGACAAACATTTCTTTGAGCTTATCGATGATCTGCTTTAGAATGTCTACTCTTCTGTATTTGTTTTAAAAAGAGGTCTTTCAAATTATTAAGACTTTTAGCAAATATTTTATCTTTACATTGTAATTGTATTTTACCAAACATTATTTTATGATTGATTATCTGTTTTAGAATTATTGTTTTTATGCTTTTAGACTGCTAATTCACATCGTTTTATTTTATTATTGACAATGGCTCATAATTTAATAATTTTATAGTTTTAAAATTTTTTCAATTTCATTTGCTTATATGACTGGTATGTAACTTGAGGAATAGCAATGCCTTATTATAAAAAAAAAAAAAAAATGGCACTTGTAATCTACATACTAACTTCATAGATAATATTTCATATATACGGTCAACTACTTCGTAGCGTATTTGTGCAGCATGAGATATATATATCAGCTACAGATTATTGTAGCTTACTCTTTTCGTTTCAATAAAGACAAGTTGCTGCTCAATAATACATCGTCTGACGCCACAGTCTTTTCCATTCCACTTCGCAACAACTTCATTGGAAAGAAGCCTGCTGCCACATCTTTGCATCGGCGTTTGTCCTCACCATGGCAACCACTAGTTCAACTATCGACTCTACAACAACTTCAGTGGAAAAAGCGTGCTCCTTCATCTTTGCAACGGCGTCTAACTTCACCATAGCAACCAGTGGCTCCAAATGGTTCACTGACAGGCCACGAGAGGGCAACCCATGTACTGCCAAACTGAAGTTCATTTTCCTACATTTTTAAATATTTTTAACGCTTTTAATTGACAATAGCTGTTAAATAAGCTAAGTTTAATGCATATTTATTTCTAATTCTTGACAATGTTCTTTTAACTAAGAAATTTTAAATTGTAATTCGACTTATAACTCATTGGTTAATAATGACATCATGTAGTCAGAAGTGGGTGGAGCCTCCATTATATAAAGTAAGACGTGCACTGGTTTCTCCAGTTGTGATTCTCCAACAGAAAGGGGTTCCTACTCAATGGTAATTCAACGTTTTATAGATTTATAGCCGTATAACTATGTATTTTCATCAATGCATATAGCCCTCTAATTAGTGCTTTGTATACATCTTGTAGGTCTGAAGATGACCACAGTAGTGGTCGAAACCGGTCACCTTGTAAAATAAATCGTGATCAAGACTGTTTTTAATAGTAATTCTTTATTTATGTCATCAGGTGCATGTGTGTATGGAAAGGGCGTAGAGATCTTTCAAATACAGAGTGTTTCTGTAAGAACTCACAAAAATGTAACAGGACATAGAGAATGCTCTATTGAACAATTTGAGGTAGGGAACCTGGGGTCAGAGAAGTCAGCTAAAGGAGATACGGAAGTAAATTGTGTACCGCTTTGTCTAGCATTATTGTTTTCCAGCTTATTTACAACTAACATTCCTATAAGTTTAGACGTACTGTACTGTTTATTTACAGGTACATTGCTCGAACAGTCCATGGGTGTACTGCCGGTCCACGTACATTCCTTGTTTCCCACCAGGGAATAAGGAGGACGAGCCTGATTATTAGAAATCATGGTGCAGGTTTTGTTTACTTTACTTTATTTTACTTCTTGCCACAACAGAACATGCTATGAATCAATGACAGGCCCACTCAGTACAAATGGAATTTCATTGTGTCAGTGGTGGTATTTGCCGTTAACTGTTGCTAATGTAAATAAAAATGCACACAGTAATGTGATTTTATTCCTATTATCTCTTTATGCTGGCTTCTCCGACCTCAGGTTCCCTACCTTAAATTGTTCAGTGGAGCAACCTCTATGTCCTGTTAAATTTTTGCACTCTCTTACGGGAACACCCTGTATGAGGGAATGATGGCGAGGCTCAATATCTTCTAGTAATTTTCGGGTTTGCAGCTGGATCCATCAACATTCTGCCACGATATTTCAGCCCAGAGACGTCCGGCCATCCTCAGGTGAGTAGACAAAGTGCTGAAGAGACCTGTTTTGTTTTTCTTTATTGTGATTTCATTCCCCTGCCCCATATGGGCAGGGGAGGGCTGTCAGCAGCACAATCAGCCGCTCTTCAGCCGGGTGACATGACAACTAAAACAGGAATAAAATGTTACATATATAAGGCGATAAAAAAGGGGAACATAAAACAGAGTAAGGGGAGAAAATGGAGGTAAAAGTACACTGACATGGAGACGTTCATGCTGCACAATTAAAAAAGTCACCAGAAAGTTCAAAAACACAGTTGGCGATTCTTAAACACAAAGAAGACACTGAATGCACATGCACAGGTTAAAAGTCGGCCACAGTATTAAAAACACTCCAGAACAACACACTTAAAACCCACTTGGAGCACACACGATGAAGAATAAAACTGCCAGGTGGGACCTGCCGAGGGAAAGGTCAGAGAGGGTGGAAAAGGAGGGGAGGGCAAAGGGCAGCAGGGGAGGCAGCGGGATGAAGAGAGTAGGGGTGTAAGTGGGTACACTAAGAGGCAGGAGACACGTGGGGCAGGAGACGAAGAGGGAAGACAAGGCAGGAGGGAGAGCAGAGGCACTGAAAGGGAGCACAAGAGAGGGAGGGGGAGTAGGAGGGGGAAGCCGCTCAGGAGAACAGAGGGGGAGGAGAGGGAGCCCTGAGGAGGAGGCAGGAAGATGGGGTTAGAGTTGGAAGGAAGGGTGCGAGACCTGATGCAGTCATGGTATTTATAGCGAATTCCGTGCATGCAAATCGTACTGGCAGCTTACAGTGCATGCATTAGGAATTGACATGCGCAAGGCAGCCAAGTTGTGTGTCCTGCCCTCAGTGGTGAAGTAAGAACAAAGTAATGGCTGAGTATCGATTGAGCATGTCGATTCCGTTGTGACGGCATAATTTTAATAATTAGATTCCAATTTTTATCCAGTTGAAAGCTGTTATCACGATTCATTTAATTCTCTGGGCCGAAATATCATGGCAGAATGTTGATGGGATCCGGGTGCAACACCGAAAATTACTGGTGCAAACTACGGCTATTGCGACAGGATTCTGACAAGACCAGGAACGAGCCAAGAACCCACAAAAACTTGCTAAATGGCCATCAAAAATTTAAAAAAAATCCCCGAGAGTTAACAGAAAACAACGTGAAGGACAGTGGAGACACCATGGAGGAATAACAGGTCCAGTGAATAAACCAAGAGCGAAAACCTTAGAAATGCCGAATCCAGAAACCAAAACAACGATCAGCAGAAAGATCAATGCAAGAGCCCAGTGAAATCGCGACTGAACAGCTGACCTGCTAGCTTTAAAGGGTGGCTGCGAAAACTGATAGACTGGCCGTAGGGGTGTGTCTCTGCATCCAGCCTGGATGCCTGATTCCTCCTGCCCCGAAACGGGCCGGAAAGGGCCTGGACGATGCTTTGGAGGCCAACAGCTGGTGGGAGAAACCCAAGGCGTCTGGCAATTTCGTGGAGGGACAGCGGGGTGGGGAATGACGATCGAGAGCGCAGAGGCTGCGTCGAGACCTCCTCCTCCACACACTTATCCACAGGAGTTGCCGCTGGTGCCCAGGGGCGCAAGCTACACCCAGTGATTGTGGGACTGGCATGGATGGGCATTCCACCCCTATTAAGCCACTGACGGCAGTACAGACAGGAGGCTTGGACGGAATTGACTGGTATGATTGCGCTTCATCCAACTGTTTTAAGGCGCCGAATACAGGTGAAACCACCACAGGCTGTGTCCATTAATCATTCGTCCCACACAAACGAGCCCACACAGCTGTTCCCAGTGAACAACACCAAGCGTGCTTGGTCAAGGGCTCCTGTGGCTGTGGGGTTACGAGATGGAGAGAGTATGCAGCTGCCATCCATGGAACAGTCTTTCAGGTTATGATCATGGATGAGCTTGGTCTTCTGCTCAGAAACATAGTGGGTGCAGCCGTTGTAGTGGTGGCTCCCACCGCCTATAGAATTTTCTGTGCAGTTGTCTGCATCATATGCTCCGCTTCGCCATTCAGGGATGGGTGAAACGGTGGCTAAATAGGTGACTGACAGCATTTCAGATGCAGAATTGTTAAAAAGCCGTTGCCATGAAAAGGGGCTCACTCCGACATGATGGTCTACTAGAATCTGGACGAGCATTTTAGCATTGTGGCAGTAGTGATGGACGCCATGTTGCGTCCACATGCGGGTAGTCAGAGTAATCATCCACAACAACGAGCCACGTCGAGCCCAGAAAGGGACCAACAAACCCCAGGTGAATTTTGTCCCAGAGGTGATGGGGTAGGCCAGGGGTAAAGGATGGAGACGGAGCAGTCCGGTACCAGGCACAAGAAGAATAGCTGTGCGCCGTGGCCTCCACATTCTTTCTCGTTCCTTGTCAGTAGGCATGACGCCTCGTGAGTGCTTTCATCTCTGACATACCCCAATGCCCGATATGGAGGAGTTGCAAGACTTGAAGCCATAGCGTAATGGAGTTGATGACACGTCAAGCCCAGCAGGAGAAAATGATGACGAATGTTACGTAGTGGGAAAGGCGAGCCCTGGCCTGTGAAATGTTTGTCTCTCTCTCTCTCTCTCTCTCTCTCTCTCTCTCTCTCTCTCTCGCTCGCTCGCTCACTCGGACTCTCTCTCTATGAATTTATAGTGCAAGGAAAAGATTCTGGGAACAACTACTAAGCAAAGCTTTTCCAGTAAGTCGCAGTTCCGTGACGGGCGAGGGAAACCTCCAGAGACAGCAAAAGTAATCAAAAAATACGAGAAAATGAAATTAATTATTACTGATAACAGATGCGAATCTAGCATCCGTTTCGATCGTCCAATAATATCGTTGGGTAGAAGACCATCAGGCAATTAGAAATCATATATTTAACTAAATGCAGAGGCATAGACAAGCACATGCTTACACTTTGTGGTATCCAACAGAGAAAAGCGTCACAGACTGATGAGAATAAATGAAGTACGTAATCATCCCTTGTTTCTTAACCGATAATGTTTGGCTCTCTTAGCAAGTATCTCTGACCAAATGATACCATTACGACTTTAAGAACAAATCGTATTTTTTATACACAAAAAACAGAAAACTTTATTGTACTATAATTTACAATATTAATACATTTCTATAAATACACTTTTGAAGTCACTTTGGGGCCAAGGTATAAATGTCAAATGTCTTTCGTAAATAACAATCATAAATGATGTTTTATAGAATCCATGAACGCGTGACGTTTAAAGAACAGAACAGAATCAGCCAATTACCAACTAATATATAACTTTTCATTTACATATTTTGTGAAAGACTTTTACTGTTGGTTGAATGAATTAGTCAAGATTTTCTAGTAACAAATTATTATCATAAATATTTTCATTTGCTTTAATCATGTAATAAACTTTCAATGACTTGGTCTGTCATTATCACCAGGTTTTGTTTACTCCAGCAATGGATGAGAGTTTTTTACAATATTTACACTTTTGACTTAATGAGTCACAAGTGAATATCTGTGTTTAAATGGCATTTGTTTGGTTACATCCCTCCTCACTTGGACGCAGCTGACGGGAAGAGAGCCCCAAAAACACCACAGAGAGGGATTAAATTTCCATCCACTTTACTTTGTTTAACATAAAAAATTTTGCTTCAGATTTACAATTTTGTCCAAATTTACCTTTACATAAAACAGAGAATTTCAAATTTAATTGTTTTGTTTTTTGTCTTTCTTTTTGACTCTTGAGAAGATAAAATTTGACATAATGAGGAACTTTAGATTGATATAACACATGTCGGCATTAAAGTATTTCCTTGAAAATTTCGTTTGATAAGACCCCATATGTGTAAACAGAATGTAGACTCGCGGCCGTCTGTTCGGCGACGATGGACGATTGCGACGGCGTCGGCGTGCTACGTAGTTAATGCGGCGCTCACGTCACACGGTAGGCGACCTCTATCATCTGATGCGGCTCCGCCCCCACACCAGCTGCTTGACAGGAACAAATACCTGCCGCTCGCAACATAGTTGGCTCGATGTCTCGGGGCCTGCGCCTCTGCTTCACAGTTCAGCATCGTTTACACGAAGCAAATTAAGGACAGCATCAGAAAGTACAAATACACATTTGTTACTCGCTACGCGGCGTGAAAGCGGTTTTGTTTAATATATTTGTCAAATTAGAAGTTTCATGTAGTTTACATGCCATTACTACTGTTCACTCATTTAGTAAAGTGAGAACTTATGTTTTCTTGTAAATTTTAGATTGGCGACACTGTCACCGTTCAGAGCTCGGATGCCTTCCACTAAACAGTCATCATTAGACCGTTGCGTGTAGTTCAGCACTCAGCAAAGCATAGTACAAAAGTGTCCACCACAAAAACTGGCCGGCCGAAGTGGCCGTGCGGTTAAAGGCGCTGCAGTCTGGAACCGCAAGACCACTACGGTCGCAGGTTCGAATCCTGCCTCGGGCATGGATGTTTGTGATGTCCTTAGGTTAGTTAGGTTTAACTAGTTCTAAGTTCTAGGGGACTAATGACCTCAGCAGTTGAGTCCCATAGTGCTCAGAGCCATTTTTGAACAAAAACTGGTTGAGCGTTCTTGTAGGGCACAGGTTATTTATTTATTCTTTAAAACTACGCGTGTCTGTAGCGATTCGAGTAGCCGTAACCGATCCCACGGGTAGGTGTTTGCGTGTTGTGCTGTGGGCTCAGGAATAGCGGCCAACACGAGCCATTGTGCTGCCCGCCGCGAGTCGGTAGCGCTGCTTGAAGAGCGCGACCAGCGGTTTTTGGTCGGTAACGAGTGTAAACGTAGTCGAACAGGTAAACATGGAACTCTCTAACTGCAAACATGACTGCCAGTGGTTATTTTTCTAGCTGTGAATAATTTTGTGCGGGTGTCAGTGCCTTTGACACGTAGACAATCTGTTTATCAGTACCATCGTCATTACGGTGTGCCAACTTGGCACCAGTGCCTTAGGGAGAGGCATCTGCTGCCAAAACCAGAGGACGTGATGGGGAAAGGGGCGTTAGACAGGGTACCGTGCGCATCTGACGCTTCTCCTGTGTTAAAGCGTGCTCTCACAAAACCTGCAGCCCCTCTACGTTTTAGAGGAGGAGGGAAGAAAGTCAACAGTTGCGACGTTGTGGTCAGTGGGCTAGATCCCCTCTTTGATGAGATAGTGGCAAACGTATTCCATTTTCTCCTGGAAAAACTGCCATTTGTGTAAGCGGCGCTTGCGACCCGCGTCATGCAACTTAGCAGAGAGGGTGCGAGGGCTGCGCAGGTGATCCTGACACGTAGTTCCAGTGACAATTAAATCATCAAAATTCGTTCTTAGCACAAAAATGGATGGAAATGGTTAACTGTTCCAGGTACCTGTGGAAGATTTCAGGAGCGGAAGATACCCCAAAGGGCAAGCACTAGTATTTTCATGACCCAGAGGGAGTGTTGCAACTCTTCACATAGAGCGATCTGCAAATGTGCGTTGGCGAAGTTTATCTTAGGAAAATATTCACCTTCGACAAGCTTTGTGTTGAGTTCCTCTGGACGTGGTTTGGGGTGGTTTTCCACTTGTGTCTGGACATTGCTTGAGGGTAGGGCCGGTGTTATGAGGTGTCAGCGTGATGTCTCCTGAGAGGTATACGATTTTTGTTCTATGTGCTCGTATAGGAATTACCCTTTCACGCGTCCAACATAGTAACAAAATCATGTTGACATCCATGCAAAGTGATTTATTACAAATATAGAAAATCTAAATTCTAATGTCCGGACAGGAATTTACATTTTTTTATATGAGCACTATTGAAACGAATGACAGTACAGATTTGTTTATTTGCTTTTATTCATTTCATATCTATTTGTCAACATATTTATTTCATACACTTTCTCAACTTACACTACGAACCGAGCAGCTTGCCGTATGTGTGCTTGCTGCGTCAGGTGGTGTGGAAGCTGAAGACCTGTATGATATGGCCAGAGCACGATGGTGGGTGTAGGTAATCGACGGCGCGTGATGTGAACATTGCATCTCCTTGGAAAGAAAACATGTACGCTTTTGCTCATGGCTTAAGCGCCAGTGGAATCAGTCTCCTCTCTACAATGTTGGTCGACACGGAAGTCGTGCTGTCCATGCGGGCGCTGTGGTTGCTGGTCCTACGCTTCCATGCGTCGATTTCACGTGGGTGTGGTCCTCCATGACTGACCCAACCCACCGTCATTCATTTTGTTTTCAAAATTATTTGGTGGCACCTGATGGTGAAGCTTTATGATGCCTTCCTCAATCTCTACTCCTTCCAAATTAACAATGTAAGTGTAGACCAGATGTGGCTTGAATTGGTTGGTTGGTTAAAAGAGGGAGGGGCGGGGGCACCAGACTGCGAGGTCATCGGTCCCTTGTTCCTGGTAAAATAATTACACAAGGGAAAGATGAAAAGAAAGGAGACGTACGGCACAATAACAGGAGAAAGGAAGAACCAGAAGAACGACAGAAGAACCACCGACACTACTGAGCCGTGGTAAAAATTGCTGTTTTGAAGAGCGCCCCGCAACTTTATGTGAAGCAGTCGCCCTCCGTTTCTGGCGGTGGCACCGCTGTGGCAGTCGCAGCTTTGGTGTCTCCCTCTGGTGGGAAAGGGGAAGGGTATCCTGTTCACGTGCATTTAAGGGGCGCTATGAGCTCGCTAGGCGGCGAGTCTGGTGAGTAGGTCAGCCGGGCCAGTGTGGGGCAGTCAGTGTCTGTCTGTCGTCCGGAGTGCTAGTATGTGTTAGGCCGCCAGTCTGCTCGACTTTGTTCGGGCAATGGTCATTGGTGGTTGGACCGATCGGTGGGTCGGTCGCGCTCTGGGACACAAGATGACTTGTCCCTCTTGGGCGTCGGCGCTTGTGAGGTCGCCACGTCAGTCCAGTGGGCCGCGCTGTATAGCGAGGGGTACTGGCTTCGCGGCCGACACGAGAGCAACAGGAGTCAACCCACGACATCGGTCCGGCCGGTGCGAGCTGTGACGCCGTGAGACGGGAGATCGGCGCGCCTTCCTGCGTCCGTTTGAAGCGACTGGCAGCGGACGGTTCGGGAGAGCGTTTTGGGCGTGCTGCGCCAGGTCTTCGCCAGACATCGCAGTTTATTAAAAGTTAAGTGATTCGTGATATGATGTTTCATTTACTTGTTAAATTCTACTTGTGCTCTGGGTCAGTCTCTCGCCCCCAGCTTGCTCGTCTGTCTCCCTTCCGCATTTGTTAGGCAGTTAGTGTCTGTCTGTCTGTCGGTCTGCCGTACGTTAATAGCTGCCTCTGTCATGTTTGTCGGATTAGGTGTTAACGAATTTATTCCTTGAAGTGTATTGGCCGAATTCCTGAAATATGTTTTTATCTTGCCTATCATCTTCAGAGGCGGTATACGTGTAATGTAGAGCATGTTTGCGTATTTTATGGGTTTTTATTTAAATGGTCATTTTAGTATATAAAGTTGCCACCCTTCCACCGTAAGAGTATTTTTTTAATCAAGTTGCACTTTCGGTGTTTTAATGTTAGTGTTTTGTACCATTTCCATCCCTCCTACGGGATGCATAGTTTATGTGCTTGTGTGAGTTGTTGAAATTTTTAGTTTAAGGTAATCTGGTGTGTTGCAGATTTGCACCAGTGTAGTCTTTCAGAGGTTGTTGTGAGCGGTCGTGACTACGGCCGTTTCAAAAAGGCAGCGGCAAGGTTCTCAGCCCGAAAGCTCATACTGTCAATATTTGTTCTTTCTGCCTCTGAATAAAATTATAACTTGATATTTTGAGGGTGCTTTCTGATTATAATTTTAAATCTGTTTAAAAAAAGGGGCTTTTAGGAATAAAATTTCCATTTGTTGAAAGAAATTTAATTTGTTTTCGTCAGTTACCCACTGGCAACTACTTCCACGCTCACATAGTGTGATTATATGTGTTAATGTTCTTGATGAATCGTTAGTAAATAAAGTAAATTCTTAAGTATAGGTTTTGAAAGTAAATTCACGGTTCAACTTCTATAGACGAAACAGGGAAATAAAACCACAGAGAGAAGCAAGAAAAGGTACAAGGTGTAAAAACAAGAGAGCAGACGAACGTGGCTGCCGACCACGAGAATAAGTAGGAAAAGCCAGTCACTCTGCGACACATTAAAACATCTACCCTGAAAGCATTAGAGTGCAGAACACAAAGGGGCAAAGGACATGCGCTAAAACTTATATAGAATGATAAAACCCGCAGTCATTTATAAAACTAAAACTAAATTAGCACTGAGGCGTTGTAAGCTGAAATTAATGGCAACGAGTCCGGTAATTGAAGAGTCCGTCGCAGGGCAGCCAAAGAAGAACAGCTCACCAAGATATGGGCTGCTGTCAGCCGGGCGCCGCACCGACACTGAGGTAGGTCATCAAGGCGCAGGAGGTAGCCGTGTGTCACCCAAGCGTGGCCAGTGCGGAGCCGACAGAGAACCACAGAGTCCCTGCGAAAGGCCCGCATGGAGGACTGCCACACATTCGTAGTCTCCTTCATTGCACACAGTTTGTTGTGCGTGCAGAGGTTATGCCATTTCGTCTCCCAAAGCCACAAAACCTTGCGGCGTAGTACTCAATCAAGTCAGTTACAGAGAAGCTGGTCTCCAATAAGCGATTTCCGCGTAGCCTGCTTGGCCAGCCTGTCGGCAAGCTCGTGGCCTGGGATTCTGACATGACATGGAGTCCAGAGTAACACCACTGAACGCTTGGACAGTTCCAGGGAATAGATTGATTCCTGGATGGTCGCTACCAAAGGATGACTAGGGTAGCAGTGGTCGATAGCTTGTAGGCTGCTCAAGGAGTCAGTACACAGAAGAAACGACTCCCCAGGGCATTAACGGATGTGCTCCAGAGCACGAGATATAGCCACCAGCTCGGCAGTGACAACACTGCAGTCATCGGGCAAGGAATGTTGTCCAATATGTCCTCCATGGACACACGCGAAGCCGACGTGACCATCAGCCAACGAGCCGTAGGTGTAAACCACTTCGTGGCCTCGGTACATGTCAATAATCGAGAGGAAGTGGCAGCGGAGAGCCGCGGGGTTAACTGAGTCCTTAGGGACATCTGATAGGTCCAGGCGAAGCCACGGCCTAGGTGTACACTGTTTAGGTGTACGTGAATTCACTTCAAGTACAGGTGGTAAAGGCAAGGATTCCAGTTCGGAAAGAAGGCATCGGACATGAACTGCAATTGGGAGGTCTGACCTGGGCCGCCGATGCGGGAGATGAACCGCCGTGAGTGAAAAAGAAGACGGTGATTCGGATGCGCAGGAGAACTATGAACGTGTGCAACCTAACTGGCCAGCAGTTGTGCATGCCTAACATGCAATAGAGGGACTCTGGCCTCTACAAGAATGCTGGTCACCGGACTCTTCCTTATAGCCCCTGTCGCTAGGCGAACGCCGCAGTGGTGAGTAGGGGGACAACCTTCGCGCCACCCCACTCTCCATTGTTGCCAAATTTATTCAAGATGGCGGTGATGACGTCATCCAAGATGGCGGCATGTAGACTTGGCAACATCGCATGACGTCATCCAAGATGACGGATTTTGGCGGGAGAATAGTCCAATTGTGCTACCTCCACTAACCTAACCTCAAGAAAAAATGGCGGGAAGTTTGAATTTTGGCAGGAAAGTAGTCCAATTGTGCTACGTCCACTAACCTAACCTTCAGAAAAAATGGCGGGAAGTTTGCATTTTGGCGGGAAAATAGTCCAATTGTGCTACGTCCAGTATCCTAAGTCTCCAGAAGAAAAAAAATGGCGGGAAGTTTGAATTACAACAGGATAATGCATGCAAAGACGGTACTTGTCTTTATTATTATTACTTATTATCGTTCATTAACATTCATTATCATTCATTATCATTTATTAACATTCATTGTCATTTATTATCATTCATTATCATTCATTATCATTTATTATTATTATTATTATTATTATTAGAAATTATACTATTACTCCATCAGGTCTCAATAAAAAATGATAGTTATTAGCAGCCGGTACATCCTACAAGCAAACAGATACGTATAACAGCAGGGTCCAACATGTGAAAATTAAAAGTCATCCTGTCACCAACTCTGTAAACACCCGTCTGTCAGGTAAGTGTGTACACAATGATTACAGGCCCTCACAAATACCCACAGCTAACTTAGTTATGGCGCTGAAGTCTCAATTTTACACCAAGCACGCGCTCTCCGAATGTGGAGGTGACTGGATACGCCTTGGTTACATTTAGACACAAATTTAGAACACAGAACGATCACTTTTGTCGCGGTCGCATGGATGGGTCTGACATAAAATCGAAAGAAATGGGAAAACTGATTAGCGCATAGATATAAACTAACCTAATATAGACCGAAATGCGGTGCAAATGAGAACGTACTTGCTTATCTTCTGGTTCGCAGGGGGGAATTTGTACATGGAGTCAAGTATGCGGCAGCAAGAGGAGTGCAGGAAAACGATGACTTCGAAGCGAGCCGAATAAGGAAGGCAGTCAATTTTTTCTCGTTGAGTTCGTATTATAGTGTATGTTTACTGAGGTAGCAGTGATACACGCGAGTTGAATACTGTATTTCATGCTTTTCAGGAGGACAGAGAATCATTCACGTCTTAACTTACTCACATCTGTGTTAAATCATAACAGAGGGTGCACGGGATGATCGATTGAGACAGAGCTGCAACTAGGTACGATTCAAACGTTGACTCATTTATTCTAGACAAGGACAAGTTGTTGAAGGTAGATTTTTTTTCCAGTATTCTATTTGGATGCTTTAGTCACGTGATATAGCCAGCGTTCTAGTCATATGCGGCTACGTGTTTGGTATGTGGTTTAAAGCGCTGTCTAATTGCGATCGTTAACGGTAAACCCGTCGGTCATCAGAGGACTTCCCTCTCATGTGTGATGAAGGTTGACACATTCCTCTAAGTGCACTTTGATTTACGTGATCCCCGCCCTGTCGCATGCTTGGTGTAAAATCGAGACTTCAGCGTCATAACTAAGTTAGCTGTGGGTATTTGTGAGGGCCTTTAATCATTGTGTACACACTTACCCGACAGACGGGTGTTTAAAGAGTCGGTGATGGAATGACTTTTAATTTTCACATGTTGGACGCTGCTGTTATACGTATCTGTTTGTTTGTAGGATGTACTGGCTGCTAATAAGTATCATTTTTGATATAGACCTGATGGAGTAATAGTATTATTTCTAATAATAATAATAATAATAACTCCGCTGTACCGGTCCCAAGCCCGGGGCCTCATTATGCAAGTGATGAGGAAGGAGGAGGGGGAGGAGTAACAACCTCGTTTAAAAAACCAGAGTTCACCTGGCCCGGGTGATAGTACTCTGTCAGGGCCCCTTTGCTAGGGTTACAGCGAAGACCTCAACGGTAGTGAAGGCGGAGAGAACGAATCTCGGTACGGTGGAACTAGCGGAAGAGGCACATAATACAATAAATCCACCTTGCGTCTGACTTGTAACAAGCGGCACTGTGGTCGGCGTCTGTTCACCAGAGGTGCGGCCGTAATACAAATTCTGGAACTAACCACTCCAGTCTTAACCACTGAGCTTTTCTGAGCTCAACCCTTTGATTCTAAGTACTATTATGGGGCGTTTTAGTAATTACAAAATTACCCCAGGTGGTAACAAATCCTCCGCCATCAGTGGCGCAACTAGTCTATCGGATTCTGGGGAGACTAGGCTGAAACGCTATATCCCAAACCAGAGGAAATCGAAGTCTTTTGACCGACTCATGCCCAAGGTCGAAACATTTTTTGGAACTATCAATATTAACTCTCTCTTGACACCAGGAAAACTCTATAAATTAGGAGACACACTAAAAGAACAAAATATCAAAATTTTAGCCCTGCAAGAAACAAGGTTGCCTGATGAGAATACCATGGATTTTGGAAACTACCGATTGTTTAAAAGTAAAACAGACAAAAGAATTCTTAAAAACACTCCGCATCTGGGTGTTGCATTCGCAATTTCGCAAGACATTCTTGGCTCCGTAATCGAAGTAAATCCAGTAAACAACAGACTAATGACAATTTCCATGAAATGTGCAAATAAAATGTACTGTTTAATTAACGCACACATGCCTATCAACCAGGAGAATAAAACAAATCCAGAAAAAGTAAATAGGTCATGGGAAGTGTTAGAGAATACAGTCTCCAAAATTCCTCAAAATTATGTAAAGATTTTAATGGGTGATTTTAATGCACAGTTAGGGAAAGAGAGAAAATTTAGAAAAACGGTCGGTGAATTCCCTGCACATAAATGGACCAATCAAAATGGAAAGAGGCTGGTAGAATTTTGCAGAAATTTCAATCTCAAAATTATGTCAAGTCATTTTAAGAAAAAACCTTCAAAACAAAAGACATGGCGATCACCTAACAAGGACATAGGTGAATTCCAAATTGACCATATTGCAATCTCGTATCCATGTCACAAAGAAATTTTAAATGTTCAAGTTCGTAAAGGCGCCAATATTGACTCAGACCATTACTTAACCCGTGTGAAACTAAAGCTAAAACCCCAAAATTTCAACAAAAGGACACCATTAATCCCCAAATTTGACACCAGTAAAATCCAACCATCATTATTAGCAGACGAATTTGACAAAACAAGTGCACAAAATTGGGAACAACTCAAACACAAGATTATCAAAACAGCTCAAGATCAAATTCCTTTACGAAAACACAAGAAACATGCTTGGTGGAATGAAAACTGTGATCATGCAATCAAAGCCAGACAAGAGACATTTAAAGCATGGAATAGCAACAAGACAGAAGACACATATGATACATTTCTGACAACTAGAAAAGACACTTCAAAACTAATTAGACAAACAAAAAGACAATATGAGAATAGTCAACTCTTAGAAATTGAAGAAGATTTTCAGAAATACAATACCAGAAATTTTTATAAAACTTTTAAAACCAAAATAAAGGGGTACCAACCCCAGAATCTTTGCTTCAAGAAGGAAAATGGACAGTTGGCTCTTAACAACCAAGAAAATTGCAAAGAACTTTCTAAATATTTTAAGAATCTTCTAAATTGCCCCGAGCCCACAGAAAGATTTCCACCAAAAATTCCCCAACAATGCAATCCAGTTTCACTTGCACCAAATGAAGAGGAAATCATTAAAGAAATTCATAGGTTGAAAAACAACAAATCATCTGGTGAAGATGGAATTGTTGCAGAACTTTTAAAGGCAGCTGGTCCAAAAACCGTTAAAGAAATTACTTCAATCATGCAAAACATTTGGCAAACTGAAAAAATTCCTGATGAATGGAAAACCGCCTTGATTCACCCACTTCATAAGAAGGGAGACAAAACTGATGTTAATAATTACAGAGGAATTTCTCTTCTTCCAGTCACATACAAAATCCTCTCTCAATGTCTTCTGAACCGAGCACAACAACAACTTGAATGGAAAATTGGCGAATATCAAGCAGGTTTCAGGCCAAATAGATTTTAGTCCTCAAACTAATTCTCAGACATCAAAAAATTTACAATAAAAAACTAGTTTGTACCTTTGTAGATTTTAGAAAGGCTTATGACTCAGTGGATCGTGAATCTCTTTTCCAAATTGTGAAAGAACAAGGCCTGGATCCTAAAACCACGGCAATTATCAGAGACACGCTAACTGGTACAAAATCAAAAGTAAAGTTCAGAGGAGAAATTTCAGAATCCTTTGAAATAAAAACAGGCGTGAGGCAAGGTGATGGACTCTCTCCGTTGCTATTTAACTGCGTTCTAGAAAAAGTAGTACAAGAGTGGCGCGAACGAAAATTGGAGTTCAAAATTGACCAACCAGTGGAATTAGGACGAACAAATATTCGAATAGACTGTTTGGCCTTTGCAGACGACTTGGTTATTCTAACGCAGGACATCCAAATTGCTCAGAAACAAATAGAAATTCTTAAAGAAACAGCAGAAAGAGTAGGTCTCCAAATCTCATTTGAAAAAACACAGTATATGACTAGCAACAAACTGGCACCCAAACTTTTGGAAACTAAGTATGGAAAAATCAAAAGAGTTTCGCAATTCAAATATTTAGGTGAAACAATCTCAGAGACTGGTCTAGAAAAAATTGGAAACGAAATTCGTTGTCAAAAGATGGAGACAGCTTTTAGACTTACAAAAGACATCTACAACAAAAAATGTCTCTCGAGGTACTCTAAATTGAGACATTACAACACGGTCATAAAACCAGAGTGCCTTTATGGGGCTGAAACGCTAATTTTAAACAGAAAAAAGGACATTCAAGAAATCCAAAAAAGAGAAAGAAAAGTAATCAGAAAAATTCTAGGTCCAAAATATACTGAAGAAGGAACATACAGGCTAAGAGCAAATAGTGAAATTCAACAATACACCAGCATATATTCAGATATGAAAAAACGCAGATTAAAATTTTATGGGCATATTAAAAGAATGGATGCTACCAGAGTAACTAAACAAGTAGTGGAATTCTACGAAAATCGAAGTAAAGCTAAATTTGAGACAATAAAATGGATTGCTGCTATAAAAGAGGACATGAAAGAGGCAGATATAAAACAAGATTAAATTCAAGACAGAAAATTATTTAGGCAAAAAATTCATGACTGGGTAGTTGGTCAAGCTGAAAAACCAAAGAAAACTGGAACCACATGGTCTGATGAAAGGAAAAGAGCTCATTCCGAGAGAATGAAAACAATTTGGGCAGAGAGAAAGTCTAAAAGAAAATAACTGAATGCCCCGTGATTGTACTTCGCGTGGTCCAGTAGGGCCCAAATGTGAATAATAATAATAATAATAATAAATGATAATGAATGATAATAAATGACAATGAATGGTAATGAATGAAAATAAATGATAATGAATGATAATAAATGACAATGAATGATAATGAATGTTAATAAATGATAATGAATAATAAACAAAAGTAAGGTTTAGCAGCCATTATCATGTTGGAATTTGAATTTGGAGGGAATTTTCTAGTGGAGGCAGGTCAATAATAATAAATAATAATAAATGATAATAAATAATTAATGTTAATGAATGATAATCAATAATAATAAAAAGACAAGTACGGTCTTTGCATGCATTATCCTGTTGGAATTGAAACTTGCCGCCATTTTTTCTTCTGGAGGCTTAGGTTAGTGGACGTAGCACAATTGGACTATTTTCCCGCCAAAATCCAAAATTCCCGCCATTTTTTCTAAATGCACTTTGATTTATGTGACCCCCACCCTGTCTCATGCTTGGTGTAAAATCGAGACTTCAGCGTCACAACTAAGTTAGCTGTGGGTATTTGTGAGGGGCTGTAATCATTGTGTACACACCCGACAGACGGGTGTTTACAGAGTCGGTGACGGGATGACTTTTAATTTTCACATGTTGGACGCTGCTGTTATATGTATCTGTTTGCTTGTAGGATGTACCGGGTGCTAATAAGTATCATTTTTTATATAGACCTGATGGAGTAATAGTATTATTTCTGACTCGTGATCTGGTGTGATCATTGGGTACTAGATGTGTCCGCAAGGCTATATTGGGCTCGTATCATAGAAAGGAAAAGTTTTACGATTGGGGTAGAGATAGCTCAACATAAGGTGACTGGGGAGAAGGATGTATGTCTGACAGGACGGAAAAGTAAGCGAACTAAGGTTATTGCCCGTTTTTAACTGCTGAACGTTCTAGTCTTAGGAGTGTGTGCGTGTTTATGTTCTCTCTCTCTCTCTCTCTCTCTCTCTCTCTCTCTCTCTCCATCCTACCGGAACCTTCGATGCACCGACCATGGACTCTAGTACAATACTTTACACATGATAGATTGGATGATTTGCTTAAAAAGCTATCGAACTACGTTGTTTATAAATATCGCTCCATTCTTGTTCTTCTTAACTGTATGCTATTAAATTAAGGCACTTTGAGATCTGTTACTATAGATCGATATGGTGTGCTAAGCTCCAAGACTTGGTTACATTTCGAGATACGTGGTCCACTTGGATCGATTAGGACTAGGAAAGCGCTATTCGTTCAGGAGAGGTGGAGTGTAGCTGTATTCATCTGCTCGGTTGAGGAATAATTGGGTAGCGATGTTGCGGGGTAGGTAGGTCAATGCCGAGGTGAGGATGGTCTTTTAACATAAGAGGACTAGATAGCTCTGTGACCGCCATACGCAGAGAGATTGATCGAGTACTATGCGCGAGGTCTTAGAAATATGTATAGCGTTGTCTGGTATAATGTGATCGTATTTATGTGTTCGAGAATTAAGTGTGAATGGACGTGTTGAGCAGTCATCTATAAATGATCGCAATGATACTTGCAAAGTAGAGGATGTATGGTTTAGCTATGATACTGAAATTAAGAAAACAAGCTGTCACATGATTGGCCAGTGTTGGACCAATCACTAGAAATTGAATGCCGATTTATAAACTATTCGGTCACTGCGACATATGAGTTTAAATTTAGAGGTGGTCAATCACTTTCGAGGGAAGTGGCTACAACGCCAGCAGGCTCTTCTGTTTTCCTTGTGTTGTGGCTGTCCTTTATTTAAAATTATTCAATGTTATGCTATCGACTGTAAGAATATGATATACAAGGTGTAAGGTATAGTTTCCTGTCAGAGGCCGTGCATCAGTCCGTGTTAATGTCTGTTTAGAATCAGACAATGACTTCGAAGTCGTGGCAGAAAGACGAAATGCTCGGCAGTGTGCAAAAGTGTGCTAGAAAACACTGTTTGAACAAGGGCCAGAGGCAGCTTCTCATTCGCTTAGAGTATGGGTGATCAAACTTTAAAGGGCTCTCTGAAGCGTGTGTGTATATTTAATATGATCTTGTTCATATAGGCATTTGTAGTTTGAGGTGTTGGATTTGGTGAGCTGTTAGGAATTCTTGGATGGCTGCACTCTGAGTTATTCGGGGGAAGTATTGTGAATTTCGTTTGTCCGTACTGGAGGTGGATCGCACTGGTGCCTTCGTGACTTTTTCACTGTTTGATGGTAGAGGATAAAGATGATAGGGTGTTGAGGATCTGTTGTACTTGTACCTAGTTTGAGGTGTACAACATTGCACGCATTTCCGGCAAATGGTCAAAACAAGGTCCTGTTGTAGTAATTGAGATCGTTCTGTTTATAGACAGGTTGCAGAAGGTAATAGATATGTCCTTCTCCGACTTAAATTGCAGAGATCAGGGACAAGGCTTTGAATATTGTCATATGCGTTTGATGCTTTGTATAAAAGTTTGAATCTTTAATTGGGTTTGGTATTTCTGGGTGTGTGTAAAATTAATTTTACTGTTGAAAGTGCGAGAAAGATGAGTTGATTGGTGTTTAGATAGAGGCTACGTTTGTAATTCGAAAAGAGGGGATGAGAATGGTAAATTGATTGATCGGCATGGTTTGTGGGGTGATATATGAGTGTCAAGATAGGGTTGAGGACTTTTGCGTATGTGGATGGTGGGACGGGTGTGAGGTTAGGTGCAGTGGGAGGTGTAATTTAGATCTTATTTTAAAAAGAAAGTTGTAAAGTAGGAATAATATTGAGAAGGTTTTTAGATGGCTGGTCACACGACGAGGCGAGAGCAGGGATGTGTAGTTATGTTTAGTTAAAGGGCCATGTAATGTCTTGTAAGGAGCGATGTGCAGTGTGCTACAGTGTCATAGGAGGTAAAGACATGTGCTGCTATGATGTGTCTAGCGTATGGAGGCTGCGCTTTGGAATTATGCCACGTTGATATAAAGTTGACTTTCACCCGTGTTCGATGGTTCCGACTTGGGGTCGCGGTCCTGGACGGACGTATGTGTGTGCTTTGACCGCTGATGAGCACGTTGACCGTGCCAACTCACGCTTGTGGAAGCCAAGCAGGGGCTGCGTGAGGTCTGAAATCAGACGGATGGGTGACTTCACGATCCAGTGGGCAGGGTACAGAGTGGGGGTACCTGCGCACGTCTGCTGAGTTATTTTGCGAGCGGATCTGCAGGTTCTGCTTTGCGTTATTAGGATAGTTTACGAGTACTCAGCGTATCTACACATCAATGTGATGTATTATTTAGTAGCAGTTTGCTATAGTGTGTACTGAAATTATGATTGGGTGCGTGTCTGTGGGCTGTGCAACATGGTCCAGGGCACATCTGGGATTGGTGTTTTGTGATAGCGTGATAGATACACTGTATGGTTAAATAAGTTGTTCGAAAAAAAAAATAGTGTCCTCAATGATTACAAGCGCCTGCAGTGCAGATCAGAGTGACTTGGTTCTTCCGTCACCATCTCGGTTACATGCGAGTAGTAAATGTTTTCCCGGCCGCGTTAATCGAGTGTGTCAATGAGCTATGAGCTATGCTGAGAATAGACGTGAAGGCAGGTCCAGACCTGAGACGCCGGCGGTATACATGAGAAGAACAATGCAGCTTTCAAGTGTCGCCTGTCACGAGCCCTCGGAAGTTGAACTTGGCTGGAGACTCTGGAATCCCCTTCCCCGCCGACCGCACGCGCGCGCGGCCTGCCTTGGAGCGTAATCTAAGGCGCATAGGCGATATCAATTTCTCCGGTGATAGGTGCGAATGCGACTGTGTTGAGGTCATGTTTGGGGGAGGCCAAGCAGAGGCTTTTGGTCGGTTTGGCAACTGGTGGTGTTTGGGCGCGTCTGTTGCACTATTTTGCGAGCATGTCTGTGCACTGTGCGGTGCTTTATTTGGAGAGTTTAAGAGTACAGAGCTCGTCTGCTGATATTGTGTACTGCATTAGTTAAGAGCTGTTTGCTATTGTGTGGTGAAATTAGGAGTTGTTTACATGTTTGTGGCCTGTGTCAGATGACCACAGTTGGATCAGTGCGGGTGTTTTCTGACAAATATACTCCACGACTAAATAAAGGGGCTCCAAATAAATAGAGTTCAGCAATTCCTTACTTCCCCGAGTAGCACAGCGCAGTCTGAGCTGTTTTTGCGCAGTAACGGCAATGTGGTCAGAATGTGAGTGAGTAGACAAATAACTGGACAAATTTATCTGTAGAGGAGTTACAGGTCTGGAATGGAATGAATATCTTGATGGGTGTGGTTGTGTTGCCAAGTGTAGTGCACTACTGGAGTTCAGAAACTGCGTTATGTCAGCCTTACATATGGAAACCTATGAGAAGTAAAAGTTTGAAAAAGATATGTAGCAAATAAATAAAGTACACTCGTTCTTCCTTCCATCAACCTATGCACTGAAATTATTTGCGAAAATTAGCAGTTGTTTGGCTATTTGGAGGTAAATGTTTTGCATTATTTACGAGCGGTTTGCATGTCTGTAGGCTGTGCTATGAGTTATTTTTAACTGTTTACAATTAGCAAGCGTGTGTCTAGAACATTATAAATGAATTATGTATGATGTGGAACATGTCGGTGTGGTATATATACTCCATTCCTAAATAAATTCGTTCCTCCATCCGTGGACGTAGTACAGGGTGAGTCCGATTACCAGAAACGTGTAGGAAGGGGTTGAGTGCTGGTGGCTTAGTTTGAAACAATTTTCTTAGGTTGGTGGCGGAAGTGCAAGTGAGCTTTGTTTACTAGCAGATTTCAAACTTGGCGCTGGTTCCTAGGAGAAGGCGGAGGTGGTGGTCTGGTCCTCGAAAAGTAGTTGAAATTAGGGAGTTGAACACGTTTGAATATGTATATGAAATTGTAAATGGAATTATTTAGTATAGCGGGGTGGTGAGAGTGAATTAGCGAGCGTTCTCGCGACGAGCAAACACGCTGTTATATGGTCATGGTGGATTCCACTGTCGGTCAAACTCTGGTGCCAAACGTATCCTTTGTACGGCACGCGGTCGACAGGAAACATCGTGTCCGGTGTTAAGTGCTCGCGGGCGCGTAAAGATGTTTACGTAGTCGGACTCTGAGGCGTCGCTCGCCGCCTACCTGGTGCGCTGGCCGTGGGGGCGTGTTTAATGTCAGCGGGCCAGGGAGCGGGCTCAGCCGGCCGCACGTACGTCAGCTGCGCTCTGGAGTTTCGCTGTGTGGGCATGGAGAAGTCAGTTGGGACACACCTGCATGACCGTAATGTCTGAAATAAAGAGTCATTTTCCAGGTATTTACAGAAGGCTATGTCCGTCGCATGTATGGAGGGTGTGTGACGTAAGCGGGGCAGCGGCGCAGTGATTGTACAATTATTACGCGCGTGCGAGAGCGAGTCAATTAGCGGGCGTTCTAGTGCGCTCCAAAGGTGCTGTTATATAGTCATGGCGGTTTCCACTGTCGAGCAAACTTTGCCGCCAAAAGTGTAGCACTGCATTCTCACTCGCACAGGGACACGTGGCGAACGGCTGTGTGAGGTCGGCATCGACAGGTTTGAACGTGGCGCCGAAAGTGTTGCAGGGAAACGGCCGACCGTTGTGTGATTCAGCTCGGAGGGAGACAATTTTGGCGGGAAACGTGTGGAGGCGACGAATACCCATGGTGAGCGGACAAGGGGCCGCTGTGACGTCAAACTCGAAAAGTTCCAACGTGTCCGCCTCACGTGACAGGCATAGCCAGTGTCTCCGTGCGCTGGCCAGGGGGTGGCGAGGATTTGAACTAATTCAGTTGGAGTGCGGACGTCGTGGTGACTGCACTGCGATATCAAAGATGTGTGTGCTGACTCTGTTGGAGAACAAGTGATGACCGTACTGCTTGAAATAAAGTCTTCAGTCCCTCCCCCCTGCAAAATCAAAGGACGTGAATTACGTTAGTATAAGTGCAGTTTATTATTTGACGCGATTATGATAGGCTACCAGTGAAACAAGATAAGTGACGGAGAAAGCTCGTACATGTCATCAATTATGGTGTTGGGGATTTGAACTTGTGATAGATTTTTGTTATGGATGTAAGGAGAATGGGTTTCTCATCGAGAAAATCGGACATCTTGAATAAATAATAAATGATAATAATACATAGAAGTACAGTTTTCGAGAGAATATCGTGTTGGAATTTGAATTTGGTGCAATTTTCTAGTGGAGGTAGGCCTATAATAATAAATGATAATGAATGATAATCAATGATAATGAATGACAATGAATGATAATGAATGTTAATAAATGATAAAGAAAAATAATAAACAAAAATAAGGTTTTGCAATCATTATCGTGTTGGAATTTGAATTTGGAGGGAATTTTATAGTGGAGGCAGGTCAATAATAATAAATAATAATAAATGATAATAAATAATAATAAATGATAATGAATGATAATAAATGACAATGAATGATAATTAATGTTAGTAAATGATAATGAATGATAATGAATGTTAATGAATGATAATTAATAATAATAATAAAGACAAGTACGGTCTTTGCATGCATTATCCTGTTGGAATTCACACTTCCCGCTATTTTTTTCTTCTGGAGGCTTAGGTTACTTGACGTACAACAATTGGACTATTTTCCCGCCAAAATGAACTTCCCGCCATTTTTTCTGAAGGTTAGGTTAGTGTACGTAGCACAATTGGACTACTTTCCCGCCAAAATTCAAACTTCCCGCCATTTTTTCTTGAGGTTGGGTTAGTGGAAGTAGCAAAATTGGACTATTCTCCCGCCAAAATCCGACATCTTGGATGACGTCATGCGATGTTGCCAAGTCTACATGCCGCCATCTTGGATGACGCCATCGCCGCCATCTTGAATAAATTTGGCAACAATGGAGAGTGGGGTGGCGCGAAGGTTGTCCCCCTATGTGGTGCACTGGGTTGAGTAAACACAACGCTGAGGGCGCCGCCGAACCATAAACCAGAGTCCCACATTCATGGCTGGATTGAACAAGGGCTCTGTAGCGTTGCAGCAGCGTAGAGTGATCTGCACCCCAGTTGGTGTTGCTCAGGCAGTGGAGGGCATTGAGGCGCTGCCAGCACTTCCACTTCAGTTGACGAAGGTGAGGAAGCCAAGTAATCAAGGGTCGAAAACCAGTCCTAAGAATCGATATGTCTCCACCACAGTCGGTGGATCGTCATTAAGGTAAAGTTCTGGTTCTGGATGAACGGTACAACGCCAATAGAAGTCCACTTTTTTTTTTTTTTTGGTCATCAGTCTACTGATTGGTTTGATGCGGCCCGCCACGAATTCCTTTCCTGTGCTAACTTCTTCATCTCAGAGTAGCACTTGCAACCTCCTCAATTATTTGCTTGACGTATTCTAATCTCTGTCTTCCTTTACAGTTTTTGCCCTCTACAGCTCCCTCTAGTACCATGGAAGTCATTCCCTCATGTCTTAGCAGATGTCCTATCATCCTGTCCCTTCTCCTTATAAGTGTTTTCCACATATTCCTTTCCTCTCCGATTCTGTGTAGAACCTCCTCATTTCTTACCTTATCAGTCCACCTAATTTTCAACATTCGTCTATAGCACCACATCTCAGATGCTTCGATTCTCTTCTGTTCCGGTTTTCCCACAGTCCATGTTTCACTACCATAGAAGTGCATACCACACGCCATTGGGGCCAAAAACTGGAAACCGTGGGCTAGAGCCCATGACTGCGCCTTGTAGATGGCTCCCTGTAGGCGCCGCTCAGCAACACCAGTACTGATGGAGCAGTACGAAATGCGGCAGTCGTCTGCATATAGAGTAGGTGAGACGGAGGCGCTACAACTGCTGCTACACCATTAATGGCCACTAAAAATAGACACTTAATACAGAGCCCTGCAGGACCACATTCTCCTGGATATGGGGGGAACTATGGGAGGCACCAACTTGGACGCGGAAATTACAAAACGACAGGAAACTTTTGATAAAAATAGGGAGTGGGCCACTCGTATAACGTGGCAAGAATATGATGTTGCCAGGTGGTGTCATACGCTTTTCGTAAATAAAAAAAGATGGCAACCAGGTGTTGGCATCTGGAAAAGGCTGTTTGGATGGTAGACTCGAGGAACACAAGGTTATCAGTGGTATAGCGACCCTGGCGGAAGCTGCCCTGACATGGAGCCAGTAAGCTACCTGACTCCAGGACCCAACCCAACCATTGACACACCATACGTTCCAGCTGCTTATAAAGAACGTTGGTGAGGCTGATGGCCCCATAGCTATCCACGTCAAGCGGGTTTTTACCGGGTTTGTGCACCAGAATGATGGTGCTCTCCCGTCATTGTGATAGAAAGACGCCATCGCGCCAGATCCGGTTGAAGATGACGAAGAGACGTCGCTTGCAATCAGACGAGAGATGTATAATCATCTGGCTGTGGATCCGATCTGGCCCAGGAGCTGTGTCGGGGCAATGTGCAAGGGCACTGAGGAGCTCCCAGTCTGTAAATGGGACATTGTAGGGTTCCTGTGGCGTGTAGTAAACGAGAGGACTTTGCCTTCCAGCCACCGTTTGAGAGTGCGAAAGGCTGGGGGGGGGGGGGGGGGGGGTGTAATTGTCCGACGCAGAGGCTCGGGCAAAGTGCTCAGCAGAGTGCTCGGCAAACTCGTTTGCGTCGGTATATAACACGCCATTTATGTTAACACTGGGAACACCTGTTTGATACTTGCCCAGACTTAGGAAGGTGACGTATGGCAACCAATGATCGAGAAATATCTCTCCCTACACTCCTGCTTCCATCGTTTGATAAGTTGGCGAACGCGGACACGGAGCCTTTTAAAGGCTATGAGGTGCTCCACGGAAGGGTGCCGCTCTTGCCCCTGTAGAGCTCGCCGACGCTCCTTAATTGCTTCAGCAACTTCCAGCGACCGCCAGGGGACTGCCTTTCGCCAGGGGCACCCTATACAGCGAGGGATCGTGTTTTCTGCCACAGAAACGATTGTTGTAGTCACCTGCTCAACCATCACACCGATGTTAGCTTGTGGGGGAGATTCAGTGGTGACAGCAGAGGTGAAAGTTTCCCAGTCCGCCTTGTTTAAAGCCTATCTGGGTAGGCGTCCATGGGCCTGACGCCAGGGCAGTGGGAGTAAGATGGGGAAGTGGTCACTACCACACAGGCCGTCACGTGCTCTCCAGTGGATGGATGGGAGAAGTCCTGGGCTGCAAACTGATAAATCAATGGGCGAGTAACTACCATGAGCCACACTGAAATGTGTGGCGGCCCAGTATTTAAGAGGCAGAGGTCGAACTGAGACATCTCTGTTCGCCCCCTAAGCACAGTGCCACCTCACAAGGGGTTATGGGCGCTAAAACCTCCCAAAAGTATGAAAGGTTTATGGAGTTGATCAATCATTGCACTTAATAAATTCAGGGATACTGCACCATCTAGAGGAAGATATACGTTGCGGACAGTTATTTCCTGCGTCATCCTTATTCTGATAGCCACAGCTTCAAGTGGGGTTTTAAGGGGCACAGTTTCACTACAGACTGAGTTTGGGAGATAAATGAAAACTCCACCTAACACTCGATTACAGTCGCTATGGTTCCTGTAGCATCCCTTACAGCTGTGGAGGACAGGGGTCCGCATTGCCGGGAACCAGGTTTCCTGGAGGGCAACGCAGAAAGCAAGTCTAAAGATTAACAGTCAGAAGCTTGAAAGTGGTAGGGAAACTAGAAAATCTGAAAAAGGAATTGCAAAGGGTCAATCTAGATGTAGGAGGTCAGTGGAGAGAAGTGGACAGAAGACAAGGATTTATGGTCAGATGAGTATAGGGTAATATCAACAGCAGCAGAAAATGGTATAACGGGAAGGTAGGGCAGAGACAATGTTACTGTGAACAGTTCGGTGATAGGGTTATTCTTATCAGAATCGACACCAAACGAACACTTACAACGATAGTTCAGCTGTACATGCCGACGTCGCAAGCTGAAGATGAAGAGATAGAGAAAGTGTATGAGGATATTGAAAAGGTAATACAGTATGTAAATGGCGACGAAAATCTAATACACATGGTGGACTGGAATGCAGTTGTAGGGGAAGGAGTATAAGAAAAGGTTACAGGATAATATGGGCTTGGTACAAGGAATGAGAGATGAGAAAGACTGAGTTCTGTAATAAACCTCAGCTAGTAGTGACGAATACTCTGTTCAGGAATCACAACAGGAGAAGGTATACTTGGAAAAAGCCGGGTGATATGGGAATATTCCAGTTAGATTACGTCATGGTGAGACAGAGATTCCGAAATTAGGTACTGGATTGTAAAGCGTACCCAGGAGCAGATATAGACTCAGATCACAACATAGTAGTGATGAAGAGTAGGCTGAAGTTTAGGACATTAGTCAGGAAGAATCAATACACAAAAGAACTGGGATACGAAAGTACTAAGGAATGACGAGATGCGCTTAAAGTTCTCTACGGCTATAGATACAGCAGTAAGACATAGTTCAGTAGGCAGAACAGTTGAAGAGGAACGCACACCTCTAAAAACGGCCATCACATAAGTTGGAAAGGAAAACATAGGTACAGAGAAGGTAACTGTGAAGAAACCACGGATAAGAGAAGGAATACCTCATTTCATCGATGAAAGGAGGAAGCACAAAAACGTTCCGGGAAACTCAGGAATAGAGAAATACAAGTCGCTGTGGAACGAAATAAATAGGAAGTACAGGGAAGCTAAGACGATATGGCTGCATGATAAATGTGAAGCAGTCGAAAAAGAAATGATTATCGCAAGGACAGACTCAGCATACAGGAAAGTCAAAACAACCTTCGGGGTAAGGGTGGTAACATTCACAGTGCAACAGGATTTCCACTGATATATGCAGCGAAGAGATCCGATAAGTGGGAAGAATACATTGAAAGCCTCTATGAGGGGGAAAATTTGTATGATGTAATAGAAGAGGAAACAGGAGTCGATTGAGAAGAGATAGGAAATCCAGTATTAGAATCAGAATTTGAAAGAGCTTTGGAGGACTGAAGATCAAATAAGGCAGAAGGGATAGATAACATTCCATCAGAATTTCTAAAATCATTAGGGGAAGTGGGAACAAAAGGACTATTCACATTGGTGTGTAGAATGTATCAGTCTGGCGAACTACCATCTGACATTCGGAAAAGCATCATTCACACAATTCCGAAGACGACAATAGCTGACAAGTGCGAGAATTATCGCACAATCAGCCTAACAGCTCAAGCATCGAAGTTGCTGACAAGAATAATATACAGAAGAACAGAACAGAAAGTTGAGGATGAATTAGATCACGATCAGTTTGGTTTTAGGAAAGGTAAAGGCACGAGAGAGGCAATTCTGACGCTGCAGTTAAAAATGGAAGCAAGACTAAAGAAAAATCAAAACACGTTCACAGGATTTGTCGACCTGAAAAAAGCGTTTGACAATGTAAAATGGTGCAAGAAATTCGAAATTCTGAGAAAAATGAGGGTAAGCTACAGGGAGAGACAGGTAATATACAATATGTACAAGAGACGAGAGGGAATAATTAGAGTGAACTACCAAGAACGAAGTGCTCGGATTAAAAAGGGTGTAAGACAGGGATGTTGTCTTTCCCCCCTACTGTTCAATCTGTACATCGAAGAAGCAATGATGGAAATAAAGGAAAGTTTCAGGAGTGGAATTAAAATTCGACGTGAAAGGCTATCAATGATACTATTCGCTAATGACATTGCCATCCTTAGTGAAAGTGAAGAAGAATTACCTGGTCTACTAAACGGAAAGAAGAATCTAATGAGTACAGTGTATGGATTGAGAGTAAATCGAAGAAAGACGAAAGTAATGAGAAGTAACAGAAATGAGAACAGCGAGAAGCTTAACATCAGGATTGATGGTCACAAAGTTGATGAAGTTACGGAATTCTGCTATGTAGGGAGTAAAATAACCAATAATGTGTCAGAGCAAGTGGGACATCAAAAGCAGACTAGCAATGGTAGAAAGCATTTTCCTGGCGAAGAGAAGTCTACTAGTATCAAACATAGGCCTTAATATGAGGAAGAAATTTCTGAAAACGTACGTCTGGAGTACAGCATTGTATGGTAGTGGAACACTGACTGTGGGAAAACCGGAACATAAAAGAATCGAAGCATTGAGATGCGGTGCACCACATGAATGTTGAAAATTAGGCGGAATGATAAGGTAAGGAATGAGGACGTTCTGCCTAGAATCGGAGAGGGAAGGAATATGTGGAAAACGCTGATAAGGAGAAGGGACAGGATGATAGGACATCTGTTAGGACAAGAGGGAATGACTTCCGTGTTACTAGAGTGAACTGTAGAGGGCAAAATCTGTAGAGGAAGACAGAGTCTGGTATACATATAGCAAGTAATTGAGGACGTAGGTTACAAGTGCTACTCTGAGATGATTAGGCTGGCATAGGAAAGGAATTTGAGGCGGGTCGCATCAAACCAGTCAGAAGACTGATGACCCAACAAAAGAAATGTAAAATCGCTAAGCGGGTCCATGGCTTCCGTCGATTCCCTTGTCGAATAGGCTGGTGTGGCAGTTGAAGATAGCAAAAGGAAAGCCGTAGTTTTAAATTTCGCGTTCAAGTTGCAGTTTCAAAACGCTATAGAAAGAGAATCACTGCTCAGAATGAAGTCAAATATGAGAAGCAGATTATCATATAGCATTGTAAGCTTAGTAACGTAAATGGGGTCGGCTAAAAATGATAGTTGAATAGCAATACTGCAGCTATGGTTTGAGTTGCACATTCACTATCCGTACTATTCAGTGTGCATGATGACTACACAAGTTCGGCAGTCAACAGGTTTGGAACTGTTGACGAGGTAAGACCACCCAAAATGGCCAAGTCATATCCCACAGGACGGGAAAAATCGGTTTTTAATTGCCCTGAGGCAAAAAACTGCATAAAAAGCAAAAGGACATTGCGTTTTAATTGGCCAGAGGTAAGAAAACTGCATAAAAAGCAAACCATCGCCGATTTCTGACTGTCGTCAGACCGGCGTAAGATATGCTCAGTTTTCTGTCCACCGTTTTCTGCCACAAGTTAAAATCGAGAAACCAGCATTTTCCACAACAGATCAGAGTGTCTCCGTGGTCACGTTCGGAATGCGTTGCGCAATTCGTGCCCTCCATTCAGCTACGTTCGTAACTGGAGCACTGAATACAACATCTTAAAAAAAAGCACAAATAACCCCACAGCTAGAATTCACACTAATTAAGATCAGGTGATCTCGACGGCCAGGCTGTAGGGAAACGACGGCTGATAATTGTAGCATTTCCGAAATGGTTCTGCAGCAGCCACTTAACTGGCTGTGCAATGTCATCCTGCATAAAAATCCATGCTGTTGAAGGGTTGGAACAACGCTGGTGCCAGAAAACGGTACAGGACTTGCCGAAAAACTTCAAAGTGAAGTGGCACCGGTTGACGTGAACGTGCGTTTTCCGTTGACCATATTCTGCAATTCTGCGTACTGACATATCCTTTGAAATAGGAATCGGCTTCGTCTGTCGACAGCATGTTCCATAGTCTTAATTGTCCACTTCCATGCGAGTGAGAAATTCCAGAGCGAACGTTTGTCTCGCTGACAGGTCAGCAGGAATCAACTCTTCTTTCGTAGGGTTTTATGCATGTCGAAAGATCGGGCAATTCCCCGCGCACTTTCGCACACCACCGTTCGACCCCTCCTGCAATGCTGCGGACACAGCCGCATTGAGTTTCAGAAGGACCTTTCTTTTCGAATTTTGTAATCATTTTCTCCAGCCAAGTGCCTTTTTTCATACCCTTGAGTGTCTGGAACTTCTGCAGGGTTACTGGCGCACAGTCACCGTTCTTGTAAAACTGCTTTATCAACAGCGTGCTATTCTTCAAGGAGACAGTCACGCTGGACGTCTCGGACCCAAACTGAGGAACACCAGTGTGTCACCTATCCGTTGATGTGCATAATCTGACGCTTACTGCGCCATCTGTTGGTCAGACTGTGGTTAACATTTTTTTTTGTTCCACGACGTTTCCCCTTGCATCAATAATACGCTGCTCGAATCCGACGTCATTCTGAATAGTAGGTCTTTTTCTACAGCGTTTTGAAACTGGAATTTTAATTATGGACACCCTGTATACATCTCTACCTTTGGATTGCTATCAATATCCTGTTCTACCAGGTGCGTATCTACCCACGCATGGTCAGTTATTCTTTTAAACTTCAACATGCTCCTGCTCGGAGCTATATTTCAAGTTTCAAGCTGAAACCTGGCAATACTGCCCCTTCATCTACTCTACTTAACGTGTAAATGTTTCTGCCTTTGTACCTTTGCTACTACTGCTTCACGGTTGTGTTTTCAAAGTGGACATCCTAAAATAGGTCCCGTCGTTTCTTGCCACTAGATCTAATATACGTACGTCATGATTGGCTAGGTTGGCAATTGACTCTCAACATAAATGTAGCTATTTTGTATAAATAGGCAGAACGACCCATTACACGATTGCGGAAGAATCAGTGAAAGCAGTCGCATCCATAAGATATTTAGTTGTATCAGGAAGGAGAGAATTAAGAGTGATTTAAAGTGGAACGATCACATGAAACTAAGAGCACATAAGTCAGATGCCAAACTGAGGTTCACTGTAAGCATCCTCAGAAAGTATAGTCAACCCACAAAGGAGGTAACCTGGAAAACCGTCGTCTGGCCAGTACTTCAGTATTGCTCGTCAGTCTGGGATCCGTATCAGACATGACTGATAGAGGAAATAGTGAGGATCCAAAGAACAGCAGCGCGTTTCGCAAAGGGCCCATATGGTAAACACGAAAGCCTTTCGGAGATGCTCAACGAGCTCCAGTGGCAGATGCTTAAAGAGAGACGTTCTACATGATGTTGTCGTTTACTGTTCAAATTGCTATAGTGTACGTTCCTAGGAGAGTCGACCAATATATTTCTCCTTCCCAGATTAGGGAGACTGAACCTCGCATCTACACCTGCCAATAACTGTTCTTCCCACGAAACATACACGACTGGAATAGGAAGGGGAGTTGCGACAGTGGTGCGAAAAGTACCCTCCGCCACACACTGTAAGGAGGCTTGCAGACAGGACATGTAGATGTAGTTGTAAATCTGGAACTTTAATTTCTCACAACTTCAACTCTGTAAGACAACATCTCATGGCAGAATTTCACTCGGCAGTGTACTGTGGACTGTGAGCTATGCTCACATATAAGATCGATGAACTGTTGAATATCAGAAATGAGCGTTAGATTTCGACCTATAGCGCTGCTGGAACCGCACTTCAGTGTGCGCGCTTCGGAATTATATCTGCAATATGCACCCTGCACTTTCAGTGTTTCTTGAAGCTCCAACCACCTTAGAGGCCTCACGCCTACTACGTAACAACTTCGTGTCGTAATGCTTTATAGGTCAATGGTTCTGAAGACTATGACTCAGTAGCCTGCTTCTCGAAACGACCTTCACACGAATTCAGACCACGTAAGAACCCGGAACGCTAATGCTCACGACATTCAGTCGAATGTAGTGTAGGCGCCAATCATTCTTGCGATCAATGTAGGTTGCGCGCTACAAAGCTATAATTTTCGCAGCTGAGAAGCCTTGCGAAACTTCTTACCTAGTTCACAGACTGTTCGTTCAAGGGCAAGGTCCCAACAAACTCATAAATTTACATCTGTTTAATGAAAACAAAACAACGTATGATGCATTTGACTACAATATCTATAGGGTTCACTTCTGTTCCTCTCGAGGCACCCACTGCGTGGCGCGACGCAGTGATTAAGGTGTTGCATTGAAATCGGAAGTAGCGTGTTCCAGTTCGGAAATTTTAATTTGCCCTCTCAGGGTTTTCATAAACGACCGCGGTATTTCATTCAGTACGGCCTTAGCCGTTTCTCTCACCCATCCCTGTGCGGCGAAGCTCTTACTCTGGTCACAGCGACGTTCATAGAAGGCAAAAGACAATTCTTTCCATTCTCCTTTGAAGTAGTTCTCTGGAGTCACATTACGGGAACGGCAAAGAATCTAACCATGATTGTAAGACCATCACCTTAACCATACCCTCCAGTTCCACAACAAGCGAAGGATGTGGGCTAATTATCTTCATTGAAGCCATCACACGGAGTGTTTATGTAAGCTTTCTTGAGCATATCGAACTGCGGTAAATCTGGGAGCGACAACATGAGTTTATAGCAGTGTCTGTTAACTTTTCTTACGGCAGACACTTTAAAAACTGAGCGTTGAAAATTTTGTGGTACTGCATAGGATGTTAGCTCCAATCTGAAAGATGGGTTAAACACCACAGTGACTAACTTCCTCCAGCCGTTGAACGGTTCTAGCCAATTATAGGAGGACCTATAGCTTAACGTTGATTCCGAATCAAGGTACAACCTAGCATTTTTCACATTAACAAATAATCGTCAGCTATAAAACAGCTATAAGGGACAAAAAATCCTGCGAATAGGTGAGGACAGAATCCTGGCCTTCTGTATTTGTATTCTGGCAAATGTCCACGTCGAGCCACACGTGCGTATAGACATAATAGAGCGTTGTACTGCTCTACTTTGTGTTACGGGTAGGTAAGAGTACAGGAGGGAGAGATTAAACGTGGGGCCAACTTTCTGTCTACATTTGGTTTTATTAAAGAAAAGAAAAACTTTGGTATCAATTAACATACTTTTTATTTTATGAAACGCGTTTTAACAAAGAATAGAGCTCTATGGATTTAAATAAATTTTAAGAAAATTAGAAAGCTTAGTTTCATACACAATCAGCAAGCTTGTTAATTGCAGTATTAAAACATTTGTGTTAAAATATAGATTGCACAACCAGTTTATTTGATCTCATTGTTTATTTTATCTCATTGAATTCACCACTACCAGAAACGACAAACAATCAGCAGAAATTAACTAACTGAAAACGTAAATGAACAGAAATACTTACATTAGCCTAAAGAAAGCAAGTCGTTAAGGACTACGCTTAATACGCAACGTGACTGCTCAGTCTCTTATCTTTTTCAAAAAGAACAACTTCTGGGTCCTATTCCAGCTGCTGCTAGTCTCTGATTAACGGTGCGGCAAAAAAATGGTTCAAATGGCTCGGAGCACTATGGGACTTAACATCTATGGTCATCAGTCCCCTAGAACTTAGAACTACTTAAACCTAACTAACCTAAGGACGTCACACAACACCCAGTCATCACGAGGCAGAGAAAATCCCTGACTCCGCCGGGAATCGAACCCGGGAACCTAACGGTGCGGGATGACACAGAATGTTGTACAGAGCCTACTACTTGTTCCCACATGGTACACAAAGTCTAAATGGACATCTTTCTGCCGTTGACCGTAATGTTCTATTTTTCAGGAAACAATTCCAATTTGGGCACTTAGGCTATTGTCAAGCGCTTAAACGAGTGCTTTAGCATAAGTCAAAAATGCCGGACCATTATAGAAATATCGAGATATTCGACGCCGTTGTCAAGAAAGCCTATGTGGCATCATAATTTGACCGTATAATTATGTGTTTTACGTCCTGACATGGCCGTGGTAACGCACAGAGACATCTGTTTGACGAGATTTTTATTTGAATGTCAAACTGTGATGCCACCCAGGCTTTCTAAACAACGACCTCGTATGTCTCGGTATTTGAATCATTGCCAGACTTTTTTTACTTATGCTAAGACACTGTTTTAAACACTTGACAATAGTGTAACTGTCGCAATTGTAATCGTGTTTGAAAAACAAAACATTACAGTCAAAGTCACAAGTATTATTTTTTAAAATTCATCAAGTCGGTGTCAGTTTCCGTGCTTATTTGCGTTAAATTTTATGATTTCCAATTGTCGCCTAACTACTTTGTACTGACATATTCTGTGCCGGCAGAGTTTTCTCAGTCACTGCCTATCGTGATGTGAGGACGTGCTCAATGTCTCTTTACACAATGACGTCAGGAAGAACGCCACTATGTCTCTCCAAAACATTGGTAGAACAGGACCTCTCTCCAGGTTCTTTCGGGGTGGTGCAGAACTGTGGTTCATCGCTGGACACAATACGATGCCGTTCATCAGCAATCCGTGCTTCCCGGCCACGCCACCACTCCAAATGCAGCAGTCTGTGCTATGGTGCTAACGGCAGACTACGGAAAGGGCGCAACTTTCCTAGTCCACTTGCTGCTGGTCTCTGGTCAATGGCGCGGGATCACACAGAATGTTGCAGCAAGTGTATTAGTTGTTCTTGAATGGAAGTACAAACGTTACGGGTTACAATGTGCTCAGTGCACAATATGGTGATCCTCCTTTGTGTTGGTTAGCCATAGTCGAACGGAACCTTTACGATGAGTGTGCTTGCTCTCAGTACCCAGGCAGTCGAACATCGAGCCGCTAACGCATCCGAAAGCCCCAAAAATCTGGATACTGCACGATGCGACCAGCCGATCGAATGGAGACCATGTTCTGCTAGGTGCCAATAAAGCTGTCTCACACGAGTACGTGGCTCTTCGTGTCCTTCAGAGATCACTCAGCATTTAACATCGTTCACTTCCCATGGTCGTCACAGAGAACTGAAACTCTAAATCATTCACCTACCCACTGATAGTGTGTACTTATTTCGTTGACCGACCATGTTATCTGGGCGCTTCAGACTTTTTTGTCGGGCAATATTAAAAAAGTATCCATGTACGCAGATTACCTCTCGTTTTTCTAGTCCTATGTCGAATCCACAGAAAAGTTTAGAGGCAAGTGGGCCCGCGCGAAGAAAATACCTTAGCGTTACTACAATTCGACTAAACTTTCATCAACTGGGCGAGAGACATTACTGAACAATTCCAGTAATTCCACCAGGAAGGAGGTACACGGCTGTTGTTGTCTGTAGTTCAACCATGCCTAGACGGTCAATACCGCGGTTCGATCGCGTCCGTATTGTTACTTTGTGCCAGTAAGGGATCTCAACAAGGGTAGTGTCCAGGCGTCTCGGAGTAAACCAAAGTGATGTTGTTCGAACATGGAGGAGATACAGAGACAGGAACTGTCGATGACATGCCTCGCTCAGACCGCCCAAGTGGCTACTACTGTAGTGGATGACCGCTACCTACGGATTATGGTTCGGAGGAACCCTGACAGCAACGCCACCTTGTTGAATAACGCTTTTCGTGCAGCCACAATGTTACTACTCAAACTGTGCGCAATAGGGCTGCATGATGCGCAACTTCACTCCCGACGTCCACGGCGAGGTCCAACTTGGCAACCACGATACCACGCAGAGCCAACAACATGCCGAATGGACCGCTCAGAATTGGCATCACATTTTATTCCCCGATCAGTGTCGCATAAGCTTTCAACCACACAATCGTCGGAGATGTGTTTGGAGGCCATCCGATCAGGCTGAACGCCTTAGAAACACCGTCCAGCAAGTGCAGCAAGGTGGAGGTTCCCTGGTGCTATAGGGTGGCATTATGTGGGACCGATAGTGCCACCGATAGTTTATATACATGCCTCCATAGCCGAGGTGCTGAACGAACGCCCCTGTGGTGGTACCTGACTCGAGGAAAGCCGTTTCGATTTCTGGTGGCAGAAAATTTTCACTGGAAGTATGATGACGGCGTAAAGTTCCGATGACAAGTGTCAAACTTCTGGATTAAATTGCGAACGCCTCCGCAGTAACTCATTAAGTGAGGGCATGTGACACTATTGATGGTGGCCCGTCCGCCTGCTGGGAACGGCCGCGCGGGGTCACGGTTCGCGCGGCTCGCCCTATCGGAGGCTCGAGTCCTCTCTCGGGCTTGGGTGTGTGTGTTGTTCTTAGTGTAAGTTAGTTTAGGTTGGATTAAGTAGTGTGTAAACCTAGGGACCGATGACCTCAAGTTTGGCCCCATTGGAACTTACCAAAAATTTCCAAAATTTTCTGATGGAAACGTTAAACAGGGAGGCCACCTTGGTTATATTCTAGAACAGTACACTATGTGGCACCATATAGTTTCATCCTCTCCATCCGAAACCGACAGCGACACAACCCCAATACCATACTCGTCAGAGACATCCACACGACACAGGTACTCACTTTACATTTCATTACAGTTCAGAGGATGAGAACGTCAAACCACCCCTACTAGGACCTTGCCTAGAACGACGGTGCATGATTCCTGCTTCTGCTTCCTTGTCTGATTGTTTTGACACTCAGACACTATTTCTGTTTCTGATACATAAATGGTGTTCAAAAAATGGCTCTGAGCACTATGGGACTCAACTGCTGTGGTCATAAGTCCCCTAGAACTTAAAACTACTTAAACCTAACTAACCTAAGGACATCACAAACACTCATGCCCGAGGCAGGATTCGAACCTGCGACCGTAGCAGTCGTGCGGTTCCAGACTGTAGCGCTTTTAACCGCTCGGCCACTCCGGCCGGCTCATAAATGGTGTGTGTACTAGTAAATTACCGGAATGAATTACTCAGAAAACTGATGAAGCTGTTAGAACGAAACGAATGCAACCTATTCATTTCATGCAGTTACTACAAATGAAAGAAAGAATGATATTTAAGTACAGTAGGATCCACGTTTATGCCCTTCCGAAAGGGGGCAACAGAGGTCAAGAACCGCCTCTGTAGCCGACTTTTAGATATGTCGTTTCGAATACTACTAGTGGAATTATCACCACCAGATTTTATACGGCAAGTGGAGGAGGTGGTGGCGCTAAGTTGGCATAAAATGCCAATATCGTAAATTAAATTCCAAATCTCTCTGCAGTGTCTCGTGTAATCTGGGCATGTACCACTGGTGGTCGTCCGTCCTTCGGAGAGGACGTTAAAGCCAGGGGCACCCTTGTAGCTGTTAGAGAGGAGGGCAAGTTATGTGTCAGCATCAGCTTTCACCCTCCTCCTCCTCTCGACATACTACAGCAATATGACACCACACTGCATACACGCTCTTTACGGTCACCTGCCTTCAACAGATAAACACAACGTACAATTCTCACAATTCGCGAAGGTAAATTGCCACTCGCGCGACGGAGAGAAAAGCCTTTCCATGTAGGCAGCTGCCTCTGGTACCATGGAAGCTACTCTCCCATGTCGTAACAGATGTCCTATCATCCTGTCCCTTCTCCTTGTTAGCGTTTTCCAAATACTCCTTTCCACTACGATTCTGCGCTGAACCTCCTCATTCCTTACCTTGTCAATCCACCTACTTTTCAACATTCTTCTGTTGCACCACGTCTCAAATGCTTCGATTCCCTCCGTTTCCGGTGTTTCCACAGTTCATGTTTCATTGTCATGCAATGCTGTACTCCAAACGTACATTCTCAGATATTTTTTCCGCAAGTTAAGGCCTGTTTTTGATGCTAGTAGACTTTTCTTGGCCACGAATGCTCTTTTTGCCAGAGCCGGTCTGCTTTTTATGTCCTCGTTGCTCTGTCCGTTATGGGTTATTTTACTGCCTAGATAACAGAATCTCTTAACTTCATTTACTTCGTCATCACCAATCCTGATGTTAAGTTTCTCATGGTTCTCATTTCTGCTACTTCTCATTACTTTCTATACTCATTAGACTATTTATTCCATTCAGCAGATCCTGTAACCCTTTTTCAGTTTCACTGAGGATGGCAATGCCATCAGGGAATCTTATCATTCACCTTTATTGTATGTCCACTCTTGAATCTTTCTTTTATTTCCGTCATTGCTTCTTCGGTGTATAAACTGAACAGCAGGGGTGAAAGACTATATCTCTGTCTTACACCCTTTTTCATCTGGGCACTTCGTTCTTGATCTTCCAGTCTTACTTTTCCCTGATGGTTCCTGTACATATTGTATGTCACCTGTATTTCCCTATAGCCTACTCCAATTTTTCTCAGGGTTTCGAGCATTTTTCACAATTTCACACTGTCGAACGCTTTTTCCAAGTCGCTTAATCGTACGGAAAAGTTTTTTTTTTTTTTTTTCTTACATTGTCAACTGCAACATCAGAACTGACTCTCTGGTGTCTTTACCTATGCTAAAGCCAAACTGATCGTCATCTAACACATCCTCAATTACCTTTTTCATTCTTCTGCAGATTCATCTTTTCAGCAGATTGTATGCTTGAGCTGTTAAGAGATAATTCTTGCACTTGTCGGCTCTTGCAGTTTTCGGAATTGAGGGATGATGCTTTTACGAAAGTCAGATGGTATATCGTCAAATTCATATATTTTACATACCGACGTGAATAATCGTTTCATTGGCGCTTCCCCCAATGATTTTAGAAATTTTAGTGGAATGTTATCTGTCCCTTCTGCCTTATTTGATTTTTAGTCTTCCAAAGCTCTTTTAAATTCAGATTCTAATATTGGATCACCTGTCTCTTCTGTATGGACTCCTGTTTCTTCTTCTTTCCATCATACAAGTCCTTCCTCTCATATAAGGCATTCAATGTACTCTTTTCACGGATCTGCTCTCTTCTACATTTGACAGTGGAATTCCCAAAGCACTTTTGATGTTAACACCTTTGCTTTTAATTTCTCCGAAAGTTATTTTCACTTCTCTATACCCAGCCATCATTTCCTTTACGATTTCTTCACATTTTTCATGCAGTCATTTTGCCCTAACCTCCCTGAATTTCCTATTTATTTCATTCCTCAGTGACTTGTATTTCTGTATGCCTGATTTTCCTGAACATTTTTCTAATTCCTTCTTTCATCGATCAACTGAAGAATTTCTTGCGTTACTCATGGTTTCTTTGCAGTTACTCTCTTTCTACCCATGCGTTTCTTTTCGGCTTCTGTGATTGCCTTTTTCAGGGACGCCCATTCCTCTTCAACTGTACTGGCTACTGAGCTATTCATTATTGCGGTGTCTATAGCCTCAGAGAGTTTCTAGCGTACCTCTTCATTCTTCCCAATTCTTTGCGCATTTTTTCTTCCTGAATAGCATCTTAAACTTCAGCCTACTCTTCATGACTACTAAATTGTGATCTGAATCTATATCTGTTGCTGGGTAAGTCTTACAATCCAATACACGATTTTGGAATTTATGCCTGACCATGATGTAATCTAACTGAAATCTTCCAGTGCCTCCCAGCCTTTTCTAAATATATCTTCTCCTCTTGCGATTCTTGGAAAGAGTATTCGCTTTTGCACAACCAATTAATCTTTCTCCTATCTCGTTCCCAGTTGCCATATTCTCCCGTAACCCTATCTTCTACTCACTCCCCTACAATCGCATTCCAGTCCCCCATGACTATTAAATTTTCATCACCCCTTACGTTTTGAAATGTTCGTTCAATCTCCTCATGTACCTTCTCTATCTGTTCATCTTCGGCATGCGACACTGGCGTGTATCCCTGAACTGTCGTTGTCTGTGTTGGTTGGCTGTCGATTCTGATGAGAACAACTCTATCACTGAACTGTCCACAGTAACTCACTCTCTGGTCTACTTCCCACTCATAACGAATCCTGTTCGCGTTATACCATTTTCTGCTGCTTTTCATATTACCCTGTATTCATCTGACCAGAAATCGTTGCCTTCTTTCCATTTCACTTTATTGACCCCTACTACCTCTAGATTGAGCCTTTGCAGTTCCCGTTTCAGACTTTCTAGCTTCCCTATCACGTTAAAATTTCTGACATTCCACACCCCGACTCCTAGAACTTTATTCTTTTGTAGGTTATTCAACCTTTTTCTCATGGACACCTTCCCCTTGGCAGTCCCCTCCCGGGGATCCGAACAGGGACTGGTCCGGTATTTTTTGTCAATGTAGAGCTCATCATGACACTTTTTCAGTTAAAGACTACATGCCCTGTGGCTACATATTATGAAAATGATAATTAATTGAAACCCTCAGCTGCCGACAGGTGTTGTTGATATACCTCGATGGGGACAGCTGAAAATGTGTTCCCCGACCGGGACTCGAATCCGGGATCTCCTGCTTACATGGCAGACGCTCTCTCCATCTGAGCCACCGAGGACACAGATGAAAAGCGCGACTGCAGGAACATCCCTTGCACGTTTCCCGTGAGACCCACACTCCCAACTGTCCACAATCTACATACGTAATGTACATAATAGATATTTGCCCATTCACTCTTTACTCACACACAGTAAGGTGACGATTCCCGTAAGAGTTCGGGCAACCTGTGCGCATTCGCACAGACGAAGGTCAATGTCTGGGTAGCCTTTAACTTCGTATATGAAGATAGTAACTGTTCTCGAAACAACATATACCATCGATGACCGTGCAGCTGTCCCCATCGAGGTATATCAGCAACACCTGTCGGCAGCTGAGGGGTTCAATTAATTATCATTTATACTAGTGAAGCTGCACGCTCATAAATGGTATCTGTTCTTTCGAGATGTCCCCATCGAGGTATATCAACAACACCTGTCTGCAGCTGAGGGTTTCAATTAATTATCATTTATACTAGTGATGCTGCACGGTCATAAATGGTATCTGTTCTTTCGAGAGCAGTTACTATCTCCATTGTCTTCTGCATCATCATGCCTTTGATCATTGTTGATTTTTCTGCCTGTGGAGGCAGTTTCCGACCCCAAGGGTCTCCTCTGTCCACTCCTACCCCCTCTCCAACAAGGACGTTGGATGAATAAGGGATAACTTCTTCTGCCGGAAGTCTTCAGCCACCACTGCTGATCGTTTTTTAATCAAAACTGATGCGGTGGTGGGGCCACGCAATGTGAATAAAGAAGTTAAGAAATGTAGGTGACGACAGAGGCTGACACGTGTAAGAAAGATTAGGGAGATAACGGCGCAGTCAGTTCACAACGCAGTGAGCAGAACACTGCTGTGTTGCGGAGGTTTAGATCGAGCATGTCGTAGAAGTCACAAGAGCGAAAGCCTCTTTCGTGACACTACTTAAATGACTCACTGCAGTCAGTAGTTGGACTGTTGCTTTAATGCGTGAGAGCGTCTTTTGGAGTCCGCGGATGACTGGGCCGGTTCTGTTATTCTGAGCTAGTTGCGACGGCCCACGTCCACTAGTGCCCACCGACGATGAGTCAGAGAGAGACGTGCGTGCAGCGCTGCGGAGGCGAGGCAACTGCCCGCCCACTACAAGGCGCCGAGTGGGCGGCGAGCTGCAGCCACCGACGTGGAGGATGGCTGCGCCGGCCGCAACAGCACGTCACAGGTACACGTAATCTTTAACATATGTGTAATGCAGTGAATGATAATACGTATGCAGATACAAATCAGGCTAGTAAGGACGTGAATCTGAAGTTCCAGCATATTGCGACTAGTGTGTACTAGGAAGTCGAAGAAGCACCAAAGTTGCGTGAGGGGTGCTAAGGTACTCAGACGACATGGCCCGTCTTGTCGAAAGTAAAATTATTTTTTGGTTTCTCGAATGGAATGAACATCGTACTCAACTCCAATTACTGGTAATAATAAACAAAACTAAGAATAAAGTGATAAAAAGTAGCTGAAAGGAGAACAGCGTATTGCGTATCATTGCAAGTAGAAATGTCACAGCAGAGACACAAATGCAAGAATTCTCCAACCGAGATTACAGACGATGGCCCAAGCAAGAAAGCTATTAAAAGTAAAAAAATTTAAGGCCTATGTTGCGGTCAATTTCTGACGTGGAGCTGAATAATTATTGAAAGCTTCCACTTGAAGTATACCATCGCATGGAAGTGAGGCTAGCAAAGGCAAACCAGAAAACTAGATGGTAGAGACGTAGGAAATATGCTTCTATAGAATGTTAAAAGTTATATTGCACAGGGAAAACACGAAATGAGCAGATAGCAGAATACGTGAGGAAAACAGTCTACAGAGAAGCCTAATTCGAAGACGGGAAAGGTCACCAGTACATATCGAGAACGTAGTTCTTCAGTGACACACTTACGGGTATCGAACATATGAAAAGATTCATTAAACAAAGGGCAAGTCTCTTGTAGCATAATATTGCCCCCAATAGCCTGCAACCATGCCACGGCGCATATTTCGAGCAGTCGTTCCTCTTGATGACGGTGCTTGAGAACATTACTATTCACCTGGTGTAACAAGAGACGTGATTCATCCGAATAGGGGACTTCCACTGAACCGTGGTCCAATCTGAGTGATACCGCGTCCACTGGACTCGGTAATTGTTATTATTACACATTTTTGCCATTAAGACTGTGATTAACTTGGATGTTACACGTTTATTCAATTTTCTCTTGTCACTTTCTTCTTTTTCTTTCCACAGAATCATTTCTTTCTTTGAACGTCTTCCTGTTTCATTCGCTCTGCCCATAGTTTCCCTGTTTTCTTCCTCTCTTTTACCTCAAATTTCGTGTTCATAATTTTGCTTCTGCATTTTGTCTCTTTTGTAGAGGACAAGGGTTTATTTTTAGAAAATAAGGTGCGAAATTGTGATTTAGTGTGTTTCAGTGCGCGATGCGCCAGCCTCAGGGCAGACGGCGGACGGAGGCTGGCCGGCGCGTTATGCAGGTGACACAGTTTTGCAACGAGCGTCGGTATGTGTGTACGTGCGCGGAAGCCATCAACAGCCAGAACGCGGCATTAGCAGAATTACGCAGGCGCGGGCCGCGTGTGGCGCGGTTGCGTTAGCCAACTCATCGACAACCTTCTAATAAACACGGCGCCGCATAACCGGCGGATTCAGCAGCGGTCTGCACTATTTAAGGGCATCAGAGGTGGGCGTCGGCATCGGTTCGACCGATTGGGCGTTCGGTCGCTGTTACGTCGTCGTCATCAGTGACGCTGTCCCCGAGGACCGGCCGGCGGAGGGCGTTGCCCGCTGCTGCACCGGCGACTCCCGGCGTCGTCACGAGCTGCAGTGTCTGCAGGAGGCGAGCTGGGCCGGGCCTCGTGCTGCTAACCTTCTACCGCCTGCGCTGCCGCTGACTGAGCACAGCGTCGCGTTCTCCGGGTTGCACGCATCAGCACGCCTCCACCACGACACAAGTGGTGGCGCTGAGCTACCGAAAAATGTATGGGAAGAACCAACAGTAAAGAGGAAGACTGCTAAAAACAGCCACCTTCTTCTACCCAGCCACGCACTACAACCACGACCACGTCACCTGCTCCGGTCATCCTATTACACTTTCATTTATCACTTTCCTAGTGATTCCTGGTTGTTTCAGTTCGTCTTCTATTTCTTGAAATCGGTTGCTTATTTAGATTATGCCGTTTATTACATCAAAAATCTTCTTTGTGTATCTGCTGTCAATTCTATGCATATGTCCATAGAAAGTCAGCGTTTTCTGATCACATCCATGAGTCTGTACGCGTATAATTCTTTGATTGGTGTCTGCACCCATATACCATGTCTGTGTGGTGTACTGAATATTTTTCTGCCTCTCTGATGCCTGATGCTCCGATTGTGGTCGTTCCTGATGCGTTGAGTAGTATAACTGTATTGTAGTGCCCGAGTTTGACCTATCTTGAAATTATACTTCTTTGTAGTGCGCCCATGTTTGTTTGTTCACTTTCTGAAGTACTTCGATCCTCCTGTTTGTACATAGTCGGCAGCTACTTAAATTTTTCCACTCTGTCAACCTTTCTGTATTTTTGTGTATGGATTGTTGTTCTTCCTTTCCATGAACTGCGTTTTCTCAGTGACCTCTGTAGACCTGTTTTGGCAGAGACAGTTTCCAGAATTTACCGTTTACAAAATTCTCGTTCCCGCCCTCCAGGCCAACAGTACTTGTAACTTATGTCAGAGGATTTCTCTATCACGCTGTTGCCTGCCTTTCTCTAGACAGCTATGCTAGTAACGGAGGGTTGCAGTATTTTACCTTGAACTTAAGTTTGGTGTATATGTAGCATAGCGTGCTCGTGTGTGTCCTCTCGCTACAGTGCCGGTATTTGACATTGTTGTTATCTCGTGGTGGGCTTACTGACGATCCACTAGCCTCACTTGCCTTGCGGGGTAGCCTCGCGGTCTTGGGCGCCTCGCCATGGTTCGCGCGTCTCCTCCCGTCGGAGGTTCGAGTCCTCCTTCGAGTATGTGTGTGTGTTGTCCTTAGCGTAAGTTAGTTTAAGTTAGACTGAGTAGTGTGTAAGCATAGGTTCCGATGACCTCAGCAGTTTCGTCCCGTGGAAGCTTACCACTACCACTAGCTTCCCGTGCCGCTGAAAGCATCAGTATTTTCATTATGCTTTCACAGTGACGCATTTTTATACTGTTGAAGTTTACTGCATAATTACTTCAAATCAAATGGCTCTGAGCACTATGGGACTCAACTGCTGTGGTCATAAGTCCCCTAGAACTTAGAACTACCTAAGGACAGCACACAACACCCAGCCATCACGAGGCAGAGAAAATCCCTGACCCCGCCGGGAATCGAACCCGGGAACCCGGGCGTGGGAAGCGAGAACGCTACCGCACGACCACGAGATGCGGGCATAATTACTTCGTGTATTCCTGTAATCTGCCTATCACCCTTTGTTCTCAGTGTAAGTAATGGGAGGGAAAGTTCTGTGGAACGTGGTATATCCTTCTCACTGTTTCATTTTGTTAGCGTTGTAGTTTTTCATGGCGTGCTTTGACCGCTGCACCCAAAAATAAAAAACCAGGCTGATTCCCCATTCTCCTCTCCTCCCCCTACATTGGTGATTCAGCTCCCCCCTACTGGTGTCGTTTTATGCAACAGCAATGCTATAGCTGGCCTTCTTAACTACGGGCGAGATTTTCATATTCTCTCACTCCCTGCATGCAAACTATTAGTCCTACACAAAATATGAGCGGGACCTTTTTGTAAGAGGTTTAATGTACTAAATTTTGTACTGGCATACGTTTTCGCTGGAGGCCACGGCTTTCGAGTTATTTAAGAAAACCTTAGCGACCTTCAAACGCACCTCCACGCAACACTCATCCCTCACCTGTCAGGATATGTAGTGTGTTGTCCGTTCCGCTCCCTCCTACCACAACAATTTCCGACTTCACGAGCTATTCCCGATATTCGACCTGCTTTGGTCTCTAATGATGCCAGCAGCATAACCAACTATTTCGTTAACATTATTCATTTAAACGCACGTGTAAGGGTAATGAACGATAAACGATTCCTGTAAGGATTAAGGTAAAGCAGATGACGTTGAAAATTCCATCCAGACTTAAACCTTACAAGCACAGCAGTTGCTTAGTCAGAAGACCTGACGAATACAACCATGTAATTGTTTATTTTATGCTGTTAATATTCACAAAATTGTTCGGTAAAATTTACACAAATGCCGGTTTTACAATTTGTAAGTACTCGATTAAGCCGGTGGCGTACAAGGCCATTTGTTGACGATCAAAAAAGGTCGAATGTGGGAAATAGCGCGTGCAGTCGCAAATATTTCTACAGTGTAGAGGGAGAGCCGTAAAAAACATACTACAAATTCTGACAGATACGGTGCGTTTGAAGATCACTTAAGTGCGTTTTTCTTGAATAACTCGACAACTACGTATTCCAGTACAACTTTAACTACGTTAAATTTTCTATGATAAATACCTGTTCATTTTTTTTCTGTAGTGAGGCGAAACAAGCGCTGTAGGCTATCACTGTACGACGGACAGAGCGAGCCAGTGCGCCGGGGCTACCCCAGTTCACTACCACCAGCACCACGTCATCATAACGCACCTCCTCACCATACGAAGGACTGCACCATAATTTAAGAGTGAAATTAAAAATTAAAATACCTTTCACAAACTTCGTCAGTGTACGCTTAAATATATTAATGTGTAAAGTCTCAGAATGATCGAATGAATATGTTAGGCAAAATATATGATCTTAAGAAAAAATAATAAAGCTAGAAAGATAAAAACTGGTCAGAATATGCAAATGCATATCAGAATTAAAAGTTACAACTTGATCGGAGCAATATTTTGGTTAAAATCGGCGTTTTACGACAAATTGAAGCCCCTAAATATTAGAGTCAGAAAGCTGAAAATTTGTATGTAGCCTCAGTTTCATGTAAAAACATTAAACATGTGACACGTACCTCTACCAGTTTTCAAGTTATTTACTAAAAACGAAATTTGGAACGAAAACGGTAATTAAGTATCGTCTGTCCTTGTAATTACACCAAACTCCATCCGAACAGGTATCAGGACACCCTAACGGTACTGACTGACCGCCTTTAGATGCCACTGGATGCGGTTACAGAGGGGCTCTCCCAGCCGTTACCGGTTTCTGTGACCGGAGCCACTACTTCTCGGTCAAGTAGCTCCTCAGTTTCTCTCACAAGGGCTATGTGCGTCCCACTTGCCAACAGCGGTCAACACATTGGATGGTCACCCATCCAAATACTAGCCAAGCCCGACAGCACTTAGCTTCGGTGATCTGATGGGAACCAGTGTCACCATTGCGGCAAGGCCGTTCGCTTCTATTTGTAATAGAAAGTACTAATTACAGCACTCGATTACATTCATGAAATAGTACAGCTATGCCAAGCTTCAAGACTGTATTGTAAATAACAATGGTTACTGTTATTGTTGTTGTGGTCTTCAGTCCTGAGACTGGTTTGATGCAGCTCTCCATGCTACTCTATCCTGTGCAAGCTGCTTCATCTCCCAGTGCGTTCTGCTGCCTACATCCTTCTGAATCTGCTAAGTATATTCACCTCTTGGTCTCACTCTACGATTTTTACCCTCCACGCTGCCCTCCAATACTAAATTGGTGATCCCATGATGCCTCAGAACACGTCCTACCAACCGATCCCTTCTTCTAGTCAAGTTGTGCCACAAACTCCTTTCTCCCTAGTTCTATTCAATACCTCCTCATTAGTTATCTACCCATCTAATCTTCAGCATTCTTCTGTAGCACCACATTTCGAAAGCTTCTATTCTCTTCTTGTCCGAACTATTTATCGTCCCAAGGCTGTCAATAGTTCTAATGTAATGCTGTCTACTCCCGGGGCCTTGTTTCGACTGAGATCTTTCAGTGCTCTGTCAAACTCTTCACGCAGTATCATATCTCCCATTTCATCTTCATCTACCTCCTCTTCCATTTCCATAATATTATCCTCAAGAACATCGCCCCTGTATAGACCCTCTATACAGGGTGTTACAAGAAGGTACGGCCAAACTTTCAGGAAACATTCCTCACATACAAATAAAGAAAAGATGTTATGTGGACATGTGTCCGGAAACGCTTAATTTCCATGTTAGAGCTCATGGATGGCCCCCTCTGGTCCACATGCATTCACTGCGACAACCAAGGAGACAGCTCTGCTTGGGACTTACCCCGATGGCCATGAGTGGGAATCCGACTGTGACTGGCTGTGTGCCATGAATTGCCCCTTGGAAATGTCGTGTGGCTAGGGCCTCCCGTCGGGTAGACCGTTCGCCTGGTGCAGGTCTTTCGGTTTGACGCCACTTCGGCGACCTGCGCGCCGATGAGGATGAAATGATGATGATTAGGACAACACAACACCCAGTCCCTGAGCGGAGAAAATTTCCGACCCCGCCGGGAATCGAACCCGGGCCCTTAGGATTGACAGTCTGTCACGCTGACCACTCAGCTACCGGGGCGGACAATTGCCCCTTGTAACTCAATGCTGGCGGTAACAGGAGACAGCGGCAAGCTGACGGCACTGGGGTGCTGAGTCCCACCAAGAAGTCAACAATGAAGGCAGCTGGTGCAGCCCGGAGTCGAATCCATGGCTGCTGCTGGCGATGCTCTCTCGCCTCGTGGCTCACTGTGGCCCCGGTGTCGTGATGGTGCTGCAGAGCTCGGCAACGATGACCAATCAATGAAGAATCTGCACTTCCTCAAGATACAGCGCTATTTATGCTGTGGCCGCCCACTTCATACATCATAGCGCCATCTGCATCCCACTTCATGTCCAACCAACTTGAGATGCCTGCATCATAGGGCGTGTATTCACCAGGAAAACCTACGTTGTCTGTGTTGTCAACAAAAATATTTACCCGCGGCCACAACACAACACAACACCAGGTCTCCACCAACGGCCGCCAAGGACCGCTACCCGTTCGCGGAGCCTGCAGAACAGTTTCACCAGAGGTCGCAGCTAGCCCAGGAACTACTTTGATACGCCAGGCACAGGATCGCAAATAGTTCCAGGAGATACATCCGCCAAACTGGCTTTATAAGGCGGCGCACTGCCGGCAAAGGGTGGTTCGACGCACCGTATACAGAGCTGCCACCCAGGCAGCCACGGTGAGACACCACTTCTAGTTGGCTGACCTCTTCCAGATGGACTTGGTACAGTCGACGAACATCTTGACATTGAAGAATTGTTGTATTGTGACCTCTCCCCGTAAGGAGTCGGATCGTATTTGTTATTTTATATTTGTGACGATCCGCAGCTGGGATCAAGTCTGTTGTTCTTTTGGAGATTGTATTATTGTTTTGTTTTGGTGAGTCCAATAAATTGTTTTCGGACACGTGTTTTGACATTTCTATTCTGCTCGCGTAGATACTTCAATTTATGTCTGTCCCTAGCAGCCGGCTGGTGTGGCCGAGCGGTTCTAGGCTCTTCAGTCTGGAACCGCGCGACCGCTACGATCGCAGGTTCGAATCCTGCCTCGGGCATGCATGTTTGCGATGTCCTTAGGTTAGTTACGTTTCTAAGATATATGGGACTGATGACCTCAGTCCCATAGTGATCAGAGCCATTTGAACCATTTTTTGTCCCTAGCACATTTGTTTCCCTAAAACTCACGGCTAGTCACGTCGTTCATAACAGAGACTAGCCCTGGATCTACATCAACAACTATATACACCGCAAGCCATCGTACGGTGCGTGTCGGAAGGTATCCTGTACGACTACGAGTCATTTCTTTTCCTGTTCCACTCGCAAATAGTGCGAGGGAAAAACGACGATCTATATGAGCCCTAATTTTTCGTACCTTATGTCTGTGGTTGTTAAGCGAAGCAAATGTAAGTTGGAAGCAGTGAAATTGTTGTACAGTAAGCTTCAGGCGCCGAGTCCCTAAATTTTCTCAATACTGTTGCTCGAGAAGAACATCGCCTTACCTCCAGGGTTTCCCATTTGAGTTTCTGAAGCATCTTCACAATACGTGTGCGTTGCTCGAAGCCGCCAGCATCAAATCGCCTCGCTCATTTCGGCGGCCATTGCTGCGTTATGCTGTTTTCTGCTGCTGTCGATTGCCCTCGCGAAGCAACGGCTTGCCTGTGTGTTTACACTGTTCTATCCCACATGGACAGCATGGCGGCTAATGTAATCCTTTTCGTGACTATCACTTCTTACTACTTTTACGCTAAAACTCAGACCATGGCGTTACAGCGATAAGACAATAAGTAGTGTAATCTGATTAGTTAAGGTATATTTTTTAAATATTATATGTGCCTTTCGCTTATCACTTCCTTACGCCACCTAGATATTAAAAACAGCAACTTAGATAAATCGTTCGTAACTTGTTTACCTGCAGCGTCTCTGAAATGCCTTACAGAGACTTGGGTTGTTTTTATGTAGCAACTGCAATTTTCTGGCGCACTGTGCTTAAAACGTGGGTAGCCGTATTCTAGAGCGAAACAAAAAGCAATTTTCTTTGAGTAAAATACGATGTGAGCTTAACGGCGCAATGGCCAATTCTGAGACGGTGGTTGAGCGTGGGGGCAGCCAGCGGGCGCAGTCGCCCGTGTCCGGGTCCACGCTGTGCTGTAAGAATTAACATTTTATGGCCCTCGCGCGTGCCGTGACGAAATAATGCGGCAGCGAGCGCGCGGCAAGTGCCACCTCGAGGATACGGCGCGCCAGGGCGGTCCGTCATCTGCAGCGCGCATTCTGATGCCGCGCGCGGCGCGCGTAAATGGCCCTCCAGCAGCGCTGCCCGCCGGGGCACTGCGTCTTCCCGCCTGCCATCCTGCGATGATACCTCTTCCAGAGTACGGCGGAGCACCGTGCAAGAAAGCCAACACAACTTCTGACACAATATGAAGCACTCTTCATACCAGTGTGACCAACTGCCACACAAACAGAGTTCTGTACTTATAAAAAAATTGGAGACCTTACTTTTGGGATTACATGTAATTACGAGGGTAATCCCAAAAGTAAGGTCTCCTATTTTTTTATAACTACAGAACTCTATTTGTGTGAAAGTTGGTCACACTGTTATGAAGAGTGCTTCACGCGCTGTGTGTAAACATGCGCACACCACGCCGAGGCGCTCAGCCGTTGAGAAAGGAGCTCCCGTTGGATGTTACCGCCAAGTGCGAATTGCGGACAGTTATTCTGTTTTTGAAGGCAAAGGGCACTGCGCCGATTGAAATCCATCGCCAATTGACGGAAGTGTATGGTGTGTCGTGCATGGAGTTAAAAATGGTCATAAGTGGTGTAGAGAATTTGCAGCTGGTCGGACCGAAATTCACGACGAACAAAGGAGCGTGAGACCGACAATCTCTGAGGAGACAGTGTTGAAGGTTGAGCAAAGCATGCGTGAAGATCGACGGATCACCCTAGATGATCACTGCACGTTGGTTCCTCAGGTTTCCCGAACCATCGCTCACAGAATTTTAACGGAAACATTGAACTACCGGAAGTTTGCGCAAGATGGGTGCCACGCATGCTGACTGAAGACCACATGCGACAACGAATTGATGCTTCCCGCGCATTTCTTCATCGCCTTGCAGCTGAACAGGACAACTTTGTGGACTCAATTGTCACGGGTGACGAGAACATTTGGCCGGAAAGCGATTCAGCTCCGACGACGAGGTGAAAGAAGAGGTTCATAACTTTCTGAACAGCAAGGCGGCAAGCTGGAATGACATGGGCATACAAAAACTGCCACAGCGTCTACAAAAATGCATCGAGAGAAATGGTGATTATGTCGAAAAGTAGCTAAATCTTCAAGCTGTAAGCTGATGTAAACCATCGTAGAAATAAACAGGTCTATCTACTTATAAAAAATAGGAGACCTTACCTTTGGGATTACCCTTGTATTTAGATGATGATGGTGGTGTGATCATGACGATGAATGAGTATTCTCAGCAACTCAGTAGCGTTGTTATTAGTCCCTTCTGTCCCATAATCAAAGAGGCAATAGAAGAGTAGCGAAATGACTGTCGGAAAATAAGGTGTAGAACATAAATAAGTGAAGGGAGAGTAGTGGAAGTAATATCACAGGAAAAGTTCCTCCAGAATAAGAACTGGAGTGGAAGGTGTACCCCACGACTCCCTTCCCTCCGCCTGTCCATTCAAATTAGGAGAGGATACCACAAAATGGAAAAGTTATTCTGTGTATTATGGACCATAAGGACAGATAATCCGGTTTCAAATATAGGGAGGTAAGACTTGAGGTTTGTGCGTGGAGTAGAGTGAAGCTGTGATTGGATTCCGCCATTCCGCCACCTCCCCCCCCCCCCCCTGCCCACCCCCGTTCGGGGACAAAAGTAGTGGCAAGTGTTGTCCCCTCACCAATTCCATCCCATGAGCCAACTGCTGAAACGAATATTTTCAATCAATGGTAATATCCATTTTCCCATAGGAATGTTAAAATGCGAGTTTCTTTCGCTGCATCACTAGCTAGGATCTGTGGCAGTGATTCGTCAAGACATAATGTATGTTGCTGGTAAAGTGAATCTCGACATGCTCCATGGATGTGGCGGACTGTCAGGGGTTCTACGTAGAGCCGCTGAGGAGTGTGCGCCTACGCGTGTGCGTGTGTGTGTGTGTGTGTCTGTGTGTGTGTGTGTGTGTGTAAGAGAGAGAGAGAGAGAGGTAAGTGTGGTCAGTATGAATGCGACGTTGGACTAAAGCTTCTCTTCGCTCTCCTTTTCTAGGTGCAGGTTTTTAGTGTTCAGAGTATGTTGCGCTGGCTGTTGGCCACGAAGTTATTTACAAAAAATATTGACATCTTTCTAAGCTTAATGCATTGTACTGTGATCAATCGCACATGTTGCCTCAAACAGACTGTTAAATTGTGTAATAAAATGCCTTTCTGATTTTTTTTTTCAGTATAAGGCAGGCAGCTAGATCAGAGTCTAGTAACTGTTAGTGTTTACGAACTATTCAGCTACAGCAATGCAAGACTACTGAGTACGATAAGTATAGTACAGGCAAGTGTAACGTAAGCACATCTTGGCTGGCTCTAGCGTTCAAATGGCAATCCTAACAGGATTGTTTTCAGACCCCACGTCACCATAGGTTCGGTCTCTGGCAGCGACGGGAATTTTTCCTCGTTACAGTCTCCCCAGGACGGCCGCAGGTCCATTCAGTCTGACGTCAGTGAGTACGAGGCATCTTTGCCAGGTGTAAAGGGCAGCCAGGTCGCGGGATCAACCAGCCCTCCCCCTCCTAGTGTCGCGGCCAGTGGAAAGGCTGCGCTCTACCTGCAGTCAGGACAACAGTCCGGCCACGGACGCGCACCACAGACTTTGCATTTATCTTCATAATATGGAATCTTGATATGATATTAGGTGGAGATAAATCCGCAACAACTGAATTGCCGCCCGCTGTGGCCGAGCGGTTCTAGGCGCTTCAGTCCGGAACCACGCAGCTACTACGGTGGCAGGTTCCCAATCCTGGCTTGGGCGTGGATGTGTTTGATGTCCTTAGGTTAGTTAGGTTTACGTAGTTCTAAGTCTAGGGGACTGATGACCTCAGATGTTAAGTCCCATAGTCCTTAGTCATTTGAACCATTTTTTGTAACAATTGAATTATTCCTCTGACACCTCTTTTATAGCAGCCCATTGTCACATTGTCTTCATAATAGTAACTAGTTTCGTTCATGTTCTAAACATCCTCACATCCATTATAACAAAAGAAGACATGCTAAGTTTGATCTGACGTAAGTAAACTGAAACATGCATGTGATAAATATAATAGTGTATATGACATCCACAGCTGTTGCAGAGCAACTCGTAAGTTTTATGTGCTGTGCACAGCCTCCGTAACTCATTTACGTCCAAAAATTAGGTCAGGAGTTATAAAAGACTGTGGGCAGGCAGAGTAGGAGGTGTCGCCCGCTGTATGTGTTACATCAAAAACATAAAGTCCTTATGTTAAAACAAAACAATTAAAAAATAAAATAATGATCGGATTTAGTTTTATAAATTTATGTTTTATCGAGGGCACGTGCTGCAGAAAAGAGTGGAGTGTAACACCAATTTGCGATATGATATACACTTCACACAATATTCTATGCATAGGATAGCGCAATATTGCGCAGTGGTACCCAGCTTGGGTCACTGCAGAAGGGGATGATGTAATTTTCAGTGGCGTGGGACTGTACACGTGACAGCCAGGTGGCGTGGAACTGGATGTTCATGTCCTATTGACTGAGAGGAGCCCTGCCATATAAGGAAGAAAAACGAACTCCAGGCGCAGACTGGTCGATAAGAATATTTGCTGCTAGCAGCTCAAGAACTCTGTTGCCTGGCCACAGTGAGTCATGAGTCAAAAACTTCTAAAGAACAGTTAAAAATTGAAACACTCCGCGGTAAATTGCAGTCGAATTGCGATGTTGTCGCGAGAATCGATCGAGAGTGTGTATAAATAATTGTAATATCTTAATATACTGTTTAATTTATGTGTTGGATTATGGCAAATGGTGCAACATCTGTATATAGTGAAGTATGCAGAATGGTTCAAATGGCTCTGAGCACTATGGGACTTAACTTCTGAGGTCATCAGTCCTCTAGAACTGAGAATTACTTAAACCTAACTAACCTAAGGACAACACACACATCCATGCCCGAGTCAGAATTCGAACCTGCGACCGTAGCGGTCACGCGGTTCCAGACTGTAGCGCCTAGAACCTCACGACCACCCCGGCTGGCTGAAGTATGCAGTAAACCTAGATTGGAGCCCAGCAGGAAACTTGTGGCATTCTTTAAGTGATTTGTGACGTTATTTAACAGTGAACAGTCCATTCGCTGCCAGACTCCTCTTCGTACGATATCACAACACGCAGTATCATCAACGCCACGGGCCAGTGGACTGGGACACCTGCTGCGACACAGGGACAACCATCTGAACAAGAGTCCAGATAGGAGCTCAAACAGATTCACTTTATGCTAAGTGTGACGAACTTGCGGACTTCCAATAGCAGTCCAGCAGGTCTTACTAATGTAAGGGAGGCTTCTAGGGGGAAAATGGACGTGAATTAGGTACTATTTCGAAATGCGCCTGCATGGTATAGCAATTCAGCAGAAAACCTGTGTCGGACATACCTAGTCGGCAGTTTTTAAACCCACTTTTTTTGATTCATCAATCTTCTGACCGGTTTCATGCGGCCCGGTACGACTTTCTCTCCTGTGCCAACATCTTCATCACAAAGTAGCACTTGCAACCTACGCCCTCAATTATTTGCTGGATGTATTCCAACCTCTGTCTTTCTCTACAGTCTTTGCCCTCTTTAGCTCCCTCTTGTACCATGGAAGTCATTCCCTGATGTCTTAAAAGATGTCCTACCATCCTGTCCCTTCCCCTTATCAGTGTTCTCCACATATTACTTTGCTCTCAGATTCTGCGCAGATCCTCCTCATTCCTAACCTTATCAGTCCACCTGATTTCCAACACCTCAAATGCTTCGATCCTCTTATGTTCCAGTTTTCCTACAGTCCATACTTCATTACCATATAATGCTGTGCTCCAGAAATTTCTTCCTCAAATTAAGGTCCACATCTGATATTAGTGGTATTCTCTTGCCCAGGGATACCCTCTTTGTCACTGATTGTCTTTTTTGGTGTCCTCCTCACTCTGTTCGTCATTAGTTATTTTACTGCCTAGGTAGCAGAATTACTTATCTACATCTAATTACTATTAAAAACAGTCTTGATCACGATTTATTTAACAAGGTGACCGGTTTCGACCACTACTGTGGTCATCTTCAGACCATTGAGTAGGAACCTCTTTCTGTTGGAGAATCACTGCTGTTCCCGTAATGCATTCAAAAGTAATTTATCTACATCTGCTTCATAACCATCAATGCTGATGTTAAGTTTCCGCGGTTCTCATTTCGGCTACTTCTTATTGCTTTTGTCTTTCTTCGATTTTCTCTCAATCCATGTTCTGTATTCATGTAATTCTCCTTCACTTTCACTCAGGATAAAAATATGGTCAGCGAATCATATCACTGATCTTTCACCTTGAATTTTTATACCACTCCTGAAACTTTCTATCATTTCCATCATTGCATCTTCGATGTACAGATTAAACAGTATGGTCAAAAGACTTCATCCCTGCCTTACACTCTTTTTAATCCGAGCACTTTGTTCTTGGTCGTCCAGTCTTCTTTTTCCCTCTTTGATCTTGTACACATTGTATATTACCTCTCCCTCCCTATAGCTCACCCCTGTTTTTCTCAGAATTTCGAGTATCTTGGACCACTTTAGATTGTTGACAAATCCTATGAACGTGTCTTGATTTTTCTTTAGTCTTGCCTCTGTTATCAACTGCAGCGTCAGAACAGCATTTACCTTTCTTAAAGCCAAACTCGTCGTCATCTTGCAGTCTTCGGAATCATGTGGATGATATTTTTCCGGAAGTCAGGTGGTGTGTCGCCAGACTCACACATTGCACACAACAACGTGAATAATCGTTTTGTTGCCACTTCCCCCAGTGATTTTAGAAAATCTGATGGAATGTTATCTATCCCTTCTGCCTTATTTGATCTTAAGTCTTCCAAAGCTCTTTTAAATTCTGATTTTAATACTTACTCCTCTATCTCTTCTAAATCGACTCATGTTTCTCCTTTTATCATATCAGACAAGTATACCACTTCATACAGGCCTTCATTGTGCTCTTGCCCCTATCGTCTCTCTCCTCTGCATTTAACAATGGAATCCTGTTGCCCTCTTATGTTACCACCCTTTGATTTTCTTTTCACTTTCCTACATGCTGAGTCAGTCCTTCAGATAATCATTTCTTCTTCGATTACTTCATATTTTTCATGCAACCATTTCAAAGTAGCTTCCCTGCACTTCCTGTTTATTTCATTGCTCAGTGACTTGTATTTCTGTATTCCTGAATTTCCCTGAATATTTTTGTACTTCCTTCATTCACCGATCAACTGAAGTATTTCTTCTGTTGCACTTGATTTCTTCGTAGTTTTTCTTTCTGACTTCGTGATTGCTCTTTTCAGATATGTCCATTCCTCTTCAACTTCACTGCTTACTGAGCTATTCCTTATGGCTGTACCTATAACCTTAGATAACTTCAAGCATGACTCGTCGTTCATTAGTACATCTGTATCCCACTTCTTTGCGTATTGATTCTTCCTGACTAATCTATTAACTTCAGCCTACTCTTCATCACTACTACGTTGTGACTCAATCTATATCTGTTCCTGAGTAGGCCTTACAATTCACTATCTGACTCCGGCCTTTTCCAAGTATATCTCCTCCTCTTGTGATTCTTGAAGAGAGTATTCACTATTACTAGCTGCAATTTATTACAGAACTCAATCACTCTTTCTCCTCTCCCATTCTTTGTACTAAGCCCATACTCTCCTGTAACCTAATTTTCTACTCCTTCCCACACAACTGCATTCCAGTCCCCCATAACTATTAGATTTTCATCTCCCTCTCCATACTGTATTACCCTTTCAATATCCTCGTATACTTTCTCTGTCTCTTCAGCTTACGACGTCAGCATGTATACCTGAACTATCGTTGTCGACGTTTGTTTGCTGTCGATTCTGATAAGAACAACCCTATCACTGAATTGTTCACAGTAACATACTCTCTGCCGTATCTTCCTATTCATAATGAGTCCTATTCCGAGTATACTAATTTCTGTTGCTGTTGATATTATCCTATACTCATCTGACCACAAATCCTTGTCAACTTCTCATTTCACTTCACTGACCGCTGCTATATATAGGTTGAGTCTTCTTATTTCCATTTTCGTGCTTTTTAGCTTCCCTACCACATTCAAGCTCCTGACATTCCACGCCCCGATTCGTTGAACATTGTCCTTTCGTTGGTTATTCAATGTTTTTCTTATGGTCAACTTCCCCCTGGCAGTCCTCCCCCAAAGATCCGAACGCGGTTCTATTCAGGAATGTTTTGCCAATGGAGAGATCATCATGACACTTTTTCAGTTACAGGCGATATGTGCTGTGGATACACATTATGTGTCTTTAATATAGTCGTTCCAATTGCCTTCTGCATCTGTATGCCGCTGATCACTGCCATTTCTTTCGCCTTTTGGGGCAGTTTCCCACCCCAAGGATAAAGTGCCCTGAGCCTCTCTCCGCTCCTCCGTCCTCTTTGACAAGGCCGTTGACGGAATGAGGGTGACTTCCTACGCCGGAAGTCTACGGCCGCCACTGGTGATTATAAATCAAAATTCAAGAGGTGGCGGGTTTCAAACTCGGGACCGAGGAAGCTTTGATTACTAATCAAAGACATTAGACCAAGAGTGCAGTCCCGCTACATGATGATATGAGTCCAACGCTTTAATCATTGCTCCCCCTCGACCTTCTGCGTGCCGTTTCCAAACTGAGGGTTAAATAAGTAAATTTGTCAAGGGGGAGAGAGGGAGAGAGAGAAGAGAGAGAGAGAGAGAGAGAGACAGATTGACCTTAGTCACGCTGTTCTTTCTGACATATTTGTCAGAAAACCTTCATGCAACGTCGACAGGAACACCATTCATATATCTTTCATAGCTGAATGTTCTCGACCGAGAACCTGCTCAAAAGCCGCTTTGGTATGTGCAACAATGACACACTTCCTATTTTTCGCAGGGTGGAAATGGAGTGACGCACATGTTTTACAATAAATTCATGGGATATCCTTTAGCTGGGTACCTGGCTCTTCCAAGTGCTTGTGGTGACTTCTCAACTGAGTTTTGCACGAATGCGCTTTTTGAAGCACAGAATCGATGGAATAATATGGCTGTTTCTGTTGCAGACACAATGTAATTTACATGTTCCTGTAATTCGACATTTCAAGCGCAGCAGATGATCATCTCATCTAATCAACTTAATTAGGATTACGAAAGGGACGATCTGAATGGAACCATAATGATACTTCCTGAATCTGAGGACTACTTTAACAAAAAATTTGAAGAAAAGAAATCATGAGTTACGAGTAGTTTTGTAACAATGTAGGCCAAAGAACTGACCCAGTGTCGAAGTTACTACTGCTCAAATCAAGGACCCGCTGACACAGGAATCCCACTCAGCGGCAGCAGCATCCACACTCCAGCCTCCTCCAGCAAGGCAAAGATCGCCCAGGACGCTGACCAAACCTTCAAGAAGTTTCCGTGCTGGCCAGATGGTTCATCGACACAGGGGAATGCGGCGATGGTACGTCTTGTGTACGGTCAGCTCCAGACAGCTACATTTATATAGCAGTCGTCATCAGAGTCGCGGGGGTATGTTACGATGCCCACTCGGTCGTTGCAGACAACGTTCAACAGATGCAATCATAATCGGTATAGCTGGGCTATGTTGGACACTCACTTCAGCCAGGCGACGCCTCACTTGTGACACAGTTGTCACCACCGTCACCGGGCCTCGAACCTCCAACCACTGCCTGACTGCCTAGACCATTAACAGCATGCGTTCTGCGGCCACCTCAGTGTTTGGGGCACGAAGCGGCGTCCTCCCAGGTACGCACACCGAGGGGTCCGACTCCGCCCGCTCCCACTCTAACCGTTCCCCAGGCTGCAAGTCTGCGTTCATCACCCTGGCAAGATCCGCCCTCTACAGTTGGGCTGTCCTGCTTGGTTCTCGCTGTTGGTAAACACTTTGCTGTTCTCCCATACCGACCAAGCAGGAGCCGACTGTTGCAGTGCAGAGGTAGAAAATATGTACACCACCGCTCGCATCCACGAGAATCGCTTGTATCGATGCACCCAAGCCAGCTCGACTGGATACAAGGTTCAGTGCCTGCTATTTGTTGTCTGTTTGCTGCAGACACACTGTTTAACGATTTGCTTATGACTGGAAAGAAATAATCTTAACAACAAACTGGCTCTCGTTATCGCCTGCACGTTCACCCACTACCAGCAGACACAACCGTAAAAATTCCAGAACAAATGTTCCGAGAACTGTCTTAGTAAAATACTTTTTTTCTCTTGAATATGAAAAACTAAAGTACCTATATTTTTTCCCGGTTTTCAATTACATATTATTTTCTATTATTTCTAGTATTCAGCTGTTCCAAGATGATGGTTATCCACTTGTGTTTTGACTTTACACGTCTTCTGTTGAATGCCATCTACAATATCAGTTTTCAGAATGTTTATTTCGATTTGTTGGGTATTTGAGTTTGTGAAAATATTCTTTGTCCCAGAAATGCTAGTTCCATAAGATATGCGGAAGAACGTCTGTTAACATAGGATGTTCAATATGAGGTCCTGGTGGAAGTAAGACTGCGGGAAGCTCGTCGGTCGTACTTGGATACCTCACTCTGTATATTACTTATCCACTTAATGCAGAATTTCAAAGTTCGAGCTCTGGTTAAAAAAAAAATGGCTCTGAGCACCATGCGACTTAATTGCTGAGGTCATCAGTCGCCTTGAACTTAGAACTACTTAAACCTAACTAACCTAAGGACATCACACACATCCATGCCCGAGGCACGATTCGAACCTGCGACCGTAGTGGTCGCTCGGTTCCAGACTGCAGCGCCTAGAACCGCACGGCCATTCCGGCCGGCGTTCGAGCTCTGTCTGACACACAATTTCAATCTGCCTGCAACTTCCATGTCTTAATAAGGTTTATAATTTATCCCTCTAAACTGATTGATCCTATGTATCTGAGATGAGATATTTGAAATATCGTCTCAAAGTCAACTACCACAAGTTTTCTGAAAGATATCGAGCAGACCCTTCCATGTCTTGTTTCTTTCTCCTGTGACATTCCAGGGTTAGTGTAGATTACAACTTCAGGGTATTTAAGCTATTAGGACAAACTGACAAATTATATTGCGAGGTCAAACACTGGAAATAAATTGTAATTTTTCGTACTCACTTTCCCCTGAACTTTGTTCCATTTCTCTAATTACAAAAATAACAATATCAAAATGGCAATATTTTTTTGGCGTTTTTTATTTAATGCCAAAGCTGTCGATTTATCGGAAGTGAACTGCTGAAGTCGCGTTTGTTGATATTTCTTTGAATATCTGTGTTTCAGTTGTTTACTTCTAATTTCTCCAATATAAGGCACGATCGAAAATTTTCCTTTTGACGGGATTGCTGCAGCGTATGACCATCGAGGAGCAACTCTGATGCAAGTATGCGAACACCGACATGTAGGTAAGAGATTAGTGAAGCATTCGTGTCTTTCCGAGTTGCGTGTGGTAAACGTGAACTATGGTAGCGTTATTACCAAATACGTCCAAACAGGACCAACGAACTGTTATTTTTTTCTCGGCTGCAAAAGAACAGACAGGTAACAATGCATTAGAGAAGGTACAATGTGTGTGGGCCAACATTTCTAATAAAAACTACCACTACGACAACGGTTGCTGCTGCTTCACAATAACGTACGTCCCCATATCGTAAATGTCGAAACGCAGAAGGCATGATCCCTCTCCATGCGGTTATCACGCCTTCGGTCTCCTTAAAAAGACCCTTGGGGGGTCGAAGATTCCTGTCGAATGAGGATGGGCAGCATACAATTACGGACTTCTTCACGCAACAGCACACAGTACTTTACTAAACAGAATATCTTCAACCTGAAGCGACGTAGGGATGATCGCCTCAATGCTCGCGTCAATTTTGCCTCACTGGCATACCTATTCTGAACTGTACGTCCTTCGAACAGGAATTTTTTGATTGCCCCCTTACGTACTGAAGCCTATATGTGTATTAAATCAAATACATATTCAAATTTATAAATGTAATCAGGTGAGTAAACACTGCAAAGAAAAAGGTCGACTGTATAGGACCAGCCGTGTTACGGTACAGCGTGACACTATCATGATGGAAAATAGCAGTAAAATATCGAGTGTTTATAAACATTTTTACTGAATGGAAGCCCTCGCGGGGTAGCTGCGTGGTCTTAGCACCTTGCCACGGTTCTTACTGTACAATAGGTGTTCTTACTGTACAATAGGTGAGTTCACATGATGTCGACACTAAAAGTTACGAGATGCGTGTACATACTCTTCTACTCATATCATGATCATTTTTCATCTAAATATTCAAATCGCCTCAAAATTTGTAGTCTGTCATTCAACGAAACAATCAGCAAGTGAGTGGCGATTGTTTCAATGTAGTTGATAGCGCATAATATCTGTAGTTCTTTATTGTCAAAATTCGTACAACTGCAGAAAAGTCATGCAAAATAATTATTTTAATGAATAGTAGACATTCCTTTACACCCGGTCTGACTTGTCAGTCTTTCTGCCTTGTCTATACACACGGGGCATAAATACAATTGCCTTTCCTCTGGAACTGAGAAGGGAGTACGTATAATCATTAATACTGCCAATTCTCGATTACTTCTGACGGCGTTTTGCAAGTGCTTTCACATGAGATTTCAAGTCCTGTTGGAGCTCCTAATGGATATGTAAGACATTTCAGACGGTCATAATGCTCAACAATGTCACGCCTCCTATCTACAGTTGTCTGGAACACGTAAAAACGTGCGATGATGACCTTACTCTCTGCTCGCAGGTTTTACATCCCAATGTAATTTTCTTTGCAGTTTGCATGCGAACAGCTTAAAAGCGTAACCGTTCCCATAGCCCTGTGACGCACTCCATATAAGACCACTTTCTGAAAATCTGCCTAAGACTCAGAAACGATGACTGCCAAAACTTCAGATTTAACACATCGTCCAAGGTTCAGAATATACTGAATTATTGGTAGCCCGTCAAAACACTTGTTCTTTGCGCATCCTGTACGCAGCTCACGAAATCCTCAGTATTCACACCCGGCTCCTGCTTATCTACAATGGTATCTACTTTCTCAATAATCGTTACCTTCTTTAAGCCTAATCTGATATGTGAGGATTCCTCACATGCAGTTGGTATCAATGCAAAGATACTGTATTACCCAGTAAAGCGAACTGGTCACCTGACCTGGTAAATCACGACACTTCGAGGGCAGTACCAGTAAAACTTCGAGGGGCGTTCAATACGTGATCCAACACATTTTTTCCTCGACCGATTTCGGTTGGAAAAAATAAGGATTTTGTTGTGGAACATAGTGCACACTTCTGCAACTTTTCCCTCTTTTTCATGCTTGGAGGCACTTTCTCGTTTGTCGCATGAGCTCTGTCGCCCCTCCAGAAAGGTATGAGCTGACAACAGACCCCTTTCTATTCTTATCATTCGGTATGTGTCTGTCACTGGGTGCTAACGGTGCAATTTGAAGATGTATGTGTCGCTTTTTTAATAGCTTGTGGTGTTATTTTCATAGTTCTGAGTCCATACCATGAGTAACTCATATTTAACTTGGAGGCGGAGTTCAATGGGTTATTTCTCCTCTTTATTTCAAAATTCAAGGTGCACGAATGCCGAAGTCTGATCTTCTCTTTCTTTGAGTCTCTCTTACGATAGCAGTCGAAATCCCACACAATTTGCTCCAGTATTTCATGTTAGTTTTCTTTCTTTTTTTTTTTTTTTTTCAAGATTTATATTGCAATAAGATCAAATAACTGTTTTGAATGTGAATAAATGTTTGGTGGTCGTGATATCGACTTCCTTTTATGATCCCTACTTCCCACAACTTTTCCCAAAATTAGGTGACCTTTATTTAACCAATATAATTAGAAATAAGCTAAGGTGTTATTTCAGAGTGATGGTACTATCGTTGTCCGCAATGGGCAAATTATGAGCAGAGTGATGATTAATATTCTTCTGCGTGTCGCACCGCGTCATTGTATAAAATACTTTAATTATAAACTTAAAACCCACGTTTCAACAAATGTCAGTACCGTTTTACAGAAGGTCGCTCGTGTTTCATGTTTGCATAGGCAAAAGTGTTGCCATCTGACGGCCCTTGTGGTGGGGCAGCCAACAACGATTTGCACCGCAGTCTCTCAGTGAGTCCAGCGCTGCCTCTCGGAGAGTGACTTAGGTAGTACAATTGTGGGAAATAACGATTTTCCACGACCTTCACGCTCGGTAGACCCCGAATGTGAGAGTTCACACAGTGGAAAGACCACCGCCTTGACTCCTCCACCTGCAGTAAACACACGGCACGCACATCCCAGTGCCGGCACCGCGATCGACGCACTGCCTCTTTTTGTTGTACTACAATACCCGCCGCTGTTCGCTTGTCCATTCTGTTCTGAAGCAATTTCCGGCCGGGGGACGTCAGCGCAAGGCCATCACAGTCCCGTTACGAAAGTCGGCAGGTCGTCCCGTAAATAAAAGGCAATTCGCGCTCGTAACAGCCGTCTGCTGCAGGGCGCCAGAAAGGCAATCGTGTGGCGCGTCGTCTCTTACAAACACGAATAATGAGCATTACCTGGATACGAATACGGAGGAAACGTTAGTTCTTGTTAGCCAGTCGTGTTCTATATAGTTATCGTCATTATGCTTCCATAGTCCTTCCAGCATGTTTTAGTTTCTGGAGGATGGAAAATCTGAACATTTTTATCGGTTGGGTTGTTTGGGGAAGGAGACCAGACAGCGAGGTCATCGGTCTCATCGGATTAGGGAAGGACGGGGAAGGAAGTCGGCCGTGCCCTTTCAAAGGAACCATCCCGGCATTTGCCTGGAGCGATTTAGGGAAATCACGGAAAACCTAAATAAGGATGGTCGGACGCGGGATTGAACAGTCGTCCTCCCGAATGCGAGTCCAGTGGAACATTTTTATGCTAGCATCGGCCTCTGGTATAGTGGAAAATTGTCGCGTCTCCCTACTGCTTTTTACGGGTATTTATTTACTTCACAGCTTTACTGCACATTAAAATTTTTAAACTATATTTATTCCGCTCCTTTTTCTTGTCACGATATAAAGGGCGAGTCTTGTCGTTGCAAGCTTCATATTCTGTATTGCACGTCGTACATCATTTTCTGATATTTCCAGAATATCGTCGTTCTCCTGAGATTTTCAAAGTAGCACCAACCTCTTGTCTTTTCCGCAGTAATTTCCTTTCAAATAAAATCACGTTCGAAGGGCATCCAGTCTTTTCTTTCTTTTTATTCTTCTGCTCTCCGCGTATTAGCAAATGTTGCCTGTTCCGGCTTCAGAATATATCGCTCCATCTTTTCCTTGGACCTCCCGACTCCTTTCTTCGCTTAGTCCTGTAGCACAGCACTCTTCTTGAGCCTCTCCTTCGGCATTCTATGAACATGCTGTCTCCAATCATTTCTACAGTTCACAATTTTTCCTTCCAAAAAATTTACTCCTACTTTTTCCGCTATTTTTCGTTTGCAGTTTTATCTCTTTTACTGTTCTTGAGAATGTCGTTTCTGCAGCCTGCACCTTGTTTTCGTCTCCTTTTGTCAAACTCCACGTTTCAGACACATACAGAAAAGATGGCATAGCCATTACTTTGTAGAATTTCAGTCTTGTTTCTGTTTTGGCTGTAGTCTTAGGCTTCCATTTATTGTATGAGAAGGCAAAAAATACCGCCCTGGCTGTAGGAAGTTTTTACGAAAACCACGACCGATTGCACAATTTAGGCACGTCTTCAGGGCATGTAAACAGACATTAGAAAGTAAATATTTTACATTTTTTCCTTTTTCACTGGCTTAACAGATATTGTTATATCTAGTAGAAAAGAACTATACATTAGCTACTTACATAAATTTTGTATACAGAATTATCTTGTGCTGTCCTGAAGCCCGTTCCCGTTCGCGTTCTTTACGTCACTGATAAATTAAAAGCCGCCAGAAGCGTTTATCAAATTGATAAAAGGGGATGTCCCTAAAAAAAATGAAACGAGTATTTGGTGAGGAGAGAATAAAATAAGCCCTGCAAAGCGTGCGAAAATTTATATAAGCACCAATAAAAACGTCCCCTATTATCAACTGCTGGATGCGATGCGTGCGTGTCCATAAGGGACAGTGATCTAGGCAAGCAGCCACGACAAAATCTGCGTTGGCAATGACATCCGAAACCCAGCAGGATGGCGCTGGAGAAAATGGGGCTAGTGCACCGAATGTAGAAGCCTGAAAGTGAGGGTGCTGCACATAAAAATGACTTACAATCTAAAACAGCAAGCAGTATTAAAACATGGACAATGCGTGGATAGAAAACTAATAGTGGACGTCCTTTATGATGCAGGCTACTTAATATTTGCGGTAGATATTATTCCACGCAATTTGAAAACCAATGGAGAATTTATAAACGGTAGAAGTTTTTACAGGTAGCAATTAAAGTTGTCGGAAATTAAGAACAATGAGCTATCTAGTTAGACAGTCAAAATTTCCAAAAAGAGTCCTGTGTCCCAGTTCTGTCCGGCTGTTTAAGCTGACTAAAGTTCAAATCTTCTGGGTTGTTAGGCCACGTCACATTTCCTCTAAAATAATCGACGTTTCGACCCCTCTGCTGGGGTCTTCTTCAGGATCTTCCGGTGTCCACTATTGCTAGGGTTCGAAAGATGTTTGTAAGGCTTAGAAAATCGCTATCTATTAAATATTAAGGTTGTTACCCTTATTCTCCAAATATATGATTTGCATTCTCTCGTGTATGGCCGTGATCTGAAATCCTGTGTCGCGTAAATGCGCACTTAGTGTTTATCCTGAATTGGCGCAATGAGTATGCTCTTTAAACCAAGTTGAAAAACTTCTACCAGTTTTTCCTATATATTTGGCGTCACATAGCAGGCAAAATATGCAATAGACACCCGATAACTTAAAACTATCACTAAGTATACTTCCCTTGAGTCTAGATTTTTGGCCGTTGTTCTTCGGAATATAGTAGTCCGGGATTATGTTTTTTGAAACCAGGCATTTGCCTGTTCTGTCAGAAATATCTCCAAAGAAACGAATCCTATGGCACTTTTTTCTAGTGGAAGTTGCTATTGTGATAAGAGAGCTGACGGTCTTTGGGTCCTCTTCTAACGGGTTTTAATTTATAAATGACATGAATGACTGGGAGAGATTTCAGGACGGCATAAAATAACGTTGTAGACAAATTTATGTAAGTACCTGACGTGCAGATCTATTCTACTCCGTATAACAATATTTACTATGTATTGTGCTAATACAAAAAGGAAAAAATTGTAACATACTTCCGTTCTAATCACTGTTTAGATCACCTGAGGATGTAACTAAATTGTCGTGAAATCAGTCGCGGTTTTGATAAAAACAGTCTACAGCCAGAGCGGTGTTTTTTGCCTTCTCATAAAAATGTGGACATTTGGCTGCGGTATCCGCAATTCAAAAAATGATTTAAATGGCTCTGAGCGCTATGGAACTTAACATCTGAGGTCATCAGTCCCCTAGAACTTAGAACTACTTAAACCCAACTAACCTAAGGACATCACACATATCCATGCCCGAGGCAGTATTCGAACCTGCAACCGTAGCGGTCGCGCGGTGCCAGACTGAAGCGCCTAGAACCGCTCGGTCACACCGCCCGGCATCCGCAATTCAAGCTCTGTTTATTGTACAGCAAGTTTCTGCTGGAACTTGAGTGATTTTTTAAAAATCCTATTCATATTTGTAAGTGACATATGTTCCTAAGTATTCAAACATTGTTCTAACATATTATCGCTGATCACCATTTTGGTCCCAACATCTTACCTCTGAAGGCCATTGTTTTTGTTTTCCATAAATTTTAAGATTATTCCTCTCACAGAACGGCTGTAACATATACACTGCTCTTTGAATCTTTCCTTCATTTCTACTTATAATAATCTGATCATCAGCAAAAAACTTCCCCTTAAGCGTAACATTTTATGCAATACAAATGCCTCCGTTAATTTTATACATCCATGCTCTAATTAGATCATCTACATAAATTGTGAACAAAATAGGAGACAAGCTACAACTATGCTTATGCTTTTACTATTCCTTCCATTTTCGACATGTAAGCTGATTGTTGTAGCTTTATATACCCATTTCAGCACTTCATTGAAGTGATACCGATATCTAATTGGAGTCATGATTTCCCATAATTTTTGCCTACTTAGTCGATCGAATGCGTTTTCGTAATCAAAGCTATATGAGCTTCAAGTTTATGTCCCCTTTTTTTTATAATATCTGCTTAACTGTGAAAGTGGCATATGTGCAGGATCGTCCCTTTCTAGAGCCGTTCGTTCTTCTACTAATAAACCGTCTGGAATGGCTCGTACGCTTTTTACTTAATATGCTTGCATATATTTTATGTCCTGTATTGAGACTCTTATTTCCCTATAATTTTCACACTTGTTTTTAACACTTTTTGAAAAACATTCGTGTGGGCATGCAACCAGAGGCTATGAATCTGATATCAATTCCAACATCTATTAATTACAGTCAGAAATGTCTAATTTAGTTTTGGCGCCCATATCTCCATAATTCTGCATTTATTCCATGTTCTCTTGCTGCCTTCCTAATCTTCGTGTCTTTTAATGCTACTTCTTTTTCCCCTAAGGTAATGGGATCTACATTTTCATAAATAGAGTCATCGTTTGCTTCTTCTTTTTCCAGGGAATTATTAGACAAAAATCTTTGCAGGGTTACGTACATTGTTCTTTCCCTAATACCTTTATACTTGCTACATCTCTTTTTTCACTACCTACACGATTAAACACTTTAAACGCCATCATTTGTCTTCCATGTATACCATCTTCAACGGTCCTTTTAAATTCGTCCCAGAATTCTTGGACAGCTTTCCTTATAATATACGTCAGTTCATTTCGGTTTTCTCTACATATGCCAGTTGCTTCATCCGTTTGCTGTCACCCTTCTAGATGTGCTAATTTCCTGTCTCGTTGTGCGTTTCCGATTTCTTCTTTCCGTATTCATAATCATTTTTTTCTTTCATTAGATCACTTTTTTATCTCAGTCTTCGTTAGTTACAGTTGTTACAGGTTATGTAATATTATCCTGTTCCTCATTAATGTCTTGGCTAATTTCTTGTTTTTTATAGATAAGAAGATAACCCTCATTGATGTAAAGTTTTTATACTTTCTTCTTAAAATACGCATGTTTTAAACATATCTTCGTCCGATCTCTCATGTCTTTCAATTTCCTTCTACCTTGTTAGATGTATTTCTTGGAATTAGAAAATAATGATCCATTGATTTATCACTTTTCCGACAGATTGTTACTTGCGATAACAATTTTCTATTTATCACTTTGCGGACCAAGTAAAATTATGGCTGTCTTTATTTCTAAGGAAAGTATTTGTTTTCCTTAACTCTCTGAATGCTGCAAATTGTCTCAGCTTCTCCCCATTATTGTTCAAAGCATCGTCGCCAAATCTATCTGTAACATCTTTAATTGGTATTTCTCCCATTTTGCCATTTAAATCTCTTTTTACACATTTACTGATTTCCTTATTTAGTTCTTCATGGAATCTTTTACTGTCTTCCTTTTCGCTTTCTTCAGGGGCGTATTCCCCAGTTACTGTCAGATGACTTCCAAGTATTCTAAATTTAACAGTTAGTAATCTGTCATCTACAAAAGTGTAAGATTCTATCTTATTAGCCTATTTCTCATCAATAATTACCGCAACTCCAGTACTTGCTCTTTGTTGTTTATTAACTACACTAAAAATCAAGATGCAGCCTCCTATTGGTTGGGTGCAGTTTGGTTTCTAGAGAAGCTGCCTTCACTGCGCATCTAATTTGGTAACAGCTATTTGATCGTTACAAACATGGTACTGTCGTGATTCTTGCGTCATTATCTTGGGAGGTATTAATTGAGTATTAATCGATCGTTCAATGTCATATCTTTGCTCTCGAGCTGTTACATGTGAGTGAGCAGCGATGTTGTAAGCTGTATCGCAGGGTTAGGTTATCATCTTTGGTGTGCGCGTAGGTGCAGCTACAGATAATGGTTAGCGAAGTTCAAGTGAGGAAGCAGTTGTAATGTTTTGTTTCAAATGTAAAGTCTCAATTTATCGATGTGTTTAAGTAATATGATTATATAATGGTAATTGATCTGAGAAGGAGGAAATTTAATGGAATATTTTATTTACGGGAAGAGGAATTATATGGTAATATTTTTGAAGTCACTCTTTTATTATTGCAGCGCCATTTTTCCCCTACCCTTCTCTAACACTTTTTAACTGATCATGTTTTTCTTTCAAAAGTAAAAAACCAATTGTCTTCCGAAAATACTTCGATTTGCAACTAAAAGAACTCATTGCACTTCTCCAGTGTCTCTGTGTAGATATAGTAATTTGAAACTTCAGCATAGCAGAGCGCAAGACGTAGCACTAGTGCAACGCGTATCCAGATTTGCGTAGAATAAAGATAAGGACTAAATATTTTGATGTCTTTTTATAAAATAAGGGTCAACTTATGTTATTCAGAGACAGTGAGCTTTTTCTGTGTTGTGTATCAACTTTAGTTCCGGGATCTGGGATCGATTTTACAAAACTAATTATCGTAGGTTTTATGTCAAAGTTCATTATTCAGACTGTTTATACTGTTCAAAATTCTTGAAGTCAGATTATTCACATTACCAGTATTGAAGGCTTGCCTTCTCATTACGACAGTTCAATTTTCTATTACTACTCATTATTACCTCTGCACACCTCTTATTATTCAAAACAGAGTACGTCAGTCATAAATTGATTATTTAAAGAAAACTTTCAATCTGTATGACTACCTGTGATGGCCTGTTCTACTGATTATGCTTTCTGTTACCTCTACAAGCGTCAACAAGATTCAAAGGTTTTCCCTATATTAGAGATTTGTTCTGTATACGTTATAAGAGTTTTGTGCCATGAAAACAAAGGGTTCTCACCTAACTTTCTTCATTGTAGTAGACGGGACGGTGACGAAGTATTTTATTTAATCAGAATAACTACTTCAGCCCATTCACAATTGATTTTTGAGGCTGTGATTAAGCGAAAGCAATAATTGTTAACAGTGTATGTCACCTTTCGTGTCTGTGATAGAATGTAACTTAAGCACTTGTCTATTTCTCTCTATCTGCTTCTCTCTATCTTTCAAAAACTATCTACCAAAACTTCTCAAAATTGATTACCAAACAAAGTAATTCCTAACTTAAACTAGTGTACTGGGCGGAACTCTGACTATACTGAATTACAAAAAACTTAATATGATTTGCTCAAAGTTGTCTACAAATTGAAGCTAACTGTTTCTATAAAAATGAAATGCTACGCTGAATATAACCTGAATATAACTGAAATAAATGCGCAACTGAACTTGCAAAGAACTTCCTGATCCTAAACTGTAATTTCACTTACCTCGTCTATTGACAAATATTTTTTGCAATTTTCTCAAAAGCAGTGCACAGCATATAGCAGAAAAGCAACATCAAAATCTACGATTGAAAATTCTGTACCACAAAGTGTAATGTGTGTACATACGTAATAAACTGAACGAAAGGTATGAATTTTAAATGATAAGAAATGACTTCTGACAAAAGTCAAAAGAAACTCTATAATAAAAAGTAATACTTCAACAATCAACGCAATGTTCATCTCATCTTCCGTTCAGAGCAATCCATATAACAATCTTACTATCTGAGCTTCGTTACTAAAATCTCTGTAACATAGAGTAATGCTACACACTGGCGCGTGTACCTCAATCTTTCAACATTTCAGAAAAACTCACAAATAATTTCCTTAGCTTCTCTCTCCATAAATGCATCAAAAATGTTCGTACTCCAATTCCAGCAATCTCATATCACACTTACAAAGAAAATTTTCTGATCATTCTTCAAAATACGTCTGCTATTCAACACTGCTCAACTTATAATGCGTGTAACTTTGCTTACGCTCTCAGGCAGAGGCGGTGTAGCAAAACAAATATATTGTAACAATAGTCAAACAATACTCAGCACCATGTTTTTGCTCCGTGTGAGCTATGCGTATCGACATTTACGTAAGAAACAGAAGTTACAGAGTGAGCAAAATAATATGCCTACCTCACCAGATTTACAATATAACCATTGTAAAATTGCTTCCCTAAATTTAATACAAGCTTCCTTGTGAGAGAAGTGGTGAAATGATAAAGATACTGGCCTTGAGCAGGTACAAGAGTCGGTTCTCCGCCCAGCCAATGCAGATTTATATTTTCCGTGGTTTTGTTCAGTCTCGTGATGGGACCTCTGAAGAGGAGACGGACGATTTATTTCCCCATCGGTGCCTATGTAGATGTACTGTCGTCATAGCTGACGGCTCATAAAACCCTAATCTTCCATTTTCCAGTGTCCATTGGCACACAATTTCGTACCCGGCTGGATGATCCAGAAATATGTGAAGCTTGTAGAACACCACTTCAGTGCAACATATCGTAACTACATGTGTTTCATAAGCTGACATAAGGGGAACTCCTAGAATGGTTTGAACATCTTCCAAACCCTGGCTGACAACAGCAACAGGGTAACACACATTTCGAAACTTTTTGAAGCCTCCTACCAACCTAAAATGTAGGAAAAAAGATCTCAGTGAGCTTTTTTTTATAAGTAATCATCCTCACATAAGACAATTTTATAACTTTTACTCATTGATTCTTGTTTCATTAAAAAGCACCTCAACTAAGGAACCAGTTCACTTTGTCAACCAAGAAGGCGCCAGTTGAGCGGTGTCCCTAACACCTTATGAAATTTTTCCCCTGTCCTAATTTTTTTACAAAAAATAAGCAATCTTTTAAGGATATGTGTCACTTTTCAAGAAAAATATTATGAAGCTAACTGACATAACTTCTAAATACACTAAAGTCATCAATAATTATCCACCCGCAGTGAAAACAGTGAGCTTAATATTTCAAGTATCGTAAGTTCATTTTTCCAAACTATGGTCTATTTTAATATATGACAAGGTAACTTGCACTGCTAGACATATAATTTTATTTACGAACTACTGCGTGTATACGCAAATTATCGAGTTTTTTGTGCTATGTGTTGGCCCTTTATGTAACTTCAACAACTTCCAGTACATACTTTCAAGTTTTAGTGAAGTTATCCATTCATCATTCATTCATCATCAGCCAGTTCTATAACTTAATGATGTGGCCTCTTTGAGTCAGCGTCTAACAAAGCATCCCAGTAAGATCTCCCATTTCTTGCGATCCTGAACTTCCCAATTGAATCCCACTGTCTTCCTTATATCTCTGTCCAAACTGTCTGGTGGTCTTCCTCTAGGTCTTTTTTGATAAATTGGGCTCAGTCTAGGACTTGTTTAGACCATCTAATACCATCTTTTGTTAGAGCAACATGACCAGTCCACTGCCATTTCAATGTATTCACTCTTTCCATTATGTCGGTGACCTTCATTGTTCGTCTTATTTCAACTGCTCTCTTCCTGTCCTTTTTTCGTGTAACCCAACATTGATCTTTCCACTCCTCTTTGGGCTACTGTTAGCTTCCTAGCAATGAACTCATTGAATGTCCATGTTTTGCAGCTGTAAGTTATTATTGGCAATATACATTGGTCAAAAATAGATTTCTTCAGCTCAACCGACATCTTAGATTTCGAAATTGAAGAGTACCTCCCATAAGCTTGTCAGTCCAATTTAATTCGTCGTAATTTTTCTGGTTTTAAATCTCCTTTCATGTTTATCAGTTGACCCAGATAGATATACTCTGTGATTTTTTGAAGATGTGTACTTTGTGAGCGTACAAGCTGTGGCAAGAGAGTAGAGCGGCAGTTTCCCGCCGCAGAGCACGTGGCTGGTGGTTGCTACTGCACCGTGGCGAGCGGCTAGCGTGTACGCGCCGTTGGGAAAACCCGAGTGGACGCTCGGCAGGGGCGCGTATGGCCGTGTTTGCGCTCTTGGAGAAATTTATACGCCACACAAAATTGATGAAAACGGAACTAAGAGTGACACGGAGGTGTGAGTTGGTACTTATGAACAGAAAAGATAGGTAAAGCTAAATTATCTAGACACCCCACAAAAATATGTAGTTTAAAAGTTATTGCTGAATTAAAAATTGTAAACTTATGAAAGTTCAAAAGCTAATATCTCGGCAATGCCATGGCCGATTAATATAAACAAAGTGTCTACGGATGCGTATAGTAGAGCTACATCGAGAAATCATAGGCGATTTAGCAAAACATGTACCATTTCTGAATGAGAGGTCGGAATATGGGATTCGACTGAGAGAAACTGTGTTTTTGGTAATAAACAAATTTAAAGAAACGAAATAAGAGGCCCCATTCAAGAGTTTAAAGAGGTAGATGAGTAGTTAAGTATTATTTGTTTATTTATGTTTAGTATCAAAATTCAGGAAAAAAATCACGCCACAAAAACACTATTTGTGTAAAAATGGTGGCAGATACAAAAAAAATTGGACGTTAAATTGTTACTGCCCGGAAATTTTCCATACTTCTCAATGTATCATATGTGTTTCTGTGTTTTAGAATATTCGTAATTCTTTTTGTCAAACTTTTTTTGAGTTAGGCAGTCGTTTCGAGGGTGCATAGGGAGGCCATCTTTGATCTTTGGGGACAGTTGGTTCTGAGCGACGCTAAGAGCCGGACGTGACGCGTATCTGGTAGTAGTGGGTTGGTAACCACATTCGGGGACAAGTATGCATGTAGCGATTAAGTGGAGCGCAGTATAGCGGTTTAGGACAGAAGACAAGAGTGGATTTTGTGAATTGTGAACAGACTGTCCAGTGCCGTGATCGGGACATAATGAATTTCGTAGTGAAGTGTTGTTGCATCAAATGTTAAAGGCCGCCCTTACGTACATAAAAGCCCATCAGACTGCAAGTGTTTAGTCAATATACTTAAGACTATTTGTGGAAACATAGAAATAAACTATTTGCTGAAGTTATAAATCATCGTGAATGACTCAATATTTTTTAAATTTCATTGCAGTACCTGCCTGCATTGTCTTTTTATATTTTATTTCAGCATTAAAAATTGAGTTTACGATAGGTGCGAGCTGGCGCCCTATGACGAAAAACGTAGCCAGGCACATCTCTGGGCCTCTCAAATACGCTACGTGTAACAAATATATATTTTTTTCTATATTTTCGTGCCATAGCACGGGGGGGGGGGGGGGCGGGGCTCAAGACAAACTATTCAAACTTCAATATGTAGTGCAAGGTACAGTCGTAACTTCCAACCGATATACTTCCCTCAGTTGTCCGTTCATTGATCATTACCTTGCTTTTATCAATGTTCATTTTTAGTCCAACTTCAGAGTACACTAATCTAAGTTCGTTAACTAATACTTGAAGTTATTTTATGTAATTTGCAAATAGGGCAATATCATACACAAACCTCAAATTGTTCAGTCTTTTTCCGAGAACATGAATTCCACTTCCGACCCAATTCAATTTAGACATGGCTTTTTCTAAGACTGCTGAAAATGGCTTGGGAGATATAGAATCACGTTGCTTTACACCCTTTTCAGTAGGAAATTCATCAGTATCTTCGGCAACGCTCACAAAGGCTGTGGAAGATTTGTAAATGATATGTAGGATTTTATATAGCCATGTTCTATTCCATGTTCTTTTAGAGCCGCAAACGTAGCTGAGTAACGAATCAAAGGCCTTTTCAAAGTCTATAAAAGCAAGTCAAAGGGGTAGATGGTACTCACTTGTTCTACTAATTATTTCCCATAGCGTGAAGATATGGTCAACTGTGCTTGCTCAATGGTTTGAGCCTGGTCGGGTGTAGTGCTCAATCTCGTAGTCAAGATCGTAGTGAAAACTTTGTACACTATGGAAAGTAAGCTGATAGGGCTATAGTTCTGTTTGGAACTATCTTTCTTATGTATTAGAGTTATTTTGGCTTCATTCCAGTCTCTTGATAATGTTCCACAGTGCAAACAACCTGAAAATATCGAAGCTAAATGCTTTATGGATTCCTCATCCATCAGCTTTATAACATCGACTGGGAGGTCATCACTACCTGGAGCAGTCCCTTTTTTCATATTGTCTATTGCATGTTTGACTTCTGATGCGAGTATTTCTGGAATTTGGGAGACAGAAGCATCCAACTCATCTAGGATCAAGGTATCATACAGATTTTACTGTACAGGTTAGTACAGAAATTTCCAATATATTCAAGTATTTTTTTTCTTGTCTGTAATTCGGCCTTGATCTGTGTCTAATGCTATTAGCTGATTCCTTCCAATCATAAGCATTCGCTTAACTTTCTTTAAACTGGATTTATTCTCAAGACTGACTTTTAGCTTGTCTTCTTCATACGTCTTGATGTCGTCTTTCATGCTCTTTCTCAGACGTTTGGACACCTCTGCGTGTTCTATTAGTGAAGTATTATATTCAAATTTTATTTAAAACGTTTACACGTAAAATAATTTGTCATGGAAATATAGCAAGGCAATGAACACATGTATATCGAAAAATATTTGTAAACAAATCTTATTTTGCGAGTGATTTACAGGGCATTATAGATCTTTTGAAAATAGCCGTTTGCTGCGTTCCAACACATGGGAGTAGGAATGTGGCAAGTGAGGAAGGCAAGCGGAATTGTGATGGAGTGATGAGTATTTTGTAAACGTGTAATGACAATAAGACTGTACAGGTCTATTACAAATGATTGAAGCGATTTCATAAATTCACTGTAGCTCCATTCATTGACATATGGTCACGACACACTACAGATACGTAGAAAAACTCGTAAAGTTTTGTTCGGCTGAAGCCGCACTTCAGGTTTCTGCCGCCAGAGCGCTCGAGAGCGCAGTGAGACAAAATGGCGACAGGAGCCAAGAAAGCGTATGTCGTGCTTGAAATGCACTCACATCAGTCAGTCATAACAGTGCAACGACACTTCAGGACGAAGTTCAACAAAGATCCACCAACTGGTAACTCCATTCGGCGATGGTATGCGCAGTTTAAAGCTTCTGGATGCCTCCGCAAGGGGAAATCAACGGGTCGGCCTGCAGTGAGCGAAGAAACGGTTGAACGCGTGCGGGCAAGTTTCACGCATAGTGATGTGAAAGATTCAGTGTTTAAACCTCCTCTACCAAGAAGCGTGCCAGAACTGCGAGCTCGCATCAACAATGCTTTCGAACTCTTTGATGGGGACATGCTGCGCCGAGTGTGGGAGGAACTTGATTATCGGCTTCATGTCTGCCGAATCACTAAAGGGGCACATATCGAACATTTGTGAATGCCTAAAAAAACTTTTTGAGTTTTTGTATGTGTGTGCAAAGCATTGTGAAAATATCTCAAATAATAAAGTTATTGTAGAGCTGTGAAATCGCTTCAATCATTTGTAATAACCCTGTATGTTGGGAAAGGTGCCCATACGAGTACTTGTGGACATACATTATGATAAGCAAGTGTGAAACTGCTTGACGAAGCTAGAGGCGCTGCCGAAATCTTTCTACCTCGTAACAGCTAGAGTATAGGTCTGAAGGTCTACTACACCTCACTTAGGCCCCACTCAGAAATACAGATTCGCCATTCAGTAATTACATACGCGCTGTAATTGCGATTACAATTCTTAAAATGAAATCTAACTGTGGCTTTGTCCATATGGATTATTTCATCTCAAATCTGTTTCTCTGTCCTGAATTATAAGCATGAGTAACGAGCCATTGTGCTTCTGTAATTAGTAGTCAGAAGAATTAGTCAAATAATTATTTGCACAATTATTGGTTGAAAATTATGTAAGGATACATTTTCTGCCACTACAGTGCACTTACGTAAACTGAACTGTTCAATCATCTATGATTAGGACGATTTCGAGCATATAGATACAGTTTGATTGTGCTGAAACGAAAGTAAAAGTCAACTTTTTTTTTTTTTTTTTTTTTTTTTTTTTTTTTTTTTTTTTTTTTTTTTTTTTTTGGTCTTACTGCTACATTTCAATTGCTCTGCTATTGCTGCGTTGGGAGTAAATCGGCGTTGCAAGGACTTGCACTCATTTCAATAACTGTTACGTGAAAAAGTTTCTACAAAATTTGTTTGCTTTGTTTTTGTTCAAATGTTCCAATAAATTAGGCAATGGGGTTTTGGCCGAATTTTCATGGCCAAAGGAAAAGTGCGAAATGGATAAATGGGATAGCAAATTTGATTGTTTGAACGTAATCAGTGATTTGAGGAAAATTCTTAAATATTTCACTGGCAGCTGCTGCTAGCTGTTTAAATGAAGTTCCAAAAAGTTCATCTCTTCAAGGCCTGCCTATTTTGCGCATAAAAAGCTGCGTTGCTGTAAATTTAACTGTCAAAAGCTTCCTTCAAATCAGGCACTAAATTCAGGATATTTCGAGAAGACGCAAGGAAAGGAAATGAGATGTCATAACCTTAATGCTCTCTGAACAAATCTGGAAAACAAAAAATAGTTTTCAAAATAGAAAACGCTTTGATGTTTTGTGAAACGTTTTGTCTAAAAGTAAGAAATGAAATGGACCAGAGAAACATTTGACGCGGCTCTGAATGGTCGAAATCATGTGTAGGAAATGAGGTGCTTATTGAGAATCTGAAGTTCAATATTTAACTTTGGATCTTAGAATTTCAAAAAGTGCTAGAGGATGTTAACAGCCGAGAGGCGTCAGTCATATAAAACTTCACGTCCATAATAATTAAAAATGAACAACATGGCTGTTGTCATATGGTATTTCCTCAGTAACGAACAATTTGTGCACTCATTGATGACGAAATAGCATATGACAACAACAATGTTCTGCATGTTTTAATTTAATATGGATGTGAAATTTTATATTTGACTAACACCTTTCGGCTATATTTAAACGTACCTCTGCCACAACATACATTCCAATATTTCCTTTTGAAGAAGACGTTTTTATAAACGTTCAAACCATGGTAAAGGGGTTTTAATAAACCTTCCGTTACGCAACTGATTGACTGTTTACTATTGCTACAAGTAGAGCAGTAGACGATATTTGTCTGGTGGATTATGTTGAGTAGACCATGCAGTTTGCTGTTGCGTGACCTTGACATATTCCTTCTTTTACAAGCTCTTACATTGACAGACAGGTTAGATATTGGGATAACGGAAATTGTGCGACTAGTACCATTATAGCTACTTTGTCACCTTTGCGGGACGTGCGGCGCGGTCAGTGGTTTGCTGTCGTTTTCCACTGCCCTTGGTGCCTCACTGACTTGACTAAGAGGCAGGGCAGGGGACCAGGTGGCGAGCAGAGGAAACCTGCCATTATCCAATAGCGGGCGCAGGGTGGCGGACCAGCCAATTGCAGCGGTCCATTGAGTACGTACCGGGCGGCACGTATTCACATTTGAGCCCTAGCACAGTCTTCCTGACTCGAGCACGCTGGTTTTTTCCTATGCCTGGTGACACGATAAGTCTTGTTTCCTCTACACGAGGTACGAATAATGAAAATGCATCACTAGTTTTCAGGGAATGAAGGCTTTTTTCTTGTGTTCGTCAGAAACGAAACCTTTTGATCGCGTGGCATGCATCATCATGATGTTTACTCTCTTACTGCACTATCTCCTTGTACAGTAAGTGCAAAAATCGTTATGACACCTAGATTTTTTGGCTTTAGGGGTTGTTTAGGAGACGAATCACTATGTCAACAAGAACGTGTGCCACGGATTGTAGGTGCTGTAGTGTTTGTTTTAGATATTACCTGCACAAAATAATTAAAAATGAAACATTATGTCAAACAAAACTGTGAAGGTCATCCATCTTAAGAGATAATTAGTTTACTTTTTTAGTTCCTTTGATCAAATGTCCTAGCTGACATCGTCTCTGGTACCTTAAAAACGCGGTTTGCCTGAATTATTGCACTAGTATCAACATAATTAACGCGCCACTTCAGTAACAGTTATATGAGGTTGTCCTCTGAATGGACTTTTATCATTACTCTGAAAAAATGTCACTGAAGTCTGTGTTCACTTTAATAAAAACGCAACTTTTTTACTTAGTTGATAATATTGAATTGGGCCCATGGTCTTCTTTTCAGAGTATGACTACGTCCAACGGTTTTTACTGTGCGAAAAATATCTCCTAATTCCAGAGTTATGATTTTTGGAATGAATCACTAACTATAAAATGAAATAAACTGTCTCCATTTAAAATTTACGTATTTTGAATACTTCAGATATCGGAATGACGACATTTAACACCCATTCGCTCCTTTAACCCATTATTTTCAACTAAACATGTCTCTTTTCTACAGCATAACAAACATAACTGGAGTATATATCACAGCAAATCTCCACAACGAAGAAGGACAAAGCGGTATAAAATATTTACCTCGTTGTCACATAGATTTTTTTTATTACTTGATACAGATTTAGTATAACTTAAAGACATCTATTCACAGACTTTCATGTAAAAAATTTAAGAGTCATCGTAATCACAAACTATAAATAGTTATGGATAAAATAATTGATTTTAGTAAATCTAGTTTACGAAGTTGTCCATATATTAATGAAGTTATCGATCCCCACTTGCATCGAGGGCTGCGAAATGTGTGTCACTTCATTACACCACAATACATACATCAGGGTGTCCAGCGGACTCTGAAATCTTGAAAATTTAGAAAAAGCGAGAATTTTCGAAATCGGGAAAAAACTGGAACAAACATCGAATTTTATTCAAAAAACTTGATTTTTTTAAACAAAATTAGATACTGTACACATATTGATACATTATCAGTTTAAAACGTCTGTGACATTTTAATTAACATTCGAATATTCAATGGGTAATCTACATGTTACATACATAACACACGTTGGTGATCCAATGTTCACAGAATGATTCCACAAGCAAGGAAATCGATTCGTGCTACCGTATCAGAGCTGGTCTAGAGACGGGAGAATTCATTGCTTCGAAGTCTGGCATGAAGTACAGATCAGCTACTATGGTAGAAATACACGGAAATAATAAGTTTTGTAAAACCATCCGTTTTGCAAGCTCGACTGAATTCTCTCTGTAATATTACCAAGGTTGCTGTACCAGCGTCACAAAATTTGAGAATGGAGTGGAAAGACTTTTGTTACAACGTGAATAGTCGGACAAAAAAACAAGTGACTTTGGAATATTACAAATATAAGTACAAAATAATGAAGGCTTCCTTGAACATTACCTTGAATAAGAAATGTTTAAATAGTAAGATTTTTCCTGTATACGTGCATAGGTACCTCAAAACTAATCGTTTCGATAACCCATCTCCCGCTATGTTCAAATGAGCCAAAATTATAATTTCGAATGAAATTAAAGGGTGGGACATTCTTAAAGATAGGCTTAATGTCCTAGCATACATTGCTTACTTTATGGCTGTTAATGTTTTTGATGTGCAGTGCTTTGACACTATTATATTTCTTGTTGATTTATGTGCATTGGATAAAGCTCAACTGATTAGTGATCGACAAAATAGGAAGTTGGATAAGCTCAGGCAAATTTACAATAAGTCAAGTAGTGTCACCTACAGTGGAGAGAAGCATAGCTTTCGGTTTGCTGAACCAATAAGTAATCTCATTAATATTTCTTTCAGTCATCAGCAACCACCACTCTGGAATAAAAATCTAAATATCAGTTAACACCACAATTAAACGATAGGGCGATTACTTCCCTTGCCACAGACGTAAAAATGACCTTAGACAGGCCTGCAATTGAAAAAAGAAGACGCGATCGAATTGACGGTTAAAGCCAGTGAAATTATTCAGAGAGCAGCCAACAAGCCTTCCTCTCCCCACTAACATAGGACCCTGAAGACCGTAAAACAAAATTTAGTTTAGGACGAGGCGACTGTAGTAACGGCTGACAATGGGAACCCAGGTGTTGTGATATACTAACGTGATTATGCCAATAAGGTTGAAAACTTTTTTGCTGAAAATGAGATTCAGCCAATCGACTCAGAAACTAATATTGCATTCGATAAGCTTTTAAGAAATCATCTCGATAGTTGTCTGTATATTAGTCTTCGACAGCAGTTGTATGGTTTGAAAGTAAGGAATCCTAGAGCCCCTAAGCTACAAGCACAAATAAATACTCACAAAGACGGCAACCCAGCAAGTTGTGAATGGTATGGGTAGCTTAGCTTATTATGTCTCCAGATTTCTTCTTCAGATTTTGAAGTAATTACTTTATATGTAATCGTAAGGAGTTGGTTGCGTGTTTGCATGATCAAGTTATCCCGAAAGGTTGCAATCTCATTTCTTTCGATATAAAAAACTTGTAAACGAATGTCCCCCCCCCCCCTTTCCCTAAAGGAAACTATAGATATTATTCAAAGATACTTATCAGAGAAAGGATCGCTCCTAATGGAAGAAATTAACGGGATTATTACTCTCTCATCTCCCACCATTACTTTACATTTAACAACGCTATTTACAAACAAGAGGACGGTTTGGCGATGGGGAGTTCCCTTTCTGTCTTCCTAGTCGACGTCTTTGTGAATCACGTAGAATCTGAGTTTTTCAAACGGGGCGTTTAATCGCGTACATACAAAACTAGTTTTTACGCACGAAATCATGAACTCCGACGGGATCTTAAACTATTTAGATCTTTCTTTACAACTCATGGAAAATTAGATTTTGTTCGATAGCTTTAGGAAACCTTCCACTAGTGTGTCTTCTATGCATTCCGCCTCCTGTCATCCGAGGCTCTACAAGCTTAGTTATTTTCGAGCAGCTGTTCTAAGAATTTGTGAGCCCCCTCTTTCTGACAATGCTATTAGGAATGAACTGAACAGTCTGTGTTATGTAGCGTAGAGGAATGGATTCAGCCTATCGTTGGTGCCTTGCAAAGATGGGTCACCCCTCCCCCCCCCCCCCCCCTTCATTTCTGAGGTATGAGTGTTCGTTATCTATATAATTCAGCAAAGTTATTTAAACAAACTAACGTCCAAATTGTTTCTTCTCCGTCTAATTCGATTCAGTATGCTATTCCCCACAATGAACAATACCAATAGTAATTTATTTTTGAAATCAGGGGTTTACGAAACATCTGCTGTTTAGGGGAAAGGGTTCGTAAGGCTTAATGACAAATTTATTCTTTTGTGCATGGTGTTTGACAAATTTTAAATAGCCTAGTGTGTTTTGTATCAGCTGGAAACTTCTCCAGTTTCTAAAATTTTTTAGCGCCATACTATTTCGTTTTGAGAAAGTTTTACTGTAAACGAAAAGCATTCGACTTTTTTGTTACCCACGCGATCTCCCAACGAAATGTCACTTCTCCATAAATCTGAAACGTGTTGCAGGAGCTTTTCTGAATCAGTCTTTCCTGTTGCTGCAGTTGGCATCGTGCCAGAGACACGCCGTGCCTTCGGTAAACACAGGCCCTGCTCTGCCGTATCCAGCGCGGACTCCAGGTGGCCGCAGCGGCGGCAGAATCAGCGTGGGTGTGGCCGGGCGCGCCGGCCAATTCCTGGACGCGGCTGCACTCTTTGACCAGTGGAGCGCACTGCCGCGATGAGCAGGGCCGGTTGGCTGGCTCCACGCTTTACGACGCAGCCCGCGGTGCCGGCAGCTCGCCTCTTAAAGCGCGCACTGGACCGAGCGGAGGGCGATATTTAGACAGCGCTGCCTCCGCGGCAAAAGTCATCCCGTTAAAAAGGCCGCCGCCGCCGTCCTGGATAAGCGCCCATTGCCTCATACAGGGCGACAAATTCCGGCTAGTCAGCGTAACAAGTGGTTCATGGGAGTTTGCGATCAAAAATCAGAAATTATTGGTATTGGAATTACAAACATTCATCGCTTTACATCTTCATATCTCTGAAACTGCTCGAGATAGAGGACGCTTGATTTCACATACCAATAGAGCAGCACTGAACGCTGCGCATAACATCTTATAACATCTCTGTCACATGTCTTAGAGTACAGCGTACGTAGGATATGGTGGCCGATGCACAATGACCATTTTTCATCCAAAGTGCTAGGCGAGTTCATTCGTTTGTTTGGAAGGGGAGACCGACAGTGTCTGAAACTCTTTCGGCCGGTCGACAATGACAGAATTGAAACGCACGCCCTGCAGTCTTTCTCACACGATTTTACAGAAACTATTCGGTACAAAAATTAATTTTTGGTTTACTTATAGATTCATATGTCTGATTCATGGTGGTGTGCCCATCATTTGGTTAATGGTCATAGTTACTGTGGTATTTACGTGGAAGTAAGACAATATGCGGAATTCGAAAAAGTTTGTAATGAAAAAGAGAGATCGCTATGATTTTGCCTTTGGTGCTCGTTACATATAATGTTGCAGCCTATGAAATATTATTTTTATTTTCTTCAGACTTGGCTGGAGGTCTCTATCTGTCACCACCTTCGAGAAATTTCATCTGATGTAGCCCACTCATTTGCGATCGCGCCGCGCCAGCGATAAAGCCAGAGTGGAATATCCACAACATTCCTCATCTTTCATAAGCGATTTGAGATACGGAAATGAGATTTTGACAAATAATAGCACGCAAAGACGAAAGTATTTTGTGATATTGTTATTATACAAAACTTCATTATCTATTGTGTTATTCCACTAACTACAGACTCTTTTGAGGAAAGAAAGCAATTTTTAAGGGCCATCGATAGCGATAGCACGAGAAATACTATGTGTTTTTGCAACAACATATGTTATGTTATGCTACGTTATGTTAACCGGGGACCTAGAAACGACGGAGAGGCTCCGTCCCCGCCGCAGCCACAGTGATCCGCAACCCCACGACGACTACCGACTACCGCAGTCCACTTCGCCCCCTCCCTCGCCGCCCCACACCGAACCCGGGGTTATTGTGCGGTTCGGCCTCCGGTGGACCCCTAGGGAACATCTCACACCAGACGAGTGTAAACCCTATGTTTGCGTGGTAGAGTAATGGTGGTGAACCCGTACGTGGAGAACTTGTTTGCGCAGTAATCGCTGACATAGTGTAGTTGGAATAAGGGGAACCAGCCCGCATTTGCCGATGCAGATGGAAAACCGCCTAAAAACCATCCACAGACTGACGGCTCACCCCACAAACCCGCCGGGCGGATTCGTGCCGGGGTCCGGCGCTCCTTACCTCCCGGAAAGCCGTGCGTCAGACCGTGCGGCCAACCGGGCGGGCTGCAACAACGTAACTGAAGACATTACACGTTTATTTTGTACCGAGAGTGTGCTATTCTATAAGCTAGAAGCTTACTAAATAACTTAATAAAAATGTTTTTCAGAATTCTTTTGCAGCTGAGTCAGCACAACGTATTAATAAGGTGACACTGTGTAAACACCGCGGTGTTTTGGCAAAAGAAGCAAATTTTAATATGGCAACCAGAGAAACGTGTAGGTTTTACTCAAAATTCACCACTCATGATTCTTCTCTGAAAGTTATAAACAGTTAACAAGCCAGGCGAAAATAAATCAATTCATTTTCGGCGAAATTCTTTTTAGATACTAGCCAAAGCAGAGGTTGCAGTAGATTTTTTTGAATGGCCACCACGCAAGTGTGAGTGTGGAGGGCCACCAGTCAGTAATTACAGAAAATGTGATAGCCTTCAGTTTAGAATGGCATTCTCCTCCATCGCTCGGCATTTCCGCTACAGCGCCTGCCCATAAACTCCACCACAGCTTATCTCCCCACACGTTCCTGCCATCTGCGCGAGGCGTTCTGCGTGCAGTGTTGACCTATCTCTGGAGTGAGCGATGCGTTCTGCGTAATTACATCGACTCGACGTTGTCTGCTTAGGGCCTATTCAAACCGGCCGTCACGTCACGTCAATTCACGTGACGCCAAACTATTTCACAATGCATTTCATATGGCGGCATTCACACAATCTGTCAGCGGACAGTCACGTCACATCACAGTACGATCAGATTTATCGATAAGAAAGTTTTGGCGGTATCGTCGTAGGCAAGCAACTTAAGTGCACATACACTAAAGAGCCAAGGAAACTGGTAAACCTGCCTAATATTTTGTAGGACCCCGGCGAGCACACAGAAGTGCCGCAACACGCCGTGGCATGCACTCGACTAATGTCTGAAGTAGTGGTGGAAAGAGCTGACACCATGAATACTGCAGGGCTGTACATAAATCTCTAAGAATACTAGGGGGTGAAGGTCTCTTCTGAACGGCACATTGCAAGGCACCTAGATAAGTTCAATAATGTTCATGTCTCGGGAGTCTGATAGCCAGCGGAAGTCTTTTAACTTAGAAGAGTGATGCTGGAGCCACTCTGTTGCAACTCTGGACGTGTCGTTGGTCCCTTTCTTGCAGGATATTTTTCCAGCCGCAGCGATGTCGTAGTTTTGATGTTTTACCGGATTCCTGATATTCATGGCACACTCGTGGTCTTGCGGAAAAATCCCCACTTCAACGCTGCCTCGGATGTACTGTGTCCCATCGCTAGTGCGCCGACTATAACACCAAGTTCAAACTCACTTGCATCTTGATAACGTGCCATTGCAGTAACCGATCTAGCAACTGCACTAGACCGTTCCTGCCTTATATAGGCATTGCCAACCGCAGGCCATGTTCTGCCTGTTTACATATCTCTGTATTTGAATACGCATTTCTATACCAGTTTCTTTGGGGCTTCAGTGTATTTCCGCAGCGTTCACTCGTGTGATAGTTCTGGATATCGTGCTTTTGAGAATGAGGGTTTCACTCTGCTGCGGAGTGTGCGCTGATATGAAACTTCCTGGCAGATTAAAACTGTGTGCCGGACCGAAACTCGAACTCGAGACCTTTGCCTTTCGCGGGCAGGTGCTCTACCACCTGAGCTACCCAAGCACTACTCACGCCCCGTCCTTACAGCTTTACTTCTGCCAGTACCACGTCTCCTACCTTTCCAACTTTGCAGAAGCTCTCCTGCGAACCTTGCGGAAGTAGCACTCCTGAAAGAAAGGATATTGCGGAGACATGGCTTAGCCACAACCTAGGGGATATTTCCAGAATGAGATTTTCACACTGCAGCGGAATGTGCGCTTATATGAAACTTTCTGGCAGATTAAAACTGTGTGCCGGACTGAGACTCGAACACGAGACCCGAGTTCGAGTCTCGGCCCGGCACACAGTTTTAATCTCCCAGGAAGTTTCATCGTGCTTTTGTTTCGTCATAATCTTCATTTTGTTTTTGTGCTCTGTTTTCAAGACAAATTGCAAATCTTCCACGACGACTTTGATGTTTCTGCGCACAGTGTTCCTAGAAAATCGAGGTTAGATATCAGAAAGCGAAAAATTATTTAGGTTTTACAGCAAGAGAACAGAGCTGACACCTACAATGTACATAAAAAAGAAATAAGTTAACGAAACAGTTTCCGTTAAATAAAGTTTTAAATGAATTTGTCAGTTTTAAAGAAGAAGGAAAACACTGTCCTTCATGACTTTATTAGTTCGTAAGAAAAAAAACCATAATGGGTGAGGTAAACAGGCTCCGTTTATTTCTTTACATTGTTTGAGGTATTTGTATGTATATAATTTCCCTAGCAAATAAACGTCAAAAGCATACGTTATGAAGTTTGCCTTGTGTCGTTAATAAACGTTGTCGTTGTAAGTTCCCCAATTCCGATTCTATACCCTTTGTTATATCCTAGCCAGTAATGCCACCCGAGCCCGCTGCCAAAAGGTTGGCAGCATCAAAGTCCGGACGCCGTCCGCATAAGCAGCGCCAGCGAGACAGGAAATCGCCGCAAGTCTGCGCGCGCCACCGCTGGCTTCTGGTTTCTTAAGCGCTGGAGTCGCGAGCGCTAGGACAGTTCTGTATTCGCCGCTCAGTTGTATACTCGCCACCGAATTGTGTACTTGCTAGTCAGTTGTGTGTTCATCGCAGCAGCAGAGTTGTTGTTTGTCGTCAGCCGACGCTGACCTAGCCGCTCCGACTCGAACTAGACAGATCTCTGTAGACACGGAGATCACTACTGTGTTTCTGTATCTTCGTTAATAAAGATAAGTACCGACTTTTATTTAATCAGAGTGTTTGGGTTTTCATCTTTCTGTTCACTGTTCCAGCGGACCGGTCGGCCCGCTATTAAAAGCGTGGCGGTGACTTCGTAAGCCGTTTCTACAGCGAATTGCTTGTCGCTACGAACACCGCCACAAAACTGGCGACGAGGACTTCCGAACTCGTGTGCAGGGCTGGTTCAACTTGTTTCTGGTTATACTAATTATAGCGATAAAATTTTGGGGGCTGGTTTAATTTGTGTTCACTATGTCTGCCGAATTACAACAGTTGATCTTGTTACAGAGTCAGCAAATACAAAGTCTGGTGGAAGCAATCGCCAAACAAGCGGCTAATCCTCCAACACAAAAGGAACAAGCACAGGCAGCACCACCTTTCCGTGCTTTTGATGCATCAAGAGAAGAATGGCGAGAATATTTCGCGCAGTTGCAGGCACACATGGCAGTCTACAAAATCACGGGTACTGAGCGGCAGCTTTATTTAATTTCCACTGCAGGCGTGGAAGTCTATCGACTACTTTGTAAGTTGTTCCCGGAATCCAAGCCTGAAGCTTTAGACTATGACGTTGTTGTTAACAAGCTTGCTGAGTATTTCGAGTCGCGAGTTCATGTGGCAGCAGCCAGATTCAAGTTCTTCAGATTAAAGAAACTGCCACATCAATCTAATAAACAGTGGTTAACAGAATTACGAGGCCTCACCCGTCAGTGCCGATTTAATTGTGTGTGTGGAGCTTCCTACAGTGATGTCATGTTACGAGACGCTATTACTCAAAACATTGCAGATTCTCGTATTCGTGCTGCTGTCTTAAAGTTGCCTGACCCGTCATTAGAGACTGTGATGAACATCACTGAAGCCCAAGATACTTTTGACTATGCTGAGTGTGAGTTAGATCAGCCATGTATTTCTCAAATTGCCTGTGCTAAGCAAGTTATGTCACGCCCGCGGCCCCACCGGCAGAGTCAGACTGTAAACACTAGCCGGACGCGTCATGTTAAACACATTCGTCAGCCGCGTGTGCAAAATGATAGAGTTAAGTCTTGCCCTAAGTGTGTTCTTGCTCATCCTCGTGAACGTTGCCCGTTAAGAAACGCGGTTTGTCACTTTTGTCAAAGGAAAGGACACATCCAGACTGTTTGTTTGCGTAAACGCAAGAACAATTCTAGTGCTGCCCAGCCCATGGATATTCATGTTCTTCAAAGCCAGCCCGCCCAAAAGGTCGCGTTTAAAGACTCTTCCACGGTTCGTGTGGGTAATAAACTTGTTCGCAATAAGCCACCCACCCAGCCCTCTGCTATGCGACCCAAGCGTAATTCAAACGCTGTAAAAAGTAATGTACAGACTGCAAGTGAAGCGGGAGTTGTTGTTCCACCCGCCCAACCCACGAGTTGTCGTAAGCAGCGAACACGCGCTAAACGCGCTGATTTTGTGTCTTCCGCCTCCACTGCACCGATCCAGAGACAGTGTAATAAACTATTTGTGAAGCTACGCATCCAGGATAAGACCTTCAATTTTCAATTAGACACTGGTGCGTCTGTGACTCTCATAAACAGTGCTACGTATGCGGCTATCGGCCGCCCTAAACTTTCAGTGGCAAAACATTCTTTGGCTACTTATAGTGGAGAACAAATTCCTGTGTTAGGTGTATGTAGCGTGCCAGCCACATTCCGTGGCAATACCAAAACAGTTTCATTCACAGTGCTCCGCGCTACAGACAGTGTAAACATTTTCGGATTAGACTGTTTTGACTTGTTTGGCCTGTCTATCCAGGACAATGTTTTGCAAATTAATTCTGTTGTTGTTCCTCAAGACAGCATAACCGATTTGTGTAAACGATACAGTGACATATTTAAAGACGAACTAGGTTGTGCTGCGAACTTTGCCGCTCATATTACGTTAAAAGATAATGCTCAGCCTCGATTTTTTCGTGCTCGTCCAGTGCCTCACGCCCTCCGGGCACCTGTAGAAGATGAACTTCGTCGTTGGCAAAACAACGGTGTTATTCAACCCGTTTCAGCGAGCCAGTGGGCTTCTCCCTTAGTTATTATAAAGAAACCGTCTGGCAAGTTACGTTTGTGTGCTGATTTTAAGTCGACAGTTAATCCTCAGACTGTCATTGATTCTTTTCCTTTGCCTAGACCGGACGAGCTGATGGACAAGTTAGGGGAAGCTCGTTTCTTTTCCAAAATTGATCTCCGTGAAGCATATTTGCAATTGCCCCTCGACGAGCAATCACAACAGTATTTTGTCATAAACACGTCGTTGGGGTTGTTCCGTTTTCTGCGTTTGCCTTTTGGTTGTGCGTCAGTTCCAGCTGTTTTTCAGCGTTTTTTGTCACAACTTCTGGCTAATGTGCCATCGTGTTGCAACTATTTAGACGATATTGTTGTGTCCGGTCGGACGCCTGCTGAACATTTCCGTAATTTGGAGTGTTTGTTTAAAGTGTTGTCTCAGGCAGGCCTACGTTGCAACATCGATAAATGTTCATTTTTCCTTACGGAGCTGGAGTATCTGGGACATGTTATTAATGCTCAAGGCATTCATCCCTCCCAGTCACATTTAGCAGCTATTCGTGACTTGCCCGCCCCTCGCAATCTGCAGGAATTGCAAGCAGTTCTTGGCAAATTGACATATTATATTAGGTTTATACCTAATGCATCACAGATTGCTGCACCGTTGCATCGTCTCCGCCGTAAGAATGTTCCGTTTGTGTGGTCAGCTGATTGCCAATCAGCCTTTCAGCAGCTTAAAGAGGCTTTATTGAATGATCGTTGTCTGGTCCATTACGACCCTAACAAGCCTCTGGTGTTAGCTTGTGATGCCTCTTCTTTCGGCCTCGGTGCTGTGTTGTCTCACCGAGTCGGTAACACCGAACGTCCTATTGCGTTCGCATCTAAATTGCTAAACAAAGCTCAGAGTAATTATAGCCAATTGGACAAGGAAGCGTTGGCTATTGTGTTCGGTGTCACAAAATTCCATCACTACCTCTATGGTAGACCATTCTATTTAGTAACAGATCACAAGCCCCTGACGTCACTGTTTCATCCGTCTCAACCAGTTCCTCAGCGGACAGCTCAGAGACTACAACGTTGGGCTCTTTTGTTATCACAATACCAGTATGAGATACTGTATCGCCCTACAGCTCAGCATGCAAACGCTGACGCGCTTTCTAGATTGCCGATTGCTGCGGATGATGTCTTCGATTCCTCTGACGACTCTTGCCATCAGATTGACGCCGATGAGCATCAATCCCTCCGGGATTTTCCGATTGATTATCGTCAGGTGGCACGTGAGACAGCTACGGGTCCTCATCTGAGTATACTATTACGTTTTGTTCAACGTGGTTGGCCGTCCAAGGCAAAGGGCATATCGGATCCTGTGGTTCGTCGCTATTATCCGCAACGTCATCTGTTGTCTGTTTCGCACGGAGTTTTGCTGTTACGCACCGAGAATGACCAGCTTCGTGTAGTGGTTCCCCAAGTGCTCCAATCCAAGGTCCTCGACTTGTTGCATCAAGGTCATTGGGGAGTGGTCCGCACCAAGCAGCTTGCCCGCCGTCATTGTACATGGATCGGCATTGATAAGCAGATTACGCAGATGTCTACAGATTGTTCGACGTGTGCCGAACACCAAGATGCTCCGCCTCAACGCTATTTTGAGGGGGCACGCCCTGCCGGTCCCTGGCAGCGAGTTCATATTGATTTCGCTGGTCCATATTGGAATTCTCGTTGGCTCATCGTGATAGATGCATTTAGTAATTTTCCGTTTGTTGTGCCCATGCAGTCTACAACGTCTGCACAAACTATACAGGCGTTGACTTCAATTTTTTGTATTGGGGGTCTTCCAGAAGTTTTAGTGTCTGACGATGGTCCACAATTTACCTCTACTGAATTTGAAAGTTTTTTTCTGCCAATGGCATTCGCCATGTTCTTACTCCGCCGTTCCACCCTCAATCGAATGGTGCAGCGGAACGTTTTGTACGCACATTCAAGGATCATATGGACCGCCTTCGTGCTACGCACTCTCGTCAGCAGGCCCTCATCACGTTCCTGTCGTCGTACCGGACCACGCCACGCGACGGCCCTTCGCCTGCGGAGCTTCTCCACGGCCGTCGTCATCGCACCCTACTACGGTTGTTGCACCCCCCGGATCGACCCGCCGCTTCTGAGCATCGCACGCGTTTTCAGCGCAACGACGCCGTTTTTTTCAGAGTTTATCACGGTCGCCGTCGTTGGGAACGTGGTACCGTGATAAGTGTCCAGGGTCGCGGTTTTTATACTGTTCAAGGTGCTACTGGGGTGCACAGGAGGCATCAGAACCAGTTGCGCCGCGCTGGCCGCCTGGATTCTGCCGCTCGTTCTTTGTCCACAGATTTGGTCCGCGGCGGGTTCCAGCCGCGCCTTCCGACTTCGCTGCCGCCCCCAGGGCAGCAGCAGCAGCCGTCGCCGCTACCACGCCGACAGCCCGTCCCGTTGATTCCTCCCGCGCAGCTTCATCCGGGAGCGCCCCAGGTTGTCGCTCCGGCGCCTGCGGTCCCTCTTCCGCCGCCACCGCCTTCGGAGCTGATGGACGTCGACCCCTCAGCCGGGCCGCCGTCCCAAGCGGTGGCTGTGCAGCCTGTCCTGCAGCCGCTTTCCTTGGGCACCCCCAAGGAGTCTGACACCGCAGCGCCTTGTCCGGCGCCCACTCAGCAGCCGTCGACGCAGCGTCAGGAGACGCTGCCTCTCTTCGTGGGTCCCGACGCCCCGTCGCGTCCAGTACCAGAAGCTGCGCCCGTGGTCACAGGCGTGCACCCTGACCTCGGTTTTCAGTCGGTGTTTCCCGAGGCCCCGCGCAGCCAATGCTGGGGTGCGGACCGGGGACTGCCACCGACAACAGTCTCCCCCCCGGTCTCTTCTGCTACGCCTGCGGCCAGACCCCTCCCCCGCCGTCGACGCTCGCCACGTCATTATTCAACGACGGTGCGGCGATTTGGGGGGGGGGGGGAGGAGTGTTATATCCTAGCCAGTAATGCCACCCGAGCCCGCTGCCAAAAGGTTGGCAGCATCAAAGTCCGGACGCCGTCCGCATAAGCAGCGCCAGCGAGACAGGAAATCGCCGCAAGTCTGCGCGCGCCACCGCTGGCTTCTGGTTTCTTAAGCGCTGGAATCGCGAGCGCTAGGACAGTTCTGTATTCGCCGCTCAGTTGTATACTCGCCACCGAATTGTGTACTTGCTAGTCAGTTGTGTGTTCATCGCAGCAGAGTTGTTGTTTGTCGTCAGCCGACGCTGACCTAGCCGCTCCGACTCGAACTAGACAGATCTCTGTAGACACGGAGATCACTACTGTGTTTCTGTATCTTCGTTAATAAAGATAAGTACCGACTTTTATTTAATCAGAGTGTTTGGGTTTTCATCTTTCTGTTCACTGTTCCAGCGGACCGGTCGGCCCGCTATTAAAAGTTTGGCGGTGACTTCGTAAGCCGTTTCTACAGCGAATTGCTTGTCGCTACGAACACCGCCAAAAAACCCTTAACCAGGGTCGGCCACGGCGTGCCAAACTTCACGCGTGCAGTGTGTGCGGGTCAAGGCCTTGTCCGTCACCCGGTTTTGTTCGGCCCTTCTTGGATGTACACGAAGGAGCGCGATATTTCATTTAGCATCGCGGTGCGGTGTTTTTCGGTCGGCACAACTCTCTGAGTTGCCAGCATCGTAATGTAAGCGCTGTTTACAGTTCGCTGTTCGTGGTGTGAAGAACGTTCAGAGGTCCAGCGGCTGTTTGTGTAAAAAGAGGCAGTCTAGCGATCTATCGTCTTAAACCCTTATAATGAATGTGAATGACAGAAGAGAGGCACGAGAATTCTAAATTCGCACAAGTGACAGGTATTACATATTTGCAATGAGCCGACATTACAATAACATGCAAAAAGGATTTAAAGGTTTAGTTGACAATGAAAGAGCAAACAATTACAACGATCGACAAACGAGATTATTGTTCTGTACATCAAAAAAACACTTTGCGCTAAACTTCAAGCCTGGGGCACGTGAAGAAATTAGTGGTACAAATAGTAAAATTTTTGAAGTTGCACTCATTATTCCATTGTCAGTGGCAACAGTTTTCAATCGAACCGAACGAAGAGTGTGGAGGCTTCATGTATAACTGCAAAGTACGTTGGTTAAGTCAAGGGACATTCCTGGAACGATTTTGCTATTATTGAATGTAGGAAGGAGAAAGGAGTCCAGGAACGGAAAGTAGAACATCACTGTGTAATTTGCTATCTTATGCACTATGCTGCAGCAATTCTTTCTATGTATGGTCCAAGTTTCATGAAGGTAAGTTACTTGACAGTGACGCATTATGTGAAAGTTACTTTTGCCCTAAAGTTTCGGACACTGGTGTATTTTACTAAGGCATTAACACGACGCAAGTAGTGTGACAGACGGCATTCGGGCAGAGACTGTGCTGACACAGTGCTTTGTTATCTGTGGTGTCATATTACAGCTGAAACTATCGCGCACCTCATATTTTGCTGCCAGCAGCATCAGCACCTCATTTCCAAGATCATTCCATGATCATGACATCCTGTAACATGTCAAGGACAGGGAGGGGAGCTATCACATGAAAATGCGTGTGGCCGACTGTGGTGTGAGTGTATGCACTAGACTGCTCGCTTCCAAAAAATACCATCATTTAGTCCATCAATAAATAATCCTTTTTTGTAAATAGAACTTTGTATTGATTTATTTGTTTCCGATTTTCCACCTCACTTACACGCTTCAGGAAACTGTTTAACGTATGTCGTCTGTGCTTATCTTGAAGAATAGGAAACATAATTTCGGAGACATTGTTAAAGCGCCAGTGATCGACTGTTACTGTCATCCAGGGCCCCTCTTACCTGTATACGGTAAAATCCCAGTCTTCTAACATGTAAACGGATGTGGACACACGGTCTGGAAAATGAACTCACTTCAGTTCATGTCTCCAGTAGATGTGGCACAGTTGTTGCTGCCCAGTGGGAGACCCACCTTTCCTTTAGTTTCACTAATGGGTCCCAGCAGGCTTCGTGCCAAGTCATTGTTTCTCAGGATCTTAACCCTGGCCGATATGGAAAAGAGCCTTGCGGACCTGATCTGTCTCTCAGGTTGCATGGTATTTCTGTGCTGCGTCTTCAGGTCTCCAATTCCACTGCATCTGCACAAGATGTAGTAGTGGCCACTGTGATTCCAGTTCGTAGCAGTTGCAGATAGATAAATGTCATGTAACCATCCATGTCAGACATATATAGGCGTAGGAGATGGAACTGAGCAGAATGGAAATATGTCCAAATTTCATTCCCAAACCAGTGCCTCAATACGGTTCAGTTGATTGCGTGTGTGGACTAATGCTGCCTAAACACGTCGTGGAGGAGGCTAGATTAGTATCATTTCGTGAGTAGCCTCTTGCTACTTAACAGGGACCGGATGAGCTAAGTGAACTTGGGTGCTTGTACACCGGTGATGTAATAGTATGTTTTCACTGTGGTGGTGATTTCAAGCATTGGCATGAAAACGATGATCCATGAACAGCACATGCACTGTGGTTCTCCAATTGTATGTTTCTGATTCATGTAAAGGGTACTGAATTTGAGGATACTATTTGTCAAACAAAAAATGTGACATTAAAGCAAATGGTGTGTTTATACTTAACATGAGGCAGGTATTCTGAACAAAGCAGTGTCATCATAACAACATGTCGTTGTGTAAAATTTGATTCCAGGACGAGGTGGATGAAATGTTCCATCCAAGTGGACACATTACTACAGGGTGTTGGAGCCTATAGCATCTACTGTTAGAGTATTAATTCAACCTAATCGAGACAGAATCAACAAATAGTGTATTTTTATATTTGCAACATTTTTAGCTCCACAGTTTACAAATTAATATGTATCTATTGTGAAGCACAATAAGTTTCTTTTTTGTGAGGAAGTTCATGTATGCAGCTTCATGCAATTCATATCCCTATCCAAAAACTTTATATCAAAACGTGCAATACAGAGCGTCTGAATCATATACAGCAACGTTAAGACCATGAGGTGCAGAACTCACACGGAAATTGGCGTTAGCAAACAGTGTTTATGTAGCCACTGGTATATGCTATTTTTGTAACATAGTTTAATAGACCTGCTAAAGTGCTACTTATACAATCACAAACAGGTACTTTATGACGTATTATATATAGAATGACATGGTTTGAGAGCGCTGTGTCAGCAGTATCGGCTTGTTGATTACTAACACCGCTGCAACTCCACTTTTCCGCTGCAGTAAATCACTTACAGCACATAAGAACTGGTCAACAGATAACAATTTGCTATTACTCAATTACAGCAGGTTCTACTCATTGTATTCAAGCACCCAAACTGGTATTGTGTGTCCTACACCAGTTGTCCGCTGTAACTCGGTCAGTTCTGCTAGCATCGGGTGGAACACCCTCTGTAGTTCGTCTACTGGCATACAGGTAGACTGTGTTCTAACAACTGTATTCCATCTGCATATGGCTATAATAAGCTACCCTGACTCCGATAGAAGAGCTACACGAGCGTTCAATCAGGGTAAGCACTGTTCTCCACAATACCATCAGGTGTACAGTCTGTCCGTTGCTATTTGGTACTCTGTCACAAAAATCTCGGAATTTATCATTAAAATATCCCAGTATGTTATTATTCGGTGCCATTATTTTTGCCGAATATGCTATGACATCATTAATTTGTACACAGCGCACGCACCTCACGAAACTACATTATAAATTTACAGTTACTGGAACCAGTGTGCTTTGGTAGTTCTGTAAAGATTTTCCTAGGTGGAGCGTAATGTTCGGTTGGGGCTGATACCTATGGTTATACTTTACGATAAAACAGTTTGGGTTGACTATTTAACGCGGGTGACCTCCAAATGTAGAGTAAAATTCATGTAATATGTTATGCATGTCAAATCACAAGTCCAGGAGCGCAACGTTATTGATAACCATAGTAAAGATTTTGTAAAGTGACCAGACAAGTGACTGAACGTGATTTTACGTGGGTGGAGACCACTAAAAAATGGATTATTTGTTCCCTGCCCAAGACTGTTCAGGTATTTACACGATGACGTGTATTTTTCTTGTCAACTACTCTGTTATGGAATATAATTAAGTCCCTTTGGCAATCATTAGTAAAGCCTCACCGCTACTGCTGTTGTGATCACATTATTTTCGGTGTATTACGACGTCGATATTTTCGTCTTTGCATCCCGGCAGTGTAATGCTGTCACACTGCAATGTTGATGTAACACATTTCGCAATATTTAGAGCAATTATGCTTCAGTTTTGCTTATCAGAAGTCCGAACATGAACATTGTGGTTAAGGGCTGAATATAAATCATTTATATCAGCTAAGGTAGTGTTATGGGTTGATAGTATCTCTAAAACTGTTTCCAGTTCTGATCCAATAAATTTTAGAACACGACGACTTCCACATCTACATCTACATATCTACACATTATAGAGAATAGCATCAGTTTAATAAGTGTTGTGCATTTGTTTAACATTTATAGCAGTGGAGGGAAGTCATACAGTGTCTTGAGCCAGACGTATTTATGACGACTCTCTGTGTCTGCAAGGCGTACAAAATCGAATTTTCGTAGCAACTTCGTTTAATATACACATGTGTTTCAATTAGTTAAACAGACACTTTAGATGCGACAACATTTAAATTGTGCTTTTCAAAGCGCGAGACATCTCGCAATATATGGTAACCAGTTTTTTTCTGAGTTTGTAAGACGTTATAGAGAACAACATCACTTTAATGCATGTTGCCTGAGATACAGAGTGTGACGCTGCCTTTGGAAATGTACCTGATGACTTGTATCTTTTCAAATACCCTGTTACGGTGTGTCATTACGTCACTTCGACAGTTATTGGCAATTCACATTATTTCGTATCTGCAAATCGGTAGCGTCATGCTGCCACACCATAGTTTTAGGGCACCATACCTTGTAATATTTGTAGCCTTTTGTTTGAGCTTTGCTTATTGGAAGTCCAAACATCAACGGTATGGTTGGGTATTTAATATGAAGCACATATTTCGCCTGTAGCCGCATCTAGGGTTGGCAGAATCTCTGTCATTTCCAGTTGTGATCTAAAATTTAAAACATATTTGCATGCCAGTACGTTATAGAGAACAACATCACTTTAATGCATGTTGCCTGAGATACAGAGTGTGACGCTGCCTTTGGAAATGTCACATCTCTCACTGCACCTTCTGCCGTTTCTCTCGCTTGTTTACATACAGTCCAGTTTCAGTGATACTTCGGCGTAAAGAACCTCATACCTTCCTTCTGAAAAACGACAGTTGTGTTGTGCATGTGTGTGGACTATGTACTTGATTACAGGTTTACTTTCGCGAGCTATAGTTTCCCGACATGGAGCCGCTCGGATTGAGTACAGATGCTGTGTGTTTAAAAATCGCTGCAACGCAGACTTTGCATTTTGTGACGCATTGTAGAATATTGTGGATACATACAAAATAGTAGGGGAAATATCATGTGTAAAGATTTTAGAGAGCCTTACGCCATAGTTCTTATGCGAAACTGCTGCTGTTCTACTTACTTAGCTTCCTATAGGTCTATGCCATTCGTAATAATAGCAGGTATTTTCAGTCAATAGCGTCGTTCATACTTTTTCTACTGAACATCATCCTCCGTCCTAAAATGGTGCTTCAGAATAATATAAATGTGAAAATATTGTTTTGTGACTCACTTCAAGACTAGGCCTAATTATTCATATTCAGTCAATCTATTTACCTGCATGGGGGTAACACCAAATTCGTGCATTAATTTGGCGAATATGTGTATATGTGGAAATTAACTCATGATTTCTTTTACATTGCAGATGTTTTCTTTGCAGTATTGGGGCATTAAACAGCGTTTCCATGTATTAACCTCAACTAGTAATGCAAACATCGCACGTTTTCGCGCTACTAACGTGTTTTGCACATTTTCAGAATTATTTCAACACCTTACATGTGGAAAAGTGATTGATTTACAACTCTTTCACGCTTTCTAACTATGTCCCAATATACTGGCAGTAGTACGCAATCGTGGTCTAAAAATCGAATCTGCCCTCGACTAACTATGTAAACACTGCACTTCTTGCACTGCCGATTTATTTTGCAAACATTTTAGAATATTGCGATATCTGAACCGTGAAAAATAATTTACTTACGACTTTTGCATTTTTTACTGTAGAGCCGTCTGTTAGTAACAGTGACAACTGCTTACTAAGGTATAACCAACGACCTAAGGACGATTTTAACAATGGAGCCATGTAATGACGTGGTACAAAGGTCGAATAAGGCTGCGAGTTTTCAGTGCAGTGGTATTATTTCGCGTTTTCTGTGTTTGTGAGCTGGTATTGAAGGTAAATCCCACGTTCAACAAACATGAAATTCCTAATTCGTTATTTGTATTTTATGTACAAACGTTAGTTCTTAATTACTAATAGACAAATGTGGATTTTTTTAGTGCAGCCATCTGCTGGTGACTGGAGCAATTAGGATGCGAAAATGGACTTGCTTTTATTTATGTTTTCAGAGCTTGTGGGGTAGTATTTAAGACAAAAAATTCATTTCCAACAAATAAGAATTCCTATTTCTTTATTTATATTTTACAAACAAATGTTGTTTAATTGTTTATAGAGAAATATGGTATCTACTCGTTCCAGTATTGCGGGGCGAATGATACATACCTTCAAATCGGAGTTTCCAATATGCTGCTTTCTGTGTATTTTATTAGCATCGCCCTTTATTTTGTGTTTTACCTTCCACAATTTTCCGCCATTTTACAATTTAAGTCACCGTTTTGATCGCCTGCTTTTGTTGTTTATTAACTTCTTCATCTGGTTTAAAAATTCTGTAGGCTGAAGAGCAGCGTACTAAGGTGCTGCCAGCCCACCCCCTTTTGAGGGAATCGAAACTGAATAAAGGAAAAAAAAATTCCAATGTGGTGTTTAGGAAGCTTTTGCAATCCATCCTTACCTGGCGCATCCATCACCACCTCCACCGACACCACCTCCTCCCCAACACCCAATGTGGCTTTCGACCTTCCTTCTCTGCCGATGACCATCTCCTACGCCTCGCTCATCTCCTCTCCCTCCAGCTTAACTCTCGTAGCTCCGCCATTTTTGTCTCCCTCGACGTTGAAAAGGCCTACGACCATGTCTGGCACCCCAGTCTCCTGTTTAAACTCCAGACCTACACCCTTCCTATCAACTATGTCCGTCTGATTGCTTCCTTCCTCTCCCGCTGCCCCTGCTATGTTACCATCAATAACGCCGATTCCTGCACCTTCTACCCCTCTGCAGGTGTGCCCCAGGGCTCTGTCCTCTCCCCTCTCCTCTACCTCCTGTACATGGCAGATATGCCCCAACCCTCCTCCCCCTCCAGTACACCTCCTGCAGTATGCCGATGACATCACCTTCCTTGCCCCCGCTCCTACCTTTCAATGGTCCCAATGCCTTCTCCAGAATCACCTTGAACTTTTTACCGCATGGTGTAATCAGCGGCTCCTGAAAATCAATCCTTCCAAGACCCACGCAATCATCATAGGTCATACCACTCTCTCCTTCCAGCTCCTTGATTTTTCCCTTACCATCTCCACCTGTCCGGTCCGCCTACCCCCCTCTCACCTACCTTGGACTTACCACTGACCGTCACCTCACCTGGAACCCTCATCTCTGCTCTATCCAATCCAAATCCCACACCTGCCTCCACCTCCTTAAACTGCTCTCTGGTCAGACTTTGGGGTTGAACCCCTCTACCATCCTCCACACCTACAAATCCATAGTCTGCCCCATCCTCTGTTATGCCAGTCCTGCCTGGATATCCGCCCCTCCCCCTCCCAAATTCTATAAGTCCCTTCAGATCCCCAAGTGCCATGCACTCTGCCTCGCCTTCTGTATACGCCTCCCATCCCCCACGCAGATCCTCTATGACCTGATTCCATTCCCCCATCTGCTCCTTTTCCTCTACACCTCCTGCCGACTTGATCCCCCTCATCCCCTGGTTGCTCCTCTCCTCTCCAACCCCCACCTACACTGCTGTGTCCCCCTTATGCTCCACCGCTGCACCTTTCATCTCCTTTCCCAAGGTGACTTCCATTGACTCCCCCTCCCGGATGATGCTGTCTCTCCTTCCATTTATCCCTTCTATCAACTCTGATCCTCACCTCCCACTCCCTCCTTCTGTCCTTTTCCCAGGCTTCCTCTCCCCCCCTTACATCCTGTTTTTTCCCCACCTACCCTGTCTCTGACTCACTTCTCTATCCCGAGTCCCTTCACTGGTTTTCCCACTCCTTCTCGTGTCCACACTGCCCCCCTTTATTCTATATCCTCTCCCTCCATCAGCTCCCCCATTTCCCCCCTCATTGGTCCGGGTCCCCCCCTCCCCCTGGTCTGCTGCTGTGTCGCCTCTATAGTGCTGTTTTAGGTGAATTTTCAGTATTATGTGTCCCCTGTCAGTGCTGCAAACAGCCACCATACTGTCGCTAGTTGTGTTTCTTTTATCTCGTGCGAACAGAAACCAAACTGTCGCCGTGTTTTTTGATTGTGCCTGTCTATTTACTATGTGTTTTACTCAGCATCACTGACCATTTGTTTTTATATTTTCTTCGCATCTTTTTCGCCATGTTTGAGTTTTTAACAATCACCATTTTTTTGCCTGCTTTTATTGTTCTGTTATCTCCTAATTCTGTTTTTTAACTTTTCTGTAGGCTGCAGAGCGGCATATTGTTCTGCTGCCCGACCGCCCACCCCCCCCCTCCCCCTCTGGAGGGGAATCGAAACCGAATAAAGGAAAAAAGGGTAAAAAAATGTTTATTGCTCACTATACTTTCATTGTTCATGCACCAAGTCTTCAGCATCGGGTGTACCGCTTTAATGTGACACCCCTTTACTACTAGTTCGATTCGGAACACATTTGGTAGTCAGTATTCACAAACACACCACTGAATGTACCAGCAAAATTAAGTCAATTTAAGACAAATAGCTGAAAAGATATGACATCATAGGCAATTAGTGCACTTTACTATTTCTGGAAATTCAGTCTCTGATGGGGTGGAATGTTCTATGAAAATATTTCGTTGTGAAACCGTTTTTAAAGCAATATCAATGAAAATTTGTATTTGGGTTTTCGGTTGGAAATTAAAAGAATGCATGTTTCATATTTTTTAGGAATTCACCCCCTTAGGGGTTGAATAGGGGATGAGAATTTTTAAGACACTATTGCATTATATTTAAAATTTGTTAAAACTAAATCTATACCTCTGAAAATTGATATTTCACTTCTCAATTAGATATAAAGAAATATGTGTTATGGGATAAACGTCTTATGGAAATATCACAACAAGAACTCCAACGGCATGATTAAAAAGAGCTTCAAGTACCTGAATCGCGTTATGGTCAGAAGTAGATTTGAAAAAGCCCATGCTTCTGTGCCCTTAATTAGTGTAAGGGTTTAGACGGAGTCGCAATTTGTGAATATCATACTTCGAAAAGCAAAAACAAAAAATCTGCGCAGACCATACAGTTTAGATGAGTACAGGAGCAGGCATTAAGCTAATCACGAGATAACGTGCGCCGTTAGTGGAGCACGCTATACGTGAGTGTGAGAGGCACGCGTAGTACAGTCACATGCGTGCCACGCGTGGCAGCACTCGGTCGGTGGTGTGAAAGCCTGAGGACGCCGGTTGAGATGTAGCGGTGTGTAGCCGGCGAATGAGCGGCGAGGGCGGCGACACGCGACAGCGCGACGGAAGCGGGCGGCCGCCGCAAATGCACAAGCCGTGTCGCGGCGCCGGGGCCGGCGGCTGGACCGCGCCGGAGCCGAGCCGGGGCCGGCAAGGAGCGCCAGCGCCGCTAATTCCCTGACTCGGCGCGGCCGTCAAGTCCGCGCCTGACAGCCGTCACCGCAGGCAGCCGCCTAGTTCCCGCGGCGCGCTGCAGGGGGCGCGAGGTAGCGCGCTGTGTTCTACATGACTACTCTGCAAATTCACACAAACACTTGGCAGCAGGTGCATCGAACCACATTCAGACTAAAGAGTCACCCAGTATTTATTGAAATAATAAACCTCCATTTGACTGTATATTACTGTATTTTTCTTTTGTACTATCTCGATTTCGGTTTTTAGGCCGTTCTCAAGTATCTTAGACCATTAACACGTCATATCTGATAAAGTCATCCCTAAGCAGGTAAACAAGTGTTTTTTTACCAGCTTTGGGAATGACCTAAAAAGTAAATTCTAGCATTATACTCGACAATGGCGTAAAAGCCGAAATTTAGACAGTACAATAGTAAAATACAGTAATATACAGTCAAATGGCGGTTTATACCTTCATACTATTTCTCTAACTCGAAATGTGCGTGGGAAAAATTAACACTTAAATCTTTCCACCGGACCCCTGATTTCTACTATTTTATTACGATGACCATTTCTCTCTTTGTAGTTTGGCGTCAATAAAATATTTTCTCATTCGGAGACAAAGATGTTGATTGAAATTTCATGAAATGATCTCGCCGTAACGGGAAACGCTTTTGTTTTAATGATTTCCATCTCGACTCGCCTACCACTCACGTGACACTCACTCCCCTAACTCCCGATAATACAAAACTAGCTGCCCTTCTTTGCACTTTTTCGATATCCTATGTCAATTCTATCTGGCAAGGATACCTCGCTGTAGCACTCCAGTAGAGTGCGATCTTGTTTGATTTATCGTGTACCGAAATTTAACGGATTCCTTTTATTTATCATGTGAATGACTTCACACTTTTCCTTGTTTAGAGCCACTATCCACTTTTCGCACCATTTCTGTAAATCACAGCATTATCTGCAAACAATATAAGATGGAGGCTCAGATTCCCCCCTCCCCCCTAAATCGTATGTATAAATTAGGAACAGCAGAAGGCTTATAACATTATCATGGGAAACGCCAGAAATCACTTCTATTTTACTCACTTACATTCCGTCGATTACTACGAAATTTCGCCTTTCTCACAGGAAATCATGAATTCAGTCGCACAACTGAGACGGTACTCCACAGGTACGTAATTTGATTAGAAGTCTCATTTGAAGTACGGTATGAAAAGCCTTCTGGAAATCTATAAATATGGAATCATTTGAATTTCCTTGTAGACATCACTCATTACTGTGTGCGAATAAGGTGTTAGTTGTTTTTCCCAAGAACGGTATTTTGACTGTGAGTCAATAGATCAGTTTCTTCGAGGTAATTCATATCTTTCGAACACAATATGTACTCCAAAATTGTGCTGCAAACCGACGTCAGTGATATGGGTCTGTAATTCATTGTATTACTCGTGTTCCCTTTCTTGAGTATCGGCGTCACCGTCCCGGCGGAGGTTCGAGTCCTCCCTCGGGCATGGCTGTGTGTGTTTGTCCTTAGGATAATTTAGGTTAAGTAGTGTGTAAGCTTAGTGACTGGTGACCTTAGCAGTTAAGTCCCATAAGATTTCGCATTCATTTGAACATTTTTGGGCGTCACCTGCGGAACGTGGCCCTCTTTAGATATGGAGATTTCATCGAGCGGGCCGTTGTATGTAATTGCTAAATTTGGAGCTATTGTGTCAGCATACTCTGAAAGAACCTAATTAGTATAAAATCTGAACCGGAAAACTGCTTTTATTATTTAAGCTGCTTCGCTACACCAAGCTTATCTACTTGTAAGTCACTCTTCTTGGCAGCAGTTCCTGATTCGAATTCTGCAATATTTTCTTCGTCTTCTTTGTCGAAGGAATTTCGGAAAACTGTGTTCAGTATCTATGTTTTACTGTCACTGTCGTAGGTAATATTACCACTGGTATCGCGCAGTGAAAGTATTGATTTCGTTTTGCCGCTGGTGTACTTTACATATGGCCAGAATCGTTTTGGACTTTCTGCCAGATATCGAGATAGAGTTCCGTTGTGGAACGTGCTAAGTTTCGAGATCCGGTAAAACATCCCCTATCTTGCAGATTTTCGATCATTTTGAATTTGGCATGGTTTACTCGTTGCTTCTGCAAAAGTATTCTCATCTGTTTTGTGTGCCGCTGGGGATAAGTGCCTTTTTTCTGTAACTTGGTGTCATCGCTCCATAATCAACATCACCTTATCATCACCACCATCAACATCATGTTTTCTGCTGTGTTAGGTCCTTTGCGTCTCCATTCCAAGATATGAAATTTCTTCCTTCCTCGTCTCCTCCTCTACATATCCTCCTAAGAATGATTTTAAAGGCTATCTTTCTTTCTTCATGTCTACATCTACACCTATACACCGCAAGTGACCTAACAGTATGGTGGCACAAGGTGCCTCTGGTGCCATTGCCATTTTCACCCCATCTCTGCTCCATTAGCGAACTGTGTGTGGGTTGAACGACTGTCGGTAAAGTTCCGTACGAGCACTGATTTTTCGTCGTCGTCATTTCGTGAAACTTACCGGTACGTGGGAGGAAGAAACATGTTTTCGGAAGTCCGCTGTCGGACTTTAAACAGCAACCTTCTCCGTGATGCACAACGTCTCTTGTAGAGTTTCACAACGAAGTTAGCAGAGCATCTGTATAAAGTTCTCGCACCGACTACAACTTACCACCGACAAAATGTGCCACTCTTGATTGGATTTCTATCTGTTCCGTTTATCTTCGGTGAAACTCCCAGGCTAATGAACAATACTGAGTAATCGGTCGAACAAGTGTTTTGTAAGCCACTTCTTCGTGGATGAGTTAGATTTCTTTAAGATTCTTCCAGTGATGCTCTTTGTGGCATCTGCTTTTCCTACGATTTGCTTTTGGTGGTCATTCCATTCTAGGTCGCTCTGGATACTCCTGGGCATTTTACGGCTGTTACTCTTTTCTGTGTATTTTCACCAATAGTGTAGTCGAGCAATTATGGCCTGTTCGCCTATTTACACGCAGTATGTTACGTTTATTTACGTACAGTGTCAACTGGCAGTCCCTGTATCAATCCTCGATCCTCTGCAGGTCTTCCTACATTGCACTAATTTTCGCATTGAAACCTTCCCGTAGACAACGGCATCGTCTGCAAATATCCTTATAGAGCTTCCGACGTTAGGTACTACATCATTTAAATAAACATTGATGACCCTATAACTCCTCTTTAGGGTTCCAGAGAAATTACCTTTATATTTGCCGGTTTCGTCCCGTTTAGAATCACATATTAAGTTCCATCTCCTGAAAAGTCATGACTCCAATCACAAATCTGCTACAGTACTCGTCAGTAAGCTCGTAGTGTGTTTACTAAGCGCCGGCCCAAGTGACCGTGCGGTTCTAGGCGCTGCAGTCTGGAACCGCGAGACCGCTACGGTCGCAGGTTCGAATCCTGCCTCGGGCATGGATGTGTGCGATGCCCTTAGGTTAGTTAGGTTTAACTAGTTCTAAGTTCTAGAGGACTCATGACCTGAGAAGTTGAGTCCCATAGTGCTCAGAGCCATTTGAACCATTTTTTGTTTACTAAACAACAATCAGGAAAGCCATCCCGTAGTCGAGGAACACGGTATCAGTGTATGTCCAATTCCATTGACTAACTCGCTACGCTTTAATTCCACATGATACTTCATTTTTCAGTTTGTCCAACCACTTTATTTTTTTCCATTGTCACCACGTCTATTTCTCAAAGGCTGGCGGCCTTGCTCCATATTTCCTCGTCTTCTATCACGTTTCAGCACCATATATGAGGACGCTTTTCAAAACTCACCAGAAATCTTTGCCCACATAGCTGCAGAACACTCCGTTCTTTGTCCTGGTTTTAATTTGGGTGCTACACTTCGAGTTGCTTTGTACTCTGCTTCCTAGATGTTGAAAGCTTTGTACATGTTCTAATGTTTCTGCATTCACCATTATCTTTACCCTTTTATTCCCCACTTACGCCATTACTTTTGTTTCCTTTGTATTAATGTTTCAATCAATAGTTCTATCCTTCAGCTTCAATGATCTCCACAATTTCTGCAGCTCTTTTCCGTCCGTTGACAGAAGGACGACGCCGTCTGCAAATCTCGACACCATAATCTTCATCTTCAAATTATTTTCTCCCTTGTCATATAGTGGGCCGTGCTTAGTCGTTCTCTAAGTACAGATTCAGTCCTGTTAGCAACTTTTCCTCTCACTCTCACTGCCATGTTTTCATTTAGATATAACAAGTTCATCCTAAGTTACTTGCTTTTTCAATCACGTAGTCAAATGCGTTTTCCAGGTCTATATAACGTACATTGTCTTCTCAATAAATTCCTTTCCCAAAATGCACAAGACTCTTACCTCTCGTGGCTGTATTCCTTATGAAACCGAACTGCTCCGCAGCGAGATTCTCATCCATTATCTTCTTTAGTCTTTCATTCACAATCCTTAACATAACCTCGGCTGCATGCGAAATTGTGCTAATGGTACTGGGCTCACTGTATTTCTCGGTTCTCAGTTAATTTCGTGTTACAGTCAGTACCATTATAAAAAAAACCTCTGGTTATTCGTCACTGTAATATTTTGTTGCATAACCTGAATATTTCTCTAATTTCTTCTCGGTACAAATATTCGAATATTTCTCCTGGTGTCGTATCTGTACCTGTTACGTTTCCATTTTTCATTTCAGCTACTGCACATTTCACTTCCTCCATTATGTCTAATTCTGGAATGGTCTTTTATCCTTCGCAATGAAATGAGAGCACAAGTTCTAATTGCAAGAGGATAAGGGAAGAAAATCAATCGTGGCTTTGCTCAAAGAAATATCCGAGGATTCCCCATGAATAAAGTAGAAAATGTTCTTCACAATGCCTGATTACATTTGAATACATTTCTCACAACGAGTATGGAAACTAACACTGCCTACCAGGTTGAGTCATAGGAGATATACAAGTGGACTATGGCCTGTGAACGGTATAAATCCATTGCTACTTTCATGAAAAAAAAAGATCCTGGGCTGTCGAGGTGTATTTCAACATCCATGCATATCTACACCTCTGGTGGGGAACAAAATTAACATTGAGAGGGCCCTAAGGAAGAGTAATACGTCATCCAAATGGTACAAATGGCTCTAAGCACTAAGGGACTTAACATCTGAGGACATCAGTCCCAGAACTTACAACTACTTAAACCTAGCTAACCTAAGGACATCACATACATCGATGCCCGAGGCAGGATTCGAACCTGCGACCGTAGCAGCCGCGTGGTTTCGGACTGAAGCGCCTAGTACCGCTCGGCCACGAACGGCTGGCCAATACGTCGTCTAACGATCTCCATGTACATAAACGATTTACACACAGGATCAACAATATTGTACGATTGTTCGCTGACGACGAAGTTATGTGCAGTGATCGCTGGTGGTCTATCGTAAGAAAATGCAGAAATGTTTGGGCAATATTCCCCACTGGGTGAATTGAGTGACCCCTCTCTTTAAACGTGGCCAAGTCGCACATTATGCATATAACATAGAGAAAGAACACAATAGCATCCGATTACGAGATTAGTGCTGAACACGCTGAGCACGTCACACAGTGTAAGTTTTTACGGATACTACTAATGAACGGTCTGAAACGGGGAGAACACGTAAAATCAGTATCAGGGAAGAAACCATGAAGGCCCAACGGTATCGACCGGCCGCCGTGTCATCCTCAGACCATAGGCGTCACTGGATGCGGATATGGAGGGGCATGTGGTCAGCATACCGCTCTCCCGGAAGTATATCAGTTTCCGAGACCGGAGCCGCTACTTCTCAATCAAGTAGCTCCTCAGTTTGCCTCACAAGGGGTGAGTGCACCCCACTTGCCAACTGCACTCGGCAGACCTGATGGTCACCCACCCAAGTGCCAGCCCAGCCCGACAGCTCTTAACTTCAGTGTTACCACTACGGCCGGCCGGAGTGACCGTGCGGTTCTAGGCGCTACAGTCTGGAGCCGAGGGACCGCTACGGTCGCAGATTCGAATCCTGCCTCGGGCATGGATGTGTGTGATGTCCTTAGGTTAGTCAGGTTTAATTAGTTCTAAGTTCTAGGCGACTTATGACCTCAGAAGTTAAGTCGCATAGTGCTCAGAGCTATTTTTTTTTACCACTGCGGCAAGGTCGTTGGCGCATTCGTAAAATACACTCTAAGAAAAAGAAAAAGACGCACCACGAAGGAATTATCCGAATGGGACGCAAATCGTTACGATGTCACGTACATGCAGAGACAAACAAGTGATTAAAATTTCGAAAAAAATGGATGATTTATGCAGAAGAAGAGCTTCACAAATTGAGCTGTCAGTAATGCGTTGGTCCACCTGTGGCCCTTAGGCAGTCTATTATTCAGCGTCGCACTGAAAGAGTTGTTCGATGTCCTCCTGACGGATGTCGTGCCAGATTCTACCCAACTGGTGCGTCAGATCGTCAAAATCCCATCCTGGTTGGAGAGCCCTAGCTATAATGCCTATAACGGGGCTTAGAATATCGTCAATATGCCGCTGTGCTGTAAGGGTGCCGAGGATGACATCCCAGACAATCATTGTCAGACCGCGCGATGGGTGACAGTCAGGTCGATATCTGATCCCAGTTCGCCGCTTCTCCAGACACGTCTTCGGTCTGGAAGCTCCTTGACTGCAGCAGAATTGTCTTTAACGATGAGTTCCGCTTCGAACTGAGCTCTGGTGACCAGGGAAGACGTGGCTGGAGACGCACTGGACAGCGATGGGAAACCAGCCTGACTGTCGCCCGCCATATCAGCCGACAAGGAGGGCTGATGGTGTAGAGTGCCATTTCTTTTCGTAGCAGGACGCCTTTTCTTGTTATTCGCGGCACCCTTACAGCACACAGCACAGAGGTACGACGACATTCAACGCCCCGTTTTGTTGTCCTCCATGGACACACTTGACACTGAGAAGCTTATGTCCACGAATCAGCATAGTTCTAGACAGCATCGCTCTTGCGAAACTCAGCTTACTCTTTCCTCACATGGTATACTACGAACTATGGATGAAAGGCAACAGGCTGATTCCAAGTTTCTAGAATTCCGGAAAGGGTTTGACACGGTGGCCCATTGCAGGCTGTTAACGAATTTCTAGTTGGTATGGTGAATGGTAGCTAGCTCTAAAGTGGAAAACGAAAGTTAATGCGGATGGGCAAGAAGAGCAAACCTGTAATGTTCGTATACATTATTAGTAACACAGTGAAGTCGTTTAAATATCTGGACGTAATGTTGCGAAGCGACATGAAATGGAAGGAACATGTGAGAACTGTGGTAGGGAGAGCGAACGGTCGACTTCGGTTTTTTGGGACAATCTTAGGAAAGTGTGGTTCACATGTGAAGGATACAAGGACGCGGGTGCGACCTATTCTGGAGTACTGCTCGAGTGCTTGGGATCCGCACCAGGTCGGATTGAATAAAGGCACGGAAGCAATTCAGAGGCGGGGTGATAGATTTGTTGCCGGTAGGTTCGAACAACACGTAAATGTTACGGAGATGCTTCGGGAACTCAAATCGGAAAAGGCGACGTTGTTTTCATGGAACACTACTGAAAAATTTTAGAGTACCGGCATTTGAAGCTGATTGCCGATCGATTGAACTGCCGCCAAAATTCATTGCTCATAAAGGCCGCGAAGATAAGATACGAGAAATTAGGACCCATACGGAGGCACATGGACAGTCGTTTTTCTCTCGCTGTATTTGCGAGTGTAACAGGAGAGGGAATGACTAGTAGTGATACATGGTACCCTGGCTTGCGGTGTGTCGATGTAGATGTAGATGTAGATATGTCGCGGAGGTATCATGAGATTAGGCGAAGGCAGAGGGCAAATGTTATTCCCTAGCTAAGTCCATCGATGGAATGGGACAGAAATCGACAACATTGGTTCGAAGTACTCTCGAATATCCACTGTACAGTGTCTTGAGGAGTATGTATGAAGATGTGATGTATACTGGACAGTAGAAATTGTGTACCCTTATGCCCATTCCACTGGGTACGCAACTGTTTCTACCCTCCACCTGGGACTAGCAGTTTTCAACTTTTTTTGGGGTTCTCTACTTCAGTCGGTAAAAACGGAACCGTCTCTCGGCCTGTCGTCTGTTAAGATCCCTGTTTCTCAGGAATTTGTAGATGCACCAAGTTGAAATCTGTCAAAGATTACGTTTTACGGTTCCTTGGCGCTGCAAAAAAATTTAAGCTTATAGGTCAACGCAGTCAAAAGATACTGTCATTTACGTCACATATTTTGATACTCGCAAACTCGTTCACCGAAACCTTTAGACGAACTATCTAGACTCACTGAAGTCCTATTCACACCTGGCTTTTCTGTTTACAATGTTATTATGGAAGATTACCTGGAGAAAATTTCAGTCTCAAAATTTTAAGATACAGCCTTTACGTATAGTAAAACGCCTTCTAATTGCCTGTGTAATCAAGGCCACCAAAGCACACTAAGATTTTTACGCATGGTAATTATTTTTGTCGGTTATTGTTCAGCAGGGCAACGAAAAAGAGTAGTATAAAACTCCTGGTCACTGGTCTTCGCACGTATGTCCTAGGATAAATTCTGAGCCTCCAGCAGCGTATCTTGAAGGAAAGAGACGTGTGTCGATTGTGATCCGCACGTCGGATGGAGGCGTCAAGTTCAGCGGGCCGCGTAATGCTAATAAAGGAGACTAGGAGAGCAAGGCGGAAGTGTCCTCATCTGGAACAGTTGTGGTTGATGCTAGTGAAATTTTGCTCTTCTTTTGCCGATACATGTTACGCACTAAAATATATCAAGTGTCAGGTGAAATTTTGTTCTTCTTTCCTTCGTACATGTTATTCAATAATATATGTCAAGTGTTAACTCGGTCAGCGGAATTGGATTTTTTAAACAGCTCTCTATTATTGGTTGCTCCGCAAATGTGTACTGAATTAATGAGTAGCCGCTCCAGCTTCTAAAATGGTCGTTATTTTAGTCCACGACCGGATCCCGCTATTATATTGAAGCCATTTCGTAGTACATCTGAATACTGTGTTGAGATGAAGCAACGGCAAATGAATAAAATAAACGTTGCCTCACCCCAGTACAATATGCAGATCCAGTACATAATGGCTTCAGTATAAAACTAAAACCGGTTGTGGACTAAAACAAACAAACGTTTTAGCAACTGGAGCGCCTACTGGTTAATTAATAAGCTTTCTGCAGCCAGACTAAGTTCCGTTCAAATGAATCCTGAGTCGTGTTGTGGGAGGTTATGGCCTTGCAAATTCACGAATGACGATGAATTTTTGCAAGTACGCTCCTTCATTTCACATAGATACGAGGGCACTTGAAGATTACCCAACTGAACGAAGTGTATAAATGCAAGCACGATTGGAAAAATCGAGGAAGCACACACTATGGCAGCGGATGCACTGCAATGCTAAGTCTGCTCAGTCATATCGAAAGGAACAGTATGATTCACTTTACAGGAATAACATGAGAAAGCTTCGTGCAAGAAGAGTGCCCAATCTGTTGAATGGAAACTAAAATCAATAGCGAAAATTAATTTTGCACAGATATTTGGACCATCTGATAATAATTGATCCGATTTTAAGCTTTATTGTGGATAAGACGTGGGTACGCCATTTCATGCCAGGAAATAATGGCAGCCAAAGCAAAGCAGTCGCCTCGTCCAAGAAAAAGATAAAAAGATTACGGCCAATTGTCTCCTCCGCGGAAAAGGGATTTTCTCAAACATTCCCTTCGAAAGAGGAAACTAGGGAATTCTACGCAAGTTGAAAGGTGGCTACACTGAGTACAGCGCCAGAGATTGCGCCAAAGAGTATTATTCCGCCGCCTCCACTGGCGCAATAGTTGTTCAGAGAATGTCGAGGGCAGTTGTAGTTCAGACGTTGTCGTGAGCAGTGCTTGTTGAGAGGATGTCGAGAGCAGTACTAGTTGAGAGCATGTCGTGTGAAGTTGTTCTTCTGCTGGGCGAGAGAGTATATGCCGTTCGGTTGGTGTAATGTATATATGTAAGATGTTGCAATGATCATAGTGTATTTTTCGTCAATATATATTGAGATAACAAACATTTTTTTTTATTTCAAATCTCCTTAATAATAATGCCTCTTGGTCACAGGTTCAGTCCACAAAACATCTGGCTCGTGTTCATGTATTAGATTTGTAATTCTGGTTTCTATGTGCAATTATAGTATTTCTGGTTTTTTGTAATTAGTTCATTGTAAATGGTGTTTAAAATTTCTTGTCGTATTGAGGAAGAACTGTGCCAGATACATGTACGTTGAGTCACACTACCACACACTGAACAGTTATACTTGTGCTTTGTTGTTTCGTAGCTTTTATAGTTGCTGGGGACTTAATTAATCAATTGTGTTAACGGAAATTTCCGTTCATTCTTTATTGTTATTTTATGCAGTCAGATTGCGTACTAACTACTACTTCGTAACCGGACTCACAGCTACTGAAATTATATTTTCATTATATAATTAATCCCCCATGCAAAGTGTTCAGTACCATTTGGATGGCAGAAAGCTTTCTTTCATTAAGATAATGCTCCTAGCCACAAATGTGCTTTAACAGTGAAAATTTGAGATATTTTAAATGCAATTTTTGGAATTTCCATATTTTTCTCCAGGTGTAGCATCCTCGTGAATTTCACCATTCGCCTCATTTACAGAAATCTGTTCCTGGAAAAAATGTTGACACAAATGGAGGCGTGGCATCTACTCACTCTACTTGGACTTAATCTGTTGATCTTATAATAAATTACGTCCCCAAATAAGTGCACTTTTATCCAAAACAATTAGCTCCTAGGTAATTAAATTTGCACCTTGCGCTCGTAGTCTACGTGCAAACATCAGGCGTCAGATTTTGACTAAGATATGCAGAAACGTATTTGGATCACTCCAGGCTCAATAACTACCGTTAACTGAAGTGATTTGGTCGTATTCCGATTGTGATATTTTTACTTCTAATGTCAGAAAGCATACAGTTCGACAGGATGCGAACGTACTGTCATCCCACCATGTATCTGAAAATGTAACTAGCACGCCGGCTTTAGTACTTTGAACTGAGGTCTCATCGTCACCAGGAATGGCAGCGTACGCCGGGACCCGCACCTGTAGAGAGACATTGCCGTACCGCTGCGTGTCGCTTCTGTTAATGCTGTAAGGTTTGTTGCAATGCCACCTGACTCTGTCCATTAATAAATGGGCAGCGCTGTCACTACCAGTGGGTTATTATCGATATATTTGAAATATATCACTGAAAAACATTAGTAACATTACCAGACTGAACTGTGCTCCTTGTGTACAACAGTATAACGCCAGTATTTATAAACTTTGTTGAGGTACTAGGTCGCAAAATATGAACAATCAAGAAATAGTTCAGGCCACACATATGTGATTAACGGTTTTTAAATGTACAATGCAATTGGTTATTCCACTGAAGGATTTCCAGAATGTGTGTGAGTGTATTTCTGAGCTGATACGATGTTATTCGAAACTCGCCTTGCTACCTATGTAGTTAACAATTTTAGATACAACCCGTTGCAGCGTGAAGAGTGAGTGCAGCTTAAGTATCATCGATATTAACCATGTTATGCTTTGATTGGATAATAACAAACATGTCCTTTTGTAATGAGCTATGTAGGGGGTATAGGCAACATGGTAGAATATTGAAACAAACAATTGATGCACAACAAAAGGCACTTAAACGACTCTAATCGATCGGTTCTGCCAATAGAGAACTGATTTCTTACTTCTCCTGCCGACTGCATGAACTTGTAATTTTCAAGTTAAATAAATAGGTTCGCCATCTTTAAAAAATTATGAGTTTCGACATTCTAGTCTCAGTATATAGGGAGTATTGTAACAGACTTGGCAGCCATCTTGGAGTATTGGTTACCAACTGTCTAATAAAAACAACTCCTCCATAGTATCTCATATATAAACTAATCAGAGTGTGTAAAAATGGACTATTGGTTATAATAAATTCCTACACCGTGGCAAGATTGACGAGCTGAAATCATAGCTGTGTGTACTGAATTAATGATATAGCTATGTGTACTGACTTATCATAGCGCAAACGAATACTACTTTCACTTTCGGCTCCTTGCGTTCTTTTCCATATTTTTTTCAATTCCACAAACACACAAACTTTTCAAAAATGAGTTCTAATTACGTTTAGAACTGTGATCAAATTAGTGATGGTCAGTTTTAAAACATATTGGCTTGATGTGATAAAGATAGGAGCGGTGGTGATATTATGATAGTAATTTATTCTCCTGATATGAAAGTCATAGTTGTACATCGACTGAAGGCTATGTGACAAATAAGTGAATGGAGTAGAATCAGAGGGTAAATGGGTGTGTGAACTGAGAGCTGATGTTAAGAGTATGTATTTGAGGAAGCAGCATCGTAAGTTTTTAGTAATGGGCCTGGAATATTACTGTTACAGCAAGGTTGGGTGCGGTAGAATGAGATATGCTGCACAAAGGAAAGTTGTTTTGGCGTTAAACAATGGTGTATACATTGCAAAATAGGAAATGAGAGTGATATTGAAATTATTTGGCAGTAGCATTGAGGTAGGCATATGAAGTAGGAGGCCATGAAATTTTTTTTACGAAATTGAGAATATTTTGAAAGATAATGGTAACGAAATGGATAATTCCTTCTGCTGTTGGAGTGGGGATGTGAATGTGAATCAGTGAAGCTTTGCCTTACTTTTAAGGAGTAGCTGTGGTGCGATAGGTAGCAAAAATTACTTGCTGTGATTTTGGTGTTGGTGGTGTTGGTAAGATCCTATGGGACCAAATTGTTGAGGTCATCGGTCCCTAGGCTTACACACTACGTAAGCTAACTTAAAATAACTTATGCTAAGGACAAAACACACGTCCAGGCTCGAGGGAGGACTCGAACCTCCGACGGCGGGAGCCGCGCGAACCGGCGCAAGGTCCCCTTAGAGACCGAGAGGCTACCACGCGCGGCAGCGATTTTATTTTCAGACATTGTTTTAGGAAGTGATCAGCATAGAAATAATAAGAGGTGAGATGTTTACTACCTTGGGCAAAAGGTTCGTAATAAATAAGGCGCTGCGGGCAACAGAAACCAAGCTGTTGCAGTTGCAGAGGGCTTTTTGGTATATGGAATTCAGGTTTTGTGTTAAGATATCGTTTAACCTTCTTCATTATAAATCTATGCCAACCTTTTGACCACAGCAGTTAGGGCCTGCGATCAACGGAAGCTGAGGCTGAATAACAGGTGTTTCCAGGCGGGACCAGGAATATATGGGCAAACCGGCAGGAAATTTATAAAGCAGCAGTAAGTTAAAATCAGAAAGTGTTCGTCTGTTGACAGCAGAATCTGTATCGAGTATGAAACTTCATGGTAGATTAAAACTGTGTGCCAGACCGAGACTCGAACTCGGGACCTTTGCCTGTCGCGGGGAAGTGCTCTACCATCTGAGATACCCAAGCACGACTCACGCCCCATCCTCACAGCAGTTCGAGTCTCGGTCCGGCACACAGTTTGAATCTGCCAGGAAGTTTCATATCAGCGCACACTCCGCTGCAGAGTGAAAATCTCATCCTTTTATCGAGTATAATCTGAGGCTTATTTAGGTTAGTGACATAGTTTATATACGAGATAAGATTGGTGCTTCAGATGAAGCTGTTGTGGCTGTGGGTCTTGTGGATGATACTGATGCTGTTTTTGATCCGTGAAGTTCTGTAGATGTTGGTAATTACAGTTCAACAGTACAGGATACAAACTGTAGGAACTATGCTTTTGCCTGGCTATGTGGAAAGCTGGGAAGCGCAGGTAGGATTGAGGAAGAGGCAGCAAAGGCATAGATTGTTGTCGAAGTTGAATAGGAGTGAGACGTGTATAAACGGCTGATGGTATGACTGTTATCAGAAGCTGCAGTACACAAATTGTTGAACAATCGGACGACGAGAAGTGATGAAGAGTTGGTGGTATGATGTTCGCTAAACGGAAAATGGTAAACGAAGGCAAAGGGTGATAACCGCAGAGAGGGCAATGGCAAAACACAGATGCTAGTGGCTCAAGATGATTTATTCAAACATTGAAGGTGACTCTTAGTACAAGGCAAGGGTATCGCTCTTTGAATGAAGAATTTTTTTTTCACATTGATGTGGCGGGTTGCAATACTCGTTGCCGTACAAGTCAAGCACCAGACAGACAGTTTAATCGTTCTGTTGTTCAACTACAATTCACTTGTAGCATAAGCTTCCCTCTCGCGCGATTATTTCCTCCTTGCTTTGCAACTTTCCTACAACGGAGACAGCAGGTGATCGCACGCAGCCTTGGAAACTGCGCTTCTCGTTGACGGCACCTTTGTGAGTCATCGGCACGGGTCTTATAAGCGCGCTTCCTGCCGACCCATCATCCAGCAGATCCCTTGCCACCTGCTGTTCCCCTGCTCGCCACAGTCAACAGTTTGGTATGTTGAAGATGGTGCTCTTTCCACGTAAGGATATTCTCTTACACCAATGGTCAACACGGCAGCAGAACTCTGTCCTTTTTATATCGTAGTGCGGCGAATAACATCTTTGCTTCGTATTCAGCTTGTACAGAAACAGTGGCAACCGCTCCCCTTGCGGCCTGACAGGATCACGACGAGAGGACCATCATATAGCGCGCAAAGTACAGGGTGATTATAATTAATGTGCAGCTACTCACAGAGGTCTAGTGTGGGCTGTAATCATGGTATGACAGGGAAACTTGGTAGATATTCTAATACGTTAATGCGGTACAGATTTAGCTCGATAAAGGTAATTCCAGTTTCCACCACCAGATGCAAATCTAGCACTGTGACGGCAAAAAGACAGTTGATGGGTGAGGCAAACAAAAGTGACCCGGCCGAGCGGATAAGATTGGACGAGACTGTATGCATATAACCACACCCCGTGATGCGCGCACCACATGTACGCCGGCCACGTGATCCACACCGTTACCTTGGAGCACATTTACGCCGCCTGACAGAGTTGTTAACAGAGGTCAGTCTGGTCGTGGCCCTAGCTGGCCATCCAGATAACATTGAAAGTTGGACGTTCATCCCCTTTTTTTTATCGGAAAGTCGGGCGGGGTGACCGAGCGGTTCTTGGCGCTACAGTCTGGAACCGGGCGACCGCTACGGTCGCAGGTTCGAATCCTGCCTCGGGCATGGATGTGTGTGATGTCCTTAAAAGGTTAGTTAGGTTTAAGTAGTTCTAAGTTCTAGGGGACTGATGACCTCAGAAGTCAAGTCCCATAGTACTCAGAGCCATTTGAACCATTTTTTTCAGCTACTGATTCTGCTGTTGCGTGCATACGCAAACTCTGAGTCTGGACAGCTGTAAAACGTGTCGGAGAGTTATCGAGAGAATAACGCAAACGAACAGTTATTCAGATAAAAGGCCAGATGACATTCAGTCGGTTCCGTTCGCTGCTACCGAAGAATTTCAGTCCCTGCAACGTTTTAAAGAAGGGCAGATTACGATTAATCAGTAAAATAAACGTGACATAAGAAAGATACAGGAACAGCTTGCCAATATTGAAGAAAAGATCGGCCTCTACAACGATATCAGTACGTTCAATAATTATCATGCTGGAAATCACAATGAACGCACTAATTTTGGAAATGTTGATCACTCCTCTCGAGAACGTGACATGTTTGCATGGCACAATGACTGGAACGCCAGCTGCGGTATAAGACAAAACTCATCCGTTCAGAAAAACGATGGTTTTGATTCAAACATTTTCTCACAATTACGAAATTTAAAGTTTTTCGCAGTGCCGGCAATGAAATTCTACCAAGAGAGTCTTTACAATAATTTCACTATTTTCTGGTAAACCTTCCGGGATGTAAGGTCGTGGTCCATGAATCTCTTCAGCTCCTAACGTTTCGTCCAGAGCTGCGCTGGACATCTTCAGAGGGGTGTTTCTCCTCCGGTGAGTCTTGCCGACTCACCGGAGGAGAAACACCCCTCTGAAGATGTCCAGCGCAGCTCTGGACGAAACGTTAGGAGCTGAAGAGATTCATGGACCACGACCTTACATCCCGGAAGGTTTACCAGAAGATATGTCATCCGGTCGTGAAAGCCTCCATACTATGAATTTCACTATTCTTTGCCACCAACATATCCAACTGAGCACAAACTTGAATTCATCCGCATTTGTCTCGAAGGAGAACCAGCGGCAAGAATGAGAGCGATAGCTCGTGAATGTCACAAGTACGGAGATTTTTTTTTCACGCATTCTTGTCCGCTTACTGCTCTGAAACAGCTCAAGTTCGCGTGAAACAACATTATTATGATGTAGAATTATGGACAATCGAATTTCTCGACATCTGTGCAGTATGGTGTGCATGAACAGATATTTAACTAACTCGTACAGTTTGTCAGAATTAATCCGCATTTGATTGACTAAATTACCTGTCAGATTACGCCATAGAATTTTAGCAGGACGTTCTAAGGATGACTTGGAAGCTTTACAGCCTCTTTTGAAAGAGCTTGAATTTGACAATAATTATCACACTCACAGAAACAATGATAATCGTAATTGGGAAAATTATCGTCCGCGGTGTAACCGAAAACGTAGACGCAATTTTCGTTAACACTATAATGAGAGACGTGACGAGGGCAGGCCTGATATGACACACCAGACCTACAACACACATTACAGACGCTCGAGAAATGATTGTCGTGACGATCCGAACTATCAGGACACGAACAGAAATCGCGTAAACATAGACGTCATGTCAGTGAACACAATTTCAGACGTAATGACAGAATAAATCGAAATTGGCGTGATCCCAAGCACGAATTCTGATTCCGAACGTGGTGCTCAGGTTCCAGAAATAAGGCATCGAGCCCGCGTGACAATAATACTAATAACAGTTATGTAAGACGAAACAATTACGATGACAGATCTAATCAAAGCTGGCGTGATCCTAGAAATACAAATTCTGAGCATGGTGCAACTGTAGAAGTCAAACCGCCCAAGCCATGCAACAGCTCCAGACACAACGAACCGACAGAACAATGACTAGCAGCCCCGCCTGCGAACGAACCGTTTACAGTTGCCGACAGTCTGCATACGAAGGTTTGTAGGTTTTGATGACATTAGAGACACATCGTTAAAGAAAATGGCGACTATGAACACACACTATTCATATAATCTTATGCAAACCGTATTCTTTCCAACGAGAGTGCAAGGGAACAGTAGAACAACCATAGACAATATTTTTGTTCATTCCTCATTACTAGAAGGGCATTCTGTTAGCAAAAAGGTGAGTGGCCTTTCAGATCATGATGCACAAATTTTAACTCTAAAAGATTTTTGTGCAGCAACACGTGTTAAATATAGCCATCAGCTGTTTAGGAAAGCTGATCCAATTGCTGTAGAGACCTTTGTAAACCTTATCAAGGAACAAGAGTGGCAAGTTGTTTATAGCGCTGATACAGTAGACGATAAATATAATGCTTTCCTCAAGACTTTTCTCGTGCTCTTTGAAAGTTGCTTTCCGTTAGAACGTTCAAAACAAGTACTAGCACAAACAGGCAGCCTGGGTGGCTGACTAGAGGGATAAGAATATCTTGTAGAACAAAGTGGCAATTATATCAAAACGTCAGAAACAGTAAAAATCGAAACGCAGCAGCACATTACAAACAGTATTGTAAGGTGCTTAAAAATGTTATTAGGAAGGCAAAAGGTATGTGCTATGCAGATAGAATAGCTAAGTCTCAGGATAAAGTTAAAACCATATGGTCAGTCGTAAAGGAAGTGGCTCGTCTGCAGAGACAGGTCGAGGATATAGAATCAGTGCGTAGTGGGAATGTCCGTGTTACTGATAAGTCGCATATATGTACAGTATTTAATAGTCACTTTCTGAATATAGCAGGTGAACTAAATAGAAACCTAGTCCCAACAGGGAATCATATAGCGCTCTTAGAAAAAAGTGTTCCGAGACTGTTACCTGAAACGCTCCTCCATGATACGGACAAGAGGGAGATTGAGTTAATAATTAAATCGCTAAAGACCAAGAACTCTCATGGATATGACGAGGTATCTAGCAGAATACTGAAGTATTGTTCTATGTATGTTAGCTGTAACTTTTCCTTTAGGAGTGGTCGGTTTCCTGACCGATTAAAGTACTCGGTAGTGAAGCCACTTTATAAAAAGGGAGACAAGGATAATGTTGACAATTTTAGACCTATTTCTATGCCATCGGTGTTTGCTAAAGTTATCGAGAAGGCTGTATATACAAGGTTACTGGAATTCACATAATTTGCTGCCAAATGTTCAGTTTGGTTTTAGAAATGGTTTAACAACTGAAAATGCTATATTCTCTTTTCTCTGTGAGGTTTTGGACGGATTAAATAAAAGGTTGCGAACGCTAGGTGTTTTCTTTGATTTAACGAAGGCTTTTGACTGTGCTGACCACAAAATATTACTGCAGAAGTTGGACCATTATGGAGTAAGGGGAGTAGCTTACAATTGGTTCGCCTCTTACTTTAAGAACAGAAAGCAGAAGGTAATTCTCCGCAATATTGAAAGTGGTAGTGATGTTCAGTCCCAATGGGGCACTGTTAAGTGGGGCGTTCCCCAAGGGTCGGTGCTGGGGCCACTGCTGTTTCTTATTTATATAAATGATATGCCTTCTAGTATTACAGGTGATTCAAGAATATTTCTGTTTGCTGATGACACCAGCTTGGTAGTGAAGGATCTTGTGTGTAATATTGAAACAGTATCAAATAATGTAGTTCATGAAATAAGTTCGTGGCTTGTGGAAAATAATTTGATGCTAAATCACAGTAAGACTCAGTTTTTACAGTTTCGAACTCACAATTCAACAAGAACCGATATTTTGATCAGACAGAATGGGCATATTATAAGCGAGACGGAACAGTTCAAGTTCCTAGGCGTTAGATAGAAAGCTGTTGTGGAAAGCCCATGTCCAGGATCTCGTTCAGAAACTAAATGCTGTCTTATTTACCATTAGAACAGTATCTGAAATAGGTGACACTTCAACACGAAAAGTGGTCTACTTCGCATATTTTCATACGCTTATGTCGTATGGTATTATTTTCTTGGGTAATTCTTCTGATTCAAAAAGGGTATTTTTGGCTCAAAAACGGGCTGTTAGAGCTATATGTGGTGTACGTTCGAGAACCTCTTGTCGACCCCTACTCAATAGTCTGGGAATTCTGACATTGCCCTCACAGTATATATTTTCTTTAATGTCGTTTGTTGTTAGCAATATTAGCCTATTCCCAAGGGTTAGCAGCTTTCACTCAGTTAATACTAGGCAGAAATCCAATCTGCATGTGGAATGTACTTCCTTGACTCTTGTGCAGAAAGGAGTGCAGTATTCTGCTGCATCCATTTTCAATAAGCTACCATAAGAACTAAAAAATCTTAGCAGCAGCCCAAACTCTTTTAAGTCTAAACTGAAGAGTTTCCTCATGGCTCACTCCTTCTATCCTGTCGAGGGGCTCCTGGAGAGAGCTAAAAAATTAAGCAAATTCCAGTGTTACATTGTTGATTCCCTTTATTTAAGCTTACGACTTCTCGCCTGAATATGTTTTTTATATTTCATTTTATCTGTTTCTACTATCGTGTCAAAATTTCATGTATTGACTCGTTCCATGACCATGGAGACGTCCCCTTAATTTGGTCCCACGGAACAATAAATAAATAAATAAAAATAAATAAATCAATGTACATGCACCCACAGAAGTATCAGATGACTGGGATAAAGACACCATCTTCGAGATCCTCGAGAGAATTTATGACAGATTCCCTGTGTATGACACTAAAATAATTATTGGAGACCTCACTGCACAGATGGGTAAGGAAGACCATTACCTCCCAGCAAAAGGAAAGATCAGCCTCCATGAACACACCAATGGCAATCGCCACAGAGTCATTCAGTTTACACTGTCACATAACATGGTTGTAGGTAGCACTATGTTCCCACACAAAAGGATTCATAAAGCAACATGATGTAGCCCTGGTCAGCGTGCCTTCAACCAAATTGATTACGTAATTATTGATGGCAGGCATTCCTCAAACTTACTATATGTACGTACTTACTGAGGAGTTAATGTAGATTCAGACCACTACTTTGTAATTGCAAAACTAAGAGCTCGAATATCCAATGTAAGAAAAGTTAAAGGAACACCTCAATGTAAGTATGTTGAATCGAAGATAAAAAATGAAAACATCTCTAAAACCTACTCTGAGAAGGTTGCTGAGAATCTTGCATTATACACCATTAGTGTAAGTGACAATCTGGATCAGGAATGACACGCTTGAAGGGATGCAGTCATTAAGGCAGCAGAAGAAGTGCTAGGGAAAGAAGGAAAACAGCTGAGGAATTCCTGGTTTGGCGAAGAATGAAAGAGAATAAGTCAGGAGAAAAATCTGGCGTACAGCAAAATGCTTGAGAAATCATATACTCGTTTAGTGGTAAGAAATGATCAAGATAAAAGGAAAGAAGAGAAGAAACTGCATCGGAGAAAGAAAAGGGAATGGGAAAGAAAGAGGATTGAAGAACTGGAGACAATTGGAAAAACAAATCATGTTAGAACATTTTATCAGAAAATTAATAGTGAAAGAAGAGCATTTAAGCCGCACACCAACCTGTGTAAAAGTAAAAATGGGACACTACTAACCGATGATCAAGAGGTATTGGAGTGTTGGGTAGAGAATATCAGTGAACGTTGGATGCTTCAGAGTCCCCTACCGGAGGTTCAAAATGGTTCAAATGGCTCTGAGCACTATGGGACTTAACTTCTGAGGTCATCAGTCCCCTAGAGCTTAGAACTACTTAAACCTAACTAACCTAAGGACATCACACACTTCCATGCCTGAGGCAGGATTCGAACCTGGGACCGTAGCGGTTGCGCGGTTCCAGACTGTAGCGCCTAGAACCGCTCGGCCACCCCGGCCGGCTACTGGAGGTATCCTAGTCCTTCCAAAATTTGATGCCATAGCATCTCCCCCTTCCCGAACAGAAGTGAACAAAGCAATTGAAGAACAATAAAGCACCAGGGACTGACAATATAACACTGAACTATTGAAAGCTGGAGGAATTGAGCTAAATCGTAGGACCTACAAGATTGTGTGCCTCATCTGGGAAAAGGAAGCGTTGCCAGAAGAATGGAATGTAGGGATAGTGTGTCTGATGCACAAGTAAGGAGATCTACTTGACTGCAGCAACTACAGAGGCACAACACTCTTAAATAGTATATATAAAGTACTATCAAATATCCTGTTTAGTAGACTTTCACCTATGGCAGAAGACATTATTGGAAGGTATCAATGCGAGTCCAGACCAGGAAAGTCATCTGTAAGCCAGATATTTACTCTCCGACAAATAGTAGAAAAGACCAATGAGTTCATTGTTAGTGTGCATCATCCTTTCGTTGACTTCAAATCTGCATATGACACAATAAAACGGGCCAAACTTTATGAGGCAATGCGGGAATTTTGAGTGCCAGGAAAATTTGTGCGTTCAACAGAGGTCACCCTAAAGTACCCCCAGTGTACGGTACAAGTGTAGTCCAGGCTATAACCTCAGTTTCCCACTCGAACTGGACTAAGGCAAGGAGATGGGCTTTCCTGCATGCTTTTCAACATGGCGCTTGAAAAAGTGGTACGCGAATCGGGTACAGACAAGAGGTACTGACTACTATAAATATGGACAGTTGCTGGGATATGCAGATGACTTGGATTTAATGAGCAGAACACTTGGAGATCTACAAAATGCAATTTCACCTCTAAAACTGAGTGCAGAGAAAATGGGCCTGAGATTTAATAAAGGAAAAACGAAGTAATAACCCTTGATGAAATGAAATTTGAGAGAGTGAAATGTTTGACCTGTCTGGGCTCAAAGATAGAAGCAAATGGCACCACCTTTAGTGAAATTATGGTTCGCATAAATGCTTCTAACCGATGCTACTTTGGAATATTGCGACATTTTAAATCCAAGCTTCTATCACTAGGGACTAAGTGTTGATTTTACAGAACGCTGATACACCAAGTACTTACTTATGGCTCAGAAACATGGACAATTACAAAGGTGAAAACAAACTGAGATCACATGAAAGAAGTTTATTGAGGAGTATTTTTGGATCTTTATATGGAAATGGGACCTGGAGAAGGCGAAGGAATGACGAACTTTATGACTGCTATAAGGAGGATGATGTGGTCAACTTTATAAATCTGTGTAGACTGAGATGGGCTGGACATGTAATGCGACTCAATGAGACAGATTCCGCAAGGAAAGCCTGCTACAGTGAACCTGGAGGAAGAAGAGCAAGAGGACAACCTAGGTTGAGATGGAGCAACGATGTTGGAGAGGACGCTGCCCGAGTCGATTGCCATAAATGGAGGTCCACAGCGAAGTCTTAGAGAGGAATGGCTGAAAATTATTGAGGAGGCCAAGTCCTACCCTGGGTGTAGTGCCAATGGAAGAAGAAGAAATCATGTATCAGTAAACTTAAATTTCAAGGTGCATGATAAAAGAAGATGAAGATCTGAACTCTTTGCGTTTTCTCTTTCTGCTGGAGGCAAAACACTCATTGAATTTGTCTGATGGTTACAGGAACGACATAACAACATTTGATTGTGAAGCTGAACAACCTATTAGCACAACGCAGTTAGTTAAAAACAAAGTACTCAGAGATGAAGTAGATTGTGATGCACGCACACATGGCCTATTCGAAACTTTAAAATCACATTCTGAAGTTTTTTTCCCACAATACAGGAACTATATGAAATTTTCATTAAGAATTCAAAGTTAAGGAACACAATAAATTTTTCTATCACCTTATGTTATTTCGTTGACATATAGATAAAAGATCAAATAGGAGATACAGTCGATGCTAGATCAGAAAGTAATTGAGCATTCTGTGAGTTCACGCACCTGCCCATTACATGTTGTTAAAAGAAGGATGAATCTATTAGACACGTTCTCGATTCCAGACACATTAACAGTGTAACAAGACCAGAAACAGATCGACCACAAATACTAGGCGAATTATCACAGAAATTTCATGTTGTAAAGGTAATGTCTTCTCTAGATTTACGATGTAGCCTTTGGCAAATCGAATTACATGCTGCATGTAGGAAATATACGACCTTTCTCTGTTCTAGAAACTGCTATCAGTTTCGAAAATTACTATTTGGCCTCAATGTTTTTCATTAGCTGCATTTATTCGAGGTTTGAATACCATCTTACCAAATAATTTGAAAAACAGGATCATCACTTATGTTGATGACCTTTTGATTGCTGAAAATTTGTGAACAGAACTCAACCAAGTACTGAGCGAGCTATTACAGACATTTCTTGAGCATGACATTACAGTCAGTTTTAAAAAAAATCAGAATTAGGTAAAACACGAATTAAATTTATTGGTCACATTGTCTCTACGAAATGTATTTACCCTATGCAGAAAAACTGAAAGCAACTAAAGAAATGTGTGTACCTAAAATCAAACGACAACTTAGAGGACTGTTACGTGTTTCGAATTCTTATCCACATTCATCAGCTTACAGAGTTTGTCTACACCTTGACTATATAAACTCACAGGTAAGAAAACAGTTTGAGACTGGGATAATGTCACTCAGACCGAATATGATGATCTGAAAACTGCACTAATTCATGCTCCCATATTATAGCATTCTGATTTATCTCTTGAGTTTTGCCTTTCCACGGATAGCTCAAAATCTAGTCTTGGTCTACATTTGTTTCAACAAGTTGTAGAAAATGGAATTCTTAATAGAAAAGTATATCTTTTCCAGCTGAGTCTTAACCAAAGCCGAACGTAATTATTCTGTCACCGAGTTCCAAGCATTAGCCATAGTCTGGGCATTTGATTTCCTTGCTACAAGGTAAACACACTAAGGTGTACACTGATCATCGGGCACTTCGGTTTCTTAAGACAGCTAAATTAAATCATGATCGTTTAAGACGTTGGGCTTTGTTCCTTCATGACTTTAGTTTCACTGTGATTTACATTCTGGGTTCAAGAAACATTGCTGATGCCCTTTCACGTGCAGCTGTTGGTTTAATACAGATAATGAGAAAGACGGCAAAAAATATATTTTAGTTTGTTATACGCAAAAAGGAGACATTGAAAACTTTATTTCATCTTCATTGTGTGATATTGCTCATGAACAGGAGAAATATCCAGTCCGGAAGGATATAAAAGAGAAATAGGAAAACAAACGAAACTCTGTGACAATACAGTTTTACCTTGTACGTAACAACTTTTTATACAGATGTGGATATCCTGACAGTCCTATTTGGATTCTGTGCATCCCAGGCGACACTTTGGTGCTAAGAAATGTTTCCAGATATTACTAGATACATGTTACTTCAGCAACATGGAAAATGGAATTTGACAGTCTTGGCAAAATGCAAACTGTGCCAAAAGGCAAAACCAACTACCGTTACGCATAGAACACCACTATTTCCGATCATTGCCGTGAAGCTGAGAGAATTAGCTCCTTGCAGCGGGGCGGGTTGGTCTCTCACTATCCTTTAAGCAATCAGTCCACCTACGTGGTTAGGTTTCAGGTCGTCTGCGCCTTCACTCTGCGGCTGTAGATACTGGTTTGGCCGACAAAAGCAGCGTTGACGAAAATTCGACTAAATACCTACCACGCAAAGACCACATAACTCAAGTCCTTGGGCAGTAGCTGAAACCTAGTTAGACTATTGAGCGTTCGGGATGCTTGCATGATTCGTTTGAAAAAAAGAGTCTAAAATTTCCTTTAAGAAGGCATAAAACAGGTAAAAAAAGGCTGTAAAATCAGTATTTAATATCCCGACATCAATTATGCAATGTCACTGTCTCTGTTACAAGTTCACACCCGAAAACAGCCAGAAGATATTTACTCCGACCCGCTATTTTGAACGTCCTAGACAGTCACTGACACACAGTACTTGCGAGTTACAACATTCAGTCGTTCAGCAGACTTCTGATAAGGAAGTCCTTGCCATAACGCCTCGTAATCGCATGAAACACGCCGCAGGGAGTTTATGTACAACAAGAAATGTTCACAAAGCTCAGACTTTTAGAAAATACTCAATACTGTAATCGCTTTTCATGAACGTGACGTTAACCGATCAAACGTGCGAATTCCTTCATTTTGGTACAAATTTGATCAGCGCGGCTTGACATAGGTGTTAACCAGAAGATGGCTCCCGAGCGACTGCCGACGCACAGATCTGAGGCACAAAGCCCTACTCAAACACGCGAGAAATGTTGAATTGCTATTGGCTAGTATGTTAAGCAGCCGATCAGATCATCTCGAGCTCCTCTATACTCGAGGTATTTCTAATGTCAGCCAATCAGATTACCACAAGTAACTTAGACTAGAAATGTAGTAATTCCGAAACTAAGTAAAATTGAATGAAGACAAAATACGATTCGTTTCCACAAAATAAATTACTAATAAATTTAATGTTCGATGCCCCTTCTGGCAGTCTTCTACAAAATCAATCTCACTCCGACATACGACACAAATTACCCTAATGCACAGCAACTTTCTCACGCATACATTTCCATAGATTTAATAAAATACCACAATCTCACTTTACGTATGTCCTCCATTCACTCTCTGTCTCTCCAAAACACGATGAAATAATAATTTTCCAAAGTATTTAATTACGCCAGAAATCTGGTAATGAAACTAAAGAAAATTCCATAAAATTAGATTATATGGCTCTATGCTCTTGCTTGTAGTTTCAATCGATACTATAGATGAATTAATTACAGTCCTTAACTCAGTTTCACAATGCCAACACGGCTATTACGTGTTTTAGGTAAAAATTTATATTTCCGAAAGTAGTGAAGTTATTGATATGAAATTTTGACAGTATGGTTGTATTATCCATAGAATTTGGTATACTAAGTATGAATAAGATCGATTAATATTTAATAGTACGTCTTCATACTCACAGAGAGTATGTGTAACGTATTGCACGCAGTGTAAAGCAAGTACACAGCTCCTCCCTCGGCCCAGTGGGCAGTTTCAGCTGTGAGAACAAAATCTGCTCTACTTCCGGATCTGAAGCAAGCTACGCTTACAGTGCAAGGTGACAACTCTTAATAATTTGCTATTCAAAATGCTGTTGACATTTTCGGTCCAGTTACGAGATATAACCATGATCATTGATTTGTTTTTGCAGCCGTTAAGCTTATCTTTAAATTTGTGTCTTTCACACCTTTACGTAGAAGCAACTGCAAAATCTGTTTCTATAGCATTCATAATGAATTTTCTGAAAGAAATAGGGCTTTTTCACAAAGTAATTTCTGATAATGGCTCACAATTTCGTTCTAATACATGGCTAAAAACTTTGAGACGCAGGAAAATTAAACCAATATTTGTATCGCGTTTTATGCCATCTTGTAACCCTTGCTAGTTGACATCCTAAAGATGTTCGGGCTCACAGTCTCATCGCGAAACATAAGTCCAATACTCCATCTCGATATTTACACGAAAAGTTAAAGTTCACACCAGCCGGGCAGCTGCTCACCGCTCAGAGACTAAGTCCCGCGATGCCACACAAATTTTCTAAGTCGTTTCACTTCCTAGCTGTCTAAGACCGACATTCCGCTTTAGCGTCTCAAACCTGTCTCCAGCCGAACTGTCCGCTCTCGCGTCTGCACCAGCACTGTCCCTCTGCCCTTCCCCGTACGCGCTTCCCGCGCGCCAAACATACTCGCTCAACTGACTGACTAGTGCAGTTCCCTTTCCTGAAGCCGTCCATCTGACTGGCTACAGCTTATTCTACATTATTTTACATTTTAACATATTTAAATAATCAAAGCTTGACCACTTTCACGTTCTAAATAAAGTAACAATAATATCTATTATCAAATACTTTCACACAAAACCAATACAATTTCCTTCTTAACTTTGAATTTCACGGCCAGTAGCCTTGCATAAATGTGCTTTCTGATAAATAAATAAAGAGCAAAAGCAACTATTATGCACTAAACTTTACAACAAATATTCTGTTACATTATGAATCAATAAGGAGTCATGCTGTCATCATTCAATGTGTTTTATGTGGAGGAAATGATGATCTGATGTTTAAATGAAAATACTGATAATTTACATTTACTATATCTTTTAAGCAAATGATATTGACAATATTTGTCATTTTAATGATGCGCTTCTATACGAAATATCGATCATTAAGATCGACGAAAGCGTTCAGATTTTAGCATTCAGTTCTTTGTTACAAAACTAGTGAATTTCACTTTAATAGTCAATCCTAAATTATTATAGATGTGATCAGTATTCAAGTTTTATTGGCATCACCATGAAAACTTATGAAGGATGCTAGATTAAAATTACTGTGGCTTCATTCCCTGCATTACTACAGAATTAAATATTTTTCATAAATGTCTTCCTTTATGGCTGATCTTAGATCCGTCATATTTAACACTGCTACGTCTCTCTGGCCACAAACGACTTCCACAAGGTCTCCCTATGACGTAGGTTCTCGTCTGTATCACTACAGCACAATAGACGCCTGTGAATTTCCCCATCTCGTGCCGAAACTGCGATTTTTATGCTACACGGTCTTGGACGACAGGATTCGCTTCACAACTGCTGAAGGATGACTGTTTTGGCGATATACTTAAATGAGAGCGAAATGCTCGTAACTCACACACTTCCGTTTCATAATATGTTGGCGTGCCATATATGTTATGAAGTAGCATCCAAATGTATAAGGCACAAATTCCCAATGCAATAACATAGATTTCGTAAGCGCCAGAGCAATAGTGTAATTATTTGCAGTGGTGTTGATGCAGCATGCTTTAAATTCAAATAAACTTATGTCTAACATAAATTATTAGTTGCAGCATATTAATTAAATGCCAAATAAAACTATGCATTTATCAAAATCGAGTGTCTATTTGAAATGCCGCAGAAATATCAGCGCCACTGCGCTCACTTTCACAGAACCTTTTCGTCACAACGAAGTCTCCAGAGGCTCTCCACAGATTCGGAGCCGAGCACCCCGCCGCAATTCTGTATGGCTCTGCATTCTATCGACAACGTTTTTCGCGAACAAATCTGTTGAAATTCGAATCGCATGTAGATACCAGAAAACAAACACTTTCCAAAACCACCCAGGATTAAAACTGTGTGCCGGACGGAGACTCAAACTCGGGACCTTTGTCTTTCGCGGGCAAGTGCTCTACCAACAGAGCTACCCAAGCACGACTCACGCCCCGTCCTCACAGCTTTAATTCCGCCAGTAGCTCGTCTCCTACCTTCCAAACTTCACCGAAGCTCTCCTGCGAACCTAGCAGAACTAGCACCCCTGGAAGATCTAAACTACACAGTAAACAATTGATTTAAAGCCTTTGCAAGGTGCTCGTAAATTCTTCAATGATTCTGACACATTATTCAAGTCCTACTAGACGCATGAATCTTGCGACAGATTCCCAGTCGATTTCATCGGCAAATTAATATTTTCTTTTAATTTAAATAACTCCCTTCGACTCAAAACTAACAACAAATATGAACAGCTCTCACCCTTCGTTTAATTCCGTGCAGTGAAGCTGCGTACACATATCGTTACTCCATACAAAAATAAATTATTCCTCCCAAAATATTCTCAGATAAGCACATAAACATACATCTTTCCTCCTAGGTAAGCATTATTAATTTTCCTTTTCCAAATGTCTCTGACCCCCATGCACCCAAATTGGCGTCACCATAACTTATACTTTGGAAATTACAATTAACATAAAACCTTCCCAAAACTTAAATCCAAGACATACATACACATAAATAAATCCCTTATATACCCTCAAAAACTTAATTTATATGCATGCTGTGCACCGATTTTTGACTTGGTACCATTCACCAAATAATTGAGTTCTCCAACTTCCTTGCACCCAAATGTGTATCTAAACTATCCCTTTATAATTGCATAGACCTTGTACCCAAAAATAAATCCTTATGTGACGAAACAACATACAAGCTACAATAAATCCTGAAATAATACATTGCAAATCACCCCTCCAAATAATCTTATATTCTAAACACAGATACACTTATTTCTTAACCTACTTTCCCCGTCTCTTTCATGTCTAGAGTACACGTATCCTGTTCGATCCACCCCTCAATTTCGTACTCGTCCCAAAATAATTCATTAAACGCGTCTTTCGCCCAAATTTCATTTTTTCTACCTTCTAGACCTCTCGCTATCTTAAACTTATCTCGAGTACACAAATGAGGCAATAACATTGTAATGTTCTACCGTACAATCGCCAATCAGTTACATTAAAATCACATTTTTCCTTAAGATACCATTCTGTCCAAATATCACTTTCTATATTGGAATCAAACTCACTGTATTCCTCCTTAAAACTGTCGACATTAGTAGCTACAACATCATTATCATGAAATAAAACACCTTCAAAAACAGCACTTTCAACAGTTGATACATCATACAACTCGCTACATAAAGCGTCATTTACCTCCGTTGACAAATCACCAATATAAGAACTGTCCATAGTTTCATCATCTTCTGCCATTACGTCACATAAATTGTTGCTACAGCGTTGTGCAATTTCAGAATAAACAGTACCATTAAATTCCGCTTCGTTTTGATTTAAACCTCAGCATAATACAGTTTCCTTTCCTACACGCTCCTGCATCACATTAATTTCAGATCGCTCATCAAATTCAGATCCACATTCATTCTCAGATAAACATTCAAGATCCACAGATCCATCCAGACTTTCGAGTTCACCTCTGTTAGTAGAAAAATACACACAGATTCCTTCCTCTGAAGTATCAATACCAGCAGCTTCAACTTTCGTAGCTTCAGCACATAGAGCATCATTACTACATTCGTTCAAAAATAATTCACCAATATCCACCGATACACACAAATTCATCAACAGCTGACGAGACTAATGCTACGCCGTCTTTATTAACCTCCTTAACAATTTTCACCGTCACAATATCATCTGAAACATCATCACCTCCATCACTATAATCGTTACCACTGATTAGTAACTCTTTAGAACGTAACACACTTGTGACCGTTTGGTTAAATTGTCTATCTGATGGCAAGTTTGCGCAATTGTATGAAACAAAGTTAATGTAACATATAATAACAGTCCAAATGGTCCAAATGGCTCTGAGTACTATGGGACTTCTGAGCTCAACTTCAGCTTTCTTTTGGCACAGAGAATCTTTCATTGCATTAACATTCACACACTCTTTTGTCTCACATTCATAAAACAAATCATTTAGCCCTAAATCGTCGTCATCGCCTTTATCGTTAACTTTCATTATCTTTGGATTACGCCGTTTACGTACAATCTGATTTGAAAATTTACCTATTTGATTCTCATGTCTTATTAATTTCATTTCAATATTCTGACGCCTTTCTGCCGATTTATTAACACCTATCAAATTTCCGTTTACTCGCATTCTATTCAATGCCGGTTTATTTTGCTATCTCCAGACCTGAGATGCAGCGAAACTTAGTTCCCCCATCTTCCATTACGCCGGTTCATTTCGCCCGGTGCCGGTCCCTCAAATCTACGTTCTTGCTGTCGGTCCCTGTCACGAAAATATCCGTTACCATTACGCCTTTGAAATTTATCATTGGATGAGTTACTGTTACCGTTTCCCTTATCAAAACTGCTGTGTGTGTTCCGTTGATAACTTCCAGGATGTCTTTAATAATAATCTCTCGGATTGTAGTTACGATTTCCACTCTCAAAATTATTTGTCTGCTTACTTGGCGGTTTAAATTTCAACACCTGTTCTAATTTTTCTACAAAGTCCACAAATTCTTCTATTGAGTTGCTAGGACTGTGCATTAGACGCCACTGCAAATTTTCCGGTAACCGCCTTTTCAACGTCGTAATTTCAGTAGGCACTCCCAATGGACGTTTCCCATGCATTAATCTCACAACTCCACGTTCACAAAATTCTCGCATCGACCCGTTCCCGTATTTAAATGTTGGCCCGTTCAGAAACTCATTTTGGAGTCGCGTTTGCTTCGCTTCACCCTAGAACTTGTTCAGGAAACTGATTTCGAATATTTCGTAGGTAGTGAACGTATGACTGTTTATATTTGCCAACGAATGCGGCTCACCTTCCAAATGTCTTATCACGAATTTTATCGTCGCCAAGTCGGACACACCCCTTATAAAACCATCCCTGCATGCTATTAGAAAATTTACTGGGTGATATTTCCCGTCGTCTCCAAAACATTTGACCGTTCCTGTGTTTATCTGCGGAACACTGATCACTGTAGAGATTTGACGTGCAGCTAAAGAATTCAATTCGCTTTTTATTTCATTTATTTGCTTTTTAACTTCATTATTTTCAATTTCAACGCCAGATTCCACTTGTGCCTTTATTTTATCTATTTCTTTTTCCTCTTTACCTATCCGAACAGGTAAGCCTCTGTCGTCTCAGCCATTAGAGCATCTTGCCTATTCACACAATTTCTTACGTTGCCTCCCAGATCTGCCTGCAACTTCTCCACCTTATCACTGAAATTTTTGTATGCTTGATCTGCCTTAGAGTCAAGTCTCCCAACTACATACGAAATTTTGACTATTTCTTCCCGAATGGTTCTTAATTTTCCGTCTATCAATTCCTCGATTCCACTAGCCATTTTACCTACTTCGTCTTTCACAACCGAAGCTATTTCGGATTTATCCGAATCAGTTTTTAAATTTCTGTCAACCATATCGGTTTTAACAGAGCCAATTTTAAATTTACGTCACCCATATCGGTTTTAACACAATCAATTTTTAAATCTACGTCGACCATATCGGTTCTAACGGAAACAATTTTGGATCCCATATCGGTTTTAACAGAATGTGTTTTGGATCACATTCCTCTTATCATTTGCATTAATTGCGACATCATATCTCCCGCAGATTGGCCTCCCTTGCCTGGTTTCAGACTACTTGCTCTACTAAATTCACTGCCAATCACTCTCTACCACTCCGATTTCGGGCAAAGCGGGTTGCTAGTATTTTTGGACCCACACAAACTGGCCAACTGCTTAATATTAGCGACGTCTACCATTGGCGATTGAACTACAGAATCGTATACAATCTCGCTATCAGCGCAGTACTTAGCTTTGTCGTGCTGGATCCTTCTGCCATGGTATTGCAGTTGAATCCGACGCTGAAGACCTCGTAGCTTCTGCTGTGGTACTGCAATCGCCGCTGCGCGTTGAATCGCCGTTTAAGATGCCGCTGGTGGCTGGAACCATATACTTTCGATGTCGCCTCTTCTTCCCCATTACTTTTTTATCACTCCTAACCATTGCTAAAACTCGGTTCACAGTTGTTGCAAAATTCGTAGCTCAGAGTCCCCACGCAAACTGCCTAAACTGCCACAGACTTGGGACCTAGGTCACAGAATGTCGTTAACTGTGAGAATTGAAATTGTAATTTCACAACTATTAAATAAACCTAATATTCAATCCTGAAACGATCTCAAATTTAACTTCTGAGAGAGATCCTGCCTATCGAAGTACAAATAATGTTTTTGGAAACTCTCTGCAGAATTCAAATTCAATTCTAAACTTTCTAGAGGTCATATTCAGCAACTAACACTTTCCAAAATCCAATACTGTCGAACACTTTGCAAGACACTTATCCTTCAACTAACAGGTTCCAAATTCCTATCGCAGACGACCCCCCAATTGCGAGCTAATATCCCAAAGATATTCACGCTCACATGCGGTTCCTCTTCATCGAAATGTCTTAGCTCAAACTCGTCTAAGGGTTGAACCGCATGTGTCGCGTTACACGCCCTAAATTAGACACTTGTGGCCCTTTGGTAAAATTGTCTGGCTGATGGCAAGTTCGCGAAATTGTATGAAACAAAGTTAATGAAACATATAATAACAGTAACAATAATATCGGGAACTAAATTAACAATCCATAAATGATGTAGGCCACGCAGTTGCGATTTGGTCAGAATAATGTTTATTCAGAAAGAAAACTAATAGCGAAAGTGGTCGTATTTAGAGTTACTATTACACTCGAGGGCATATCCATTTGACACAGTTCGATCATTCACAATCTCATCGCGAAACACAAGTGCAGTTCTCCACCTCGATATTTACACAAAAAGTTTGAGTTCACTCCAGGCGCGTGGCTGCTCACGATTCAGAGACTAAGTCCCGCGATACCACACAACGCAAAATTTTCTAAGTCGTTTCTCTTCATAGCTGCCCAAAGACCGGCTGTCCGCTTTAGCGTCTCAAACCTTTGGTGTCTCCATCCGAACTGTCCGCTTTCGCGTCTGCACCAGCGCTGTCCCTCTGCCCATCCCCGCACGCGCTTCCCGCGCGCCGAACACACTCGCTCAACTGACTGACTAGTACAGTTCCCTTTCCTGAAGCCGTCCATCTGATTGGCTACAGCTTATTCTACATTATTTTACATTTTAACATATTTAAATACTCAAACCTTGACCACTTTCACGTTCTAAATAAAGTAATAATAATATCCATTGTTAAATTCTTTCACATAAAACCAATACAATTTCCTTCTTAACTATGAATGTCACTGCCAGTAGCCTTGCACCAATGAGATTTCTGATAAATAAATAAAGAACAAAAGTAACTATTATGCACTAAACTTTACAACAAATATTCTATTACATAATGATTCAATAAGGAGTCATGCTGTCATCGTTCAGTGTGTTTCGTGTGGAGGAAATGATGATCTTATGTTTAACTGAAAATACTGATAATTTACTTTTACTATAACTTTTAAATAAATGAACTTACAGAGTTGATATTGACAACGTTTGTCATATTAATGATGCGCTTCTATATGAAATGTCGAACATTAAGATCGACGAAAGCATTCAGATTTTAGCATTCAGTTCTTTGTTACAAAACTTGTGAATTTCACTAAATAGTAGATCCTAAACTATTATAGATATGATAAGTATTCAAGTTTTATTGGCATCACCTTTAAAATTTATGAAGGATTGTAGTTCAAAATTACTGTTGTTTCATTCCCTGCATTACTACAGAATTAAATATTTTTCATAAATGTTTTCCTTTATGGCCGATATTAGATCCGCCATATTTAACACTGCTACGTCTCTCTGGCCACAAGTGACTTCTACAGGGTTTCCCTATGGCGTAGGTTCTCGTATGTCTCACTCGCACACCACAGTACAACAGGCACCTGTGTATTTCCCCATCTCGCGGCGAATCTGCGCTCTTTGTGGCACACAGTCTTGGACGACAAGATTCGTTTCACAATTCCTGAAGGCTGACTCTTTCGGCCTCAAACTTAAATGACAGCGAAATGCTCGTTAACTCACACACCTCCACTTCATAACATGTTGGCGTGCCATATATGATACGAAGTAGCACCCAAATGTATGATGCACCAATTTACAATACAATAACATAAATATCCTAAGCGCCGGATTAATAGTGTAATTACTTGTAGTGGTGTTGATGCAGCATGCTTTAAATTGAAAGAAACTTACATCTAACATAAATTATTAGTTCTAGCATATTAATTAAATGCTAAATAAAACTATATATTTGTCAAAATCGAATGTCCATTGAAATTCCGCAGAAATATCAGCGCCAATGCGCTCACTTTCACAGAACCTTTTTCTCACTACGTAGTCTCCAGCGGCCCTCCACAGATTCGGAGCCGAGTACCCTGCCGAAATTCTGTATGGCTCTGCATTCCATCGCCAACGTTTTTTGGGATCAAATCTGTTGAAATTCGAATCGGGTGTAGATACCAGAAAACAAACACGTTTCGAAACCACCCAGGATCTGCACTGAACGCTTCCCCACACCCACAGTGGAATCGATACAAACAGATGTAAACTGCACAGTAAACAATTGATTTACAGCGTTTGCAAGTTGCTCGTAAATTCTTCAATGATTCAGACACATTATTCAAGTCCTACTAGAGACATGCATCTCGTGACAGATTCCCAGTCGACTTCATCAGCAAATCGATATTTTCTTTTAATTTAAATTACTCCCTTAGACTCAAAACTAACAACAAATGTGAACAGCTCTCACCCCTCGTTTAATTCTGTGCAGTGAAGCTGCGTACACAAATCGTTACTCCATACAACAATAAATTATTTCCCCCAAAACATTTTCAGAAACAGTAAGTAGATAAATATACATCTGTCATCTTAGGTAAGCATTGTTAATTTTCATTTTCCAAATTTCTCCGACCTCCGTGCACCCAAATTGGCGTGACGATAACTTATAATTTGGAAATTACAACTAACATAAAACCACCCAAAACCTTAAGTCCGACACATACATACACATATAAATAAATCATTTATATACCCCCAAAAACCTAATTTATATGCATACTGTGCACTGGTTTTTGACTTTGTACCGTTCACCAAAAAATAAAACCAAATAACTCCAACCTCCTTGCACCCAAATGTGTGTCTAAACTATCTCTTTATAACTGCACAGACCTTGTGCCCAAAAACAATCCTTATGCAATGAAACAACCAACAAGCTACAATAAATCCTGAAATAAAACATTGCAAATCAGCCCTCCAAATAATCTTATATTCTAAACACAAATGCACTTATATCTTAACATACTTTCCCTGTCTCTTCCATCTCCAGAGTACACGAATCATATTCTATCCACCCTTTAATTTCGTACTCGTCCCAAAATAATTCATTAAATGCTTCTTTCTCCCCAATTTCGTTTTTTCTCCCTTCTAAGCCTCTCGCTATCTTAAATTTCTCTCGAATTCACAAATGAGGCAATAAAGATCGTAATGTGCTACCGTACCATCGCCAATCAGTTACAGTAAAATCACATTCCTCCTTAAGATACCATTCTGTCCAAGTATCACTTTCTGTATTAGAATCAAACTCACTGTATTCCTCCTTAAAATTGTAGACATTAATAGCTACAACATCATTATCATGAAATAACGCATTACTTCCACCCCGTTACAACACCTTCACATACAGCACTTTCAACATCCGCTGATACATCATACAGCTCTCTACATAAAACCTCATTTACCTCTGTCATCAAATCACCAATATGAGAACTGTTCATAGTTTCACCATCCTCTGCCATTACGTCACATAAATTGTAGCTACAGCGTCGTACAATTTCAGAATAAACAGTACCATTAAATTCTGCTGCGTTTTGATTTAAACCTGAGCATAATACTGTTTCCTCTCCTACACGCTCCTTCGCCACATTAATTTCAGATCGCACATCAAATTCAGATCCATATTCGTTCTCAAACAAACATTCAAGATCCACAGATCCATCCAGACTTTCGGGTTCACCTCTGTTAGTAGAAAGATGCACACAGATTCCTTCCCCTGAAGTATCAATACCACCAACTTCAACTTTCGTAACTTCAGCCCATAAAGCATCATTACTACCTTCCTTCAAAAATAATTCACCAATATCCACCGATATGCACACTGATTCATCAATATCTGATGAGACTAATGTTATGCCGCCCTTATTAACCTCCTTAACAACTTTCGCCGTCACAATATCACCTGGAACATCATCACCTTCATCACTATAAGCGTTACCGCTGGTTAGTACCTCTTTAGAATTTTCTATACCGTCTAACTCCACCAAATTCAGCTCCACCTCAGCCTCCTTTCGGCACATAGAATCTTACATTGTATTAACATTCACACACGCTTTTGTCTCACATTCATAAAACTAATCATTTAGCCCTAAATCTTCGTCATCGTCTTTATCATTATCTTTCATTATCTTAGGATTCATCTTTTATGTACTACCAGATTTGAAAATTTACCTATTTGATTCTCATCTCTTACTAATTTCATTTCTGTTGATTTATTAACACCTATTAAATTTCCATTTACTCGCGTCCTAATCAACGCCCGTTTATTTTGCCATCTCCGGAACCGAGATGCGGCGAAACTTCCCCCCCCCCCCCCCTATCTCCCGTTACGCCGGTTCATTTCGCCAGGTGCCGGTCCCTCAAGTCTAAGTTCTTGTTGTCGGTCCCTGTCATGAAAGTACCCGTTCCCATTACGCCTTTGAAATTTATCATTGGATTAATTAGTGTTACCGTTTCCCTTATCAAAACTGCTGTTTGCGTGCCGTTGATAACTTCCAGGATGTCTTTCATAGTAATCGCTCGGACTGTAGTTATGATTTCCACTCTGAAAACTATTTGTCTGCTTACTTGGCGGTTTAGATTTCAACGCCCGTTCTAATTTTTCTACAAAGTCCAAAAGTTCGTCTATTGAGTTGCTAGGACTGTGCACTGGACCCCACTGCAAATTTTCCAGTAACCGCCTTTTCAACGTGGTAATTTCAGTAAGCACTCCCAATGGACGTTCCCCGTGCACTAATCTCACAAGTTCACGTTTACAAAATTCTCTTATCGACCCGTTCCCGTATTTAAATGTTGGCTTTGAGTCTGCTTACACCTCACATTTGTGTGTCTTCAGATGAATATATTAAAAAATCGGTGCGCTTTTCAGTGGACACGGTGTGAGCTGTCCCTGAGCCTGCTGCACTTATAACATGTTTTTTTTTTCTTTACATGGTTTGCTATTGCCAGATGATTTTCATTCTCTTGAAGAACTGTAAATATCATTTTGTCATTTTGTCAAATTAACTACTGCCAATGTCATGCAGATATGAGTGTTAATTTGCACAATGACACTTGTATATTTAGTTTTTCTCTTTGCACTACTTGCAATTCGATGTAATATTTGTATCTATGCAGCTGAAGGACATTTTTGCACTCTTGGAGGATTATTAATAACATTATGTTATCCTGTCATTTGAAGTACTATCAATGTTATGTGGATATGAGTCGCTTACACACACAAGATAATACTTACATATTATTTTCCTTGACTACATTGTATAGCTTAGAAATTTCTTGTTCTGTGCATAACTTATGTAATCTTATGCTTATGTTTATATATCTTATCACTTTATCTGATGCTACTTTTCTAAGTTTTTTTATGTAAGAATTTTGCTTTTGCTCCTTGCCAACATGTTAGGCAAGAATCACCCCAAAAAATTCTTGAAAATGATGGTTGGGTTACGAGAGTTGGACATTTGTACCCTGTTTTTTTGGGATGTGTCCTAGTGATTGTGCTGCTGCACACGTACACAAACTCTGAGTCTGAGATATTATTATCGCTGGTGCTAGCGAGTAAACGGTCGTTGACAGTGGTCAGATGTGGCATAGCATGAAGAGAAGCCACGCATCAAGAGAGGTCACAGCCTGCCCTGACTACGCTTGTGGCGCCAGAGGATATTTTGGTATTGATCAGGGATTTTTGGTAATTTGCCATTTTGCTGCACATAGTTGTTGCTTGCTTGCGGACTGGAGGGGTTTTGTCTGATTTGTGTATGCATACACTGAAAGTAATATTCATAATTTTGTTGTGACCAGATAAGTGATTATTGATTACAGACGTTGAGTAATAATTAAAGTTTTTGCTGATCGAACTGTCCAAGCAAAAGAAATATCTGAGTTAAGTATCTCAATATATGAATCTTGTTTTCAGAACATAGTAAATTAAACGTTTTTATTGATTTCTGTCATTTTATTACACCACGTAAGTCTTGTTTATTAAACCCCTCCTGTTCATTTAATTTTTATGAATGTAAAGCATAGGAATAGTTGCATTAGCAGTTTGACCATGCATTGCACTCTGCGTGGTTCACAGTATTTCTTTTGAAGCAGCAAGACGAGCATTGAAGTACAATTGTTTCTAGAGGTTCGAGAATATTTGTAAAACCGCGTTCAGATACTAGAGAACTGATTTTGCATGATTTATAGGAAAAGCATTAATTTCTGTTTTTGTTCTTTATCAGAATCCTGACATGTCCGCCGTAGTAAGAGATTCCATGAAATGTTTGAATACTGACATGTTGGGTGTACAAATTTCAAGTTGTACTACTACGTATCAGATTTTAAAGCAACGATAATTAAGCTTCAATAGATTGCCTCGCAGTTTTAGAATAGTGATTTGTAGAATATCATAAAGAAGTTGAAAGAGCAGGAATCCAGATCGTAGCTGTTGTGTGGCATGGGAGCAAAAAATCTGAAAGCGTGGAAGCAACTTGGTGTTTCTGCATCCAAGACAATTTTTTCGAACCCTGTTCATCACAACAGGAAAATCTTTAATTATTAAGAAATCATTTTCTTGATGAGGTTTTTAACATTGCCTGATTAAAAAAATTGTGACAGACGATCTTCGATATTAGAAAGGTGATCTTTCGATCATTCATCACATATCGGAGGTTCAGCTTAACGTTAGTGGTCGTGGATGTGGATGTGGAAGAAACGTTTCCAGGTGGTACTTTATTAACATCAAAGACTCGGTTCATTGTTGGACAGTTGGAGTTACATTGCGGTGTGAGTAGGAATGACAAAAAAATGTTGCCATTTTGTTCCTTTCTATTGGTTATAATTTTGTAGAGCTCAGATTCTTCGAGCAAAACGGGTTAGCACGTTACTAATGAACCGTGTCCCTATTGCGTGATAATTTCATTTTTTTTTTATATGTACTAACAGTCACTAACTGCAGTAAATTAAAATGTCTTTAGAACCGATTTCTGACAGTGGAAAGATAATCTAAGACAAAAATATCCTTCTTATAAAGATAGGCTTAAGTGTCGCGAAATGTGAAGCGTGTGACAGCTATGTGAATACTGGAAACATTGGGGACGAGGAAGCTTAAGAAACACGTGGGTATTGCTAAAACAGAAAATTTGTTGGGAAGAGAAGTACTTCATTAAAACTATCACATCATTCTAGTAGAAAGAAGTACACTCGTTCAAGAAAAAGTTTACGCTGTAGGGGCGACTATGGAGTGCACAATCATCAATCTTTTAAGTCAATGGATTGTACTCCAGATTTGAATAAAGTATTACTTTCGAACTCTCGGGTTCCTACCACCAACTGTGGCAGAGAAAAAACAGAAGCAATAACGAGCTGTGTACTTGCTCCTCATTCTTTTCACATAGCAATTGAAGCGTTTAATGAGTGTATACTGTATCAAGGCTCGTCTACTGACGTGAGTACCAATGTGTCTCTGAAATTATTTCCTATAGTCATACTTTGATTGGTCGATTAACTTAATTCAGACGGAAGTTCCTCAGAAATTCCTATTGAAAAATCAGAGACGGTATATCGGTACATTTCTGAGACCTTGGGAAAGTATGAAATTTGCTCAAAATGCCTTTCATTTTCTGGGGACAGTGCCACTGTTACGATCTGGGGTCTTTCTCGTCCAGAAGGGAATAACGTACCTTCGTCACTGAAGCTTACACAAATACCTCAGGGAGGCTGGATATCCAGCCTATGTTTTGCACAGTTTTCTCTAATATGGTGCCAATACTTCATCGATCCATGAAGAAAGTATTGAAGATTTTCAACTACGTACTTCACCTTCTACATAGTTAGCACATAGGATCTATTAGTTACCAATACCTTCTTCGGTCGAGCTTATTTCCTGCTCTAGAGAGGCTTATTAAATGTCCCTGCTGTAAAGTCGGAATTTCTGTCCGATCCATCTAACCTGAACCTGAACTGGTGCCTTTCTTTGAAAACGAATTTTGGAACTTACATTTGTTTCCTTCACTGCACGGTGTTGGTATCCATTCTAATATCTCAGTATTGGAAAAAGTAAATCGTTTTATTGTGGAAACGCTTGTCACAGTCTTGTCTGTTCTTCCTTCTCTAAATGATAGACTGAAAAATGAGTTCCTATCAGTAACGTAAAATAGTAATCAAACTGCCTCATACAAAATCCGTATTTCAGGAGGAATTTGACATTTTTCGTGAAACTGTGCACAGTTCCTATGATGCTTGCATTGTTTGTCCAAGGAAATGGTCCAAGCCTTTGGAAGAATTTAAATGTGGACGATTTTTTGAAAGCTAACAGACATTAAGTTTGACAACTCTTATGGTGCATCGAATGCCTGTAATCCAAGAGTACCGGTATCAATATTGATTCTTCTAAGCTCTTTGATTGGTTCTGGAGTTTATCGCGTTGTATGAGATTATGTAATTGTGCCATAGAAACAAACCTAATTTTAGACGCAAAAAAATATGTAATGTCTTAAACTGCAAAAAGTTTGATGTACTGAATCTTTCTCAGAATTTTTGCGAATTTGCCACTTATATTTTTCCATTACAAGCTACAATGGTAACTCTGAAAGGCTTCTTCCTTAATTCAAGGGGGCTAATAAAAGAAACCACCTCATGCCGCAGTTAAAGGGGTCATAAAGATGAAATGCAATTTCAAGAATATGTCCTGTGAACAGATTTACAATTACGTGCTTCAAAAATCAAACTCGACAATTCCTACCAGAGTGCCTGTGACGAATGTAAATTGAAATCCGTTCCAGCTGTAATTGAGGCTCTCGATTAAAAACAAGTACTCAATCTTTTCTTTTAAGTTCATATACTAAGATTTAGTTTAATACCTGAATCTGTTTTCAAAAGTTCCTCCCTTTTGTAACAACAGATGTCCTACTTTTAAAAAAGTTTCCAAATAATAATTTTAACCACTTTCGTGTATAGCAGCGGTTCTCAAACTATTTGCTCTGGACCTCTTCCCCTCCTTCAGGAGGAAAAATTGTATTAAGTCTTCTTCTCCCCCTCTCCCCTTTCCCCGCATATTTTATTAATAAAAATAATCATTTTTCTGTTTTCTTTGACTTTTTCTCTGTTTTACCGAATTCAATCTAGGAGAATTTTATCCAACAGAAACCAAAACTACATGAATTATTATGAAGAAAACTATGAAACGAGCAAATGTTTACGAATCAGGACCCAAGGATTACAACAAGATTATAATTACAAATTACAAAGTTCATTGTGATAATGCTTTTGAGAAGAAAGTTTCTCAAAACGTGGTCTAACAGCAGAAACAGCTACACAGAGTTCTTTGCATACACTTAGCTTTGAACGATAGCTCTAGTTCATAGTTGCCAAAGCTGAAACGCCATCTCACACAAGTACGTTGTTGCAAATGGAATTAGGATCTTCACTGCGTATTGCTTCACGTAATATGTATCCAAAACTCCAACAAAGAGTTCAATAAATTTTCTCTTCAGTGAAGTATCACAAGTGAAATCAGTAAGTTGTTCTTTCACTTTTACATTTGAACATGATGGATTTGTAATCGAATTAAATTGATCAGAATGGCCACTGACATACTTATCTAAGTGAACTTTTAGTCTTTCAGGATGAGAAAGGCAGGCTTTTTATCTGCATTGGAAGTATCGGATATCTGTGTCCTCTGAACACTGTCTCTAGAGTAAAGAACATATCTAGCTTGCAACTTTCCATTCGGTTTTGCTACAGCTGCAGTTCCAAAGTAATATAGTTGCCTGACTACCTTAAAGTGAGGTATTAAGAATATTTAGTTTCTAAAAAATGGCAGTGAATTATGCCTTTTTCAACAGAATAAATCCGTTGCTGAGACAGTCTGCCAGAAAGTGACTTTTCTACCCTCGAAAGCCATCGAAAATGTTCAGCGCCAGTCTCCTCACACAGTACTTTAAAAATTAATAATATTATCTGTTTCCATAGAAATTTGCAGCACTTAAAGAAGGGGTGGACTACGTTATTTAGCTGCCAGAGGCTCCGAATGTATCGTGCTTGTGGGTCCATACAGCATCAAGAGCTACAGATTTCTCTGTCTTCCTTTACAATTTTTACTCTCTACAGCTCTCTCTAGTACCATGGAAGTTATTCCCTGGTATCTGATCTGATGTCCTACCAACGTGTCCCTTCTTCTTGCAGTATTTTCCATATATTCCTTTCCTCACTGATTCTGCGTAGAACCGAATTATTTCCTACATTAACAGTCCACCTAGTTTTCAACATTCTTCTATAGTACCACATTTCAAATGCTTCAATTCTCTTCTTTTCCGGTTTTTCCCACACTACATGTTTCACAACCATAGAATACCTTGCTTCAAACGCACATTCTCAGAAATGTCTTCGTCAAATTAAGGCCTGTGTTTAATACCTGTAGACTTCTCTTGGCCAGAAGTGCCCTTTTTGCCAGTGCTGGTCTGCTTCATTATGTCGTCATTGCTCCTTACGTCATGGATTATTTTGCTGCCTAGGTGGTATAACTCCTTAACTTCATCTACTTTGTGGTCACCAGTCCTGATTTTTAGTTTCTCACGTTCTCATTTTTGCTACTTCTCATTACTTTCGTCTTTCTTCGATTTACTCATTTACGAATCATTTTAGAAAATACTAAAAATATGACCGAGATTTCATTGTTGTCGACTGTGTCTAGTAACACCGACGACGGGCGATATTCAGTCCAGATCTACTGTATCTTCTTTGCTCGAAGGAAAAGATAAACGTAATTCGTTGTTACTGAGATCTTTTTTCAATATACCACACCCTCCCTTCATGTCATTCACGACCCAGCCCCCTGTCTCCTTGGAGGCCGGCCGCACAGTGAGAGAACCACTGGTACACAGTACATTCTGTACCATTTTTTGTGGAGATTTCGGCAGGAATTAACGTTTTTCCTGAAAATATTAAACATTGCAACATGTGTCAGCATGGCTGAGTAAATGGGGCCACAATCTTCGACAATTCATATGCGCTCTTATGGCTCAACAGTTTGCATGTTCCGTCATTTATGTGGCATATATCGAAACAACGGATAAATTATTAAGTAAGAAAAATATGCGAGACCTCTTTGTGGAACCTGAATACATTCAGTCGCAGTAGAATACAGCGTGTCTTCTGTTCCAGAATAATTCTTAAGGAGAGAGAAACGGCTCCTTGAAATTAAAGTTTTTCTGAATTCTAAGGATTTATATTTAACGAACCGTGACTTAATCATTCAGTTGAAGTATTTCCGATGCAACGAAATGAGATGTTGTTTTAAGCAATTGAAATCGATTGTACGAATTAAGAAAGAGAAGTTAAAACAGCAGCGAAATTGTGTTACCTGTGATTATTTAAAATGCTTCATTAAGAAGAGAACGTTAATTAGTTAGCCAGCAATTTGGAAAGTAGCACAGTTTCGTTATTAGAACAACTCGCAGCAGTGAACAGCGTGAAACGGGGATTTCTGCTATTGCTATTGTGGTGACTTGTGACCCCAGCTAAAACTAAATCCCACGGATTGTACGCAACGTTGCTGCAGTGGAGAGCAGCAAAGTTCACGATTATGCCATAAAATCGCATTACTTTTATACACCAGACTCATTTTGCGACAAAATCCGACGCAGGTCGGCTGACCATACTGCACAATGGCTTCGGTGCGCTGAGCCCGCAAAAAGCTATGGCGGCCTGTTTGCTTTCAGAGCTTCTGATATTGCTTCATATTTTCTACCACTGTGCTCGCTCTTTCTCTCCGCCGGTTTCAGTGCGTCGTGCGAGGCGCAGATAGGGGAACCACCAGTCAACATTACGATTTTCGATAGTAGTTTTGGTAACCACTGGTATTTATCTCTGTTTTTCTGTGTCAGCCAGGGAATAACGTTTTAAGCACAGGGATTTGTTGTGAATACAATGAAAATGCGTTAAAATTTCATGCGTCGGACGCACTCCGTCTTTCATAGTTGAAAGTTGGTTATCCCACTTAACAGGCAGTCTCCATTTTCCCCGATCTTCTGCATTTCGGAGTAGCTGTCCCCATGTTTAGCGAGGCATCTTTATCTGGTCCATCCATCGTCTCGGTGGTTTTTCCTGCAATATTTTCCTTTTGACTTCGCCTAGGATGAACATCTTTTTCAGTTATCCTCCTGTCGTCATATTATATCACCAAAGAACTGAGGGGTTTGATCGAAACAAATACTGGACAACCATTTCTCCACCCTGCGTTCTTCAAGGACTCATTTGTTGGACCGTTTGTCCATCCATGATATTTTCAGCAAACTCCTGTATGTCCACATCTCGAAAGTATCAGTTCTTTTGTCGACCCTTCAGCGCCATGAAGGAAAACTAGAAACACCGGAGATTTCAGGACTCTCCGTCTGGTATGTCTGGTTAGATCTCGATCCTTCAAAATCACTGTCAGCTTCGATTGAGCAGCTCAACCCAGAACAATTCGATGTCGTGTATCCTGAGTAGAGCCTCCCTCTTTCTGAACCACTGAGTCCAGGTGGAGAACTACTTCATATTCTGGTAGTACATCTTTAGGTGGTAGTGACTCACCTATGTCAATTATCATTGACTTGGTCTTTTTCTTATTAACTGACAATCTAAGTTACTCACTTTCTCTCTTTATCCAGCAGTTCTTTTATTTCCACTTGTGATTCTGCGCACAATGTGGTGTCATCAGCAGATCTTAAATTAATGAGTCTTAGCACTCCAACTCAGATCCCACCAGTCCAGCCACAAAGACTTTTTCTCATCGCATACGAGGTCTATTCGAAAACTAAGACCTGATCGGTCGCGAAATGCAAACCACAGTGACAATCAAAGATGTTTTATTTGCAACAGTTAGCTGCACCTTCCAGCTACTTCTCTACATAGTCACAATTGCGACTGCGACATTTCTCGTAGCGTTCTGGCAATTTTCCAATATCCTCATCGTAGAAGTTTGCAGTTTGACTGTCCAACACATATATCTATCCAAAGTTTTATCGGAATTTCACTGTGGGTTTCATGTCGCGATCCATCGCACCTTACTTTCCAAATAGCTTCGTATTTTCCATAGATATTGAATAGAACCGGCAATAGAATGCACCCCTGTCTAACTCCTTTACATGGTTCAAAAGGACTTGAGATAGTTTACCTGGTCTGATTATTACTTACTATCACTGTAGACGTTTCTGATAAGGTCATGAATGTCAGAAACGCCCGTTTCTGCTTGCTCACTCTACAGTTGTTTCCACTGAATACAGATGAAAGCCTTGCTACAGTTCAAGAAGCAGATAACTCAAGGGGTATTGGATTCTCTGCAGTTTTCAAGCTGTCTGACATTGAATGCCCCAATATCTACATGACTGCTCTACAGTTCACAATTAAATGTTTGGCAGAGTGTATATAGAACCACATTCAGACTATTTCTCGACCATTCCACTCTCGGATTGCATGTGAGAAAAATGAACACCTAAATCTTTCCGTGCGAGTTCTGATTTCTCTTATCTTACTACGATGATCATTTCGCCCTACCTCGGTGGGAGTCAAAACAATATTTTGGGATTCAGAAGAGAAAGTTGGCGATTAAAATTTTATCAAAAGATCTCATCGCAACGAAAAGTGCCTTTGTTTTAAGAGTGCCACCCAACTCACTGATCATATTCATGACACTCTCTCCCCTATATCGCAATTATACAAAACATGGCGCTCTTATTTGAAATGTTCTATATCCTCCGTCAACCCTCTGTGGGAAGGATCCCATACCGCGCAGCACTACTCTAGCAGAGGACTGACAAGCATCGTGTAGGCACATCTTCTAAGTGTTCTGCCAATAAAACGCTGTTCAAATGGTTCAAATGTTTCTAAGCACTATGGGACTTAACATCTGAGGTCATCAGTCCCCTAGACGTAGAACTACTTAAACCTAACTAACCTAAGGGTATCACACACATCCATGCCCGAGGCAGGATTCGAACCTGCGACTGTAGCAGCCGCGTGGTTCCCGACTAAAACGCCTATAACCGCTCAGTCACAGCGGCCGGCTAATAAAACGCAGTCTTGGGTTCGTCTTCCGCACATTTTCTGTGTGATGGTTGAAGTTTAAGTTGTTCCTGATTATAGTCCCTAGGTATATAGCTGAAAATATACAATCTTTAAATTTGTCTTTTGTTGTGTATATTTCATAGAAGCTGTTTAGTACTCATTCTGAGGACCTCACACTTGTTACTGTTACGAGTCAATATCCGCTTTTCGCAACATGCAAATTTACCTTCTAAAAATAATGTTTAAACTGTTTCTCTCAGTAAGTTGTTTAACCAGCCAACACGGTCACATTGCACATTGTCGTACCTACGCCTCTTGACCTAGGCAACTACACTCAGCTTTTCTTTTGCCACGTAATAGGTCTTTCAGCCTGGCTATGTTCCAAGGCTTATTGAAAGATTAGTAGATCGCCATAGTAGTCAATGCTGACCGCATATACAGGGCATGAATGATAAATGTTCACAACCTTCCACTTTCGTGTAGAGGAAGTTGAGACGAACGATTTGTGATAGAACGTTTGTAGTGTATCAAGTCGGCAAACTACCTCAAGTTGGCCTACAAAAGGCACCTAAACTAACGCCACCGGCTTCATCTGTCAGAATCTGAAATTTTTTATTTCGTCAAAATCAGTAATTTGAACTTTCCATAAGTTTAATGAAAGAAAAAAAGATTTTTATAAACGATATGCAAAAGCTAGTTACGTTTACAGTTTGATCTAAACTTAACCTTTACAAGCATAGCGCGAATTACCGAGAACCAAAAAGATTTAATTGTTAATTTCAAAGAGTTCAAATTCACTGACGAAGCCGGTGGCGTAAGAGCGATTGAATATCCAAAACCTAGCAAGGTGCGTATGCTTTTGTGGTCCAGTTTGTGATCGTTTCCGGTTTGATAGAACACAAGTGCCCTATACCAAATTCTTCGTCCTGACCTCCTCCACACCACTATGGCACATTGTAAACAGTTATCGTTTAGGCTGCTCATCTTGGGAATACGAACGTGGTCCGTTCTGTCCAAGTGATATATATACCCTGCTCATGCCACAGTTCACTCTGAACAGATCTGTCATGACATCATTTTTTCTTTTCGTGTATCTCTTACAGGTATGGCAGTTTCCAAATAATGGTATTCGTAATGTCATATTGACGAAGGTATTCGTTTTAAATTATCTGAGCCTCACAATAAGTTATAAGCGAAATTTTTATCTGTAGTTAGTACATACGTTGACACCAAATAAAGTAACGCTTTCCTGAACACGAAAGTTGGTTTGAACACCACAGTACTTGGGCATGGGCCTACTTCAAATGGAGTGCCCTTGGCTTTCCTGATCTTTTATCCAACTTATTCGGCCGGTATAGGGGAACTACAATTTAATGTACATGAAATGAACTCGCAGTTGCGAATATAGACAACCATCAGCTGTACAATGAAATGATGACAGTGAAAACTTGTGCCGGACCGAAGGAATTACCTTGTACTTCTGAACAACACACGCACTGCAATATCGTACAACATACTGTGGTCTCCGCCCCGCTACGAAACTAGTTTTATGCACACTAACATGTCTTTGCCAGAGATGAAAGATACGAAGAGTGGACATCGAAGAAATCCCATAGACGCCCAGGGAATTCAGTCTCAATTCATGCATTTCAACGGCGCATGCAGTTCTGCCGCTCTCTCGTAAAGATCCCTGGTGTCTGTTGTACACCGGAACAGGCAGGGACTGATAAACGACGTACACCTCTGACCAAAACACAACTTAGGTCATAGTACGTATGTCAAGTGACGGCCGCGTGCATCCCACCGGCACATTAACTTGTGCCGCCGGCACAGCACTGGTCGTCGTGTCAGTCGTTTCTCGTTACAAGGCATTTAATGTACGGTGCTTCAGATGTGCTCGTAAAGCATTACGATTGTGCACAGAACATTTTCACAAAAAACCCCATCCTAACCGGCTAACCGGAAGAAGTTTACCTCCATGGATACCAGCTTATGAGAGAGGGGATCGTTCCACCACAGAAATTTGGCCAGGGTTCCCGTGAAAGACAAGTCAGAACATCAGACTCAGAGGAGATGGTATTGGATCGTGTGGCCGACCACCCAGCAATAAGCACTCGTTAACTAGCCCATGAAACATGTATTACAGCCACATTATAAAGAATGCGTGCAGTCACTAGGACCAACGGCTTTGGAGGCCCATTCACTGTTGTCAGTGGATTATCCATCACAGTGCTGTGGTGCAGAACTTCGTAGTTTGTATTATTCACGGATGAGGCCTCGTTCACCCGTAATACTATTTTCAACAGCTGCAACAATCATGAGTGCAGTGAGGATAATCCCTACAGCATCCACATCGGTGGTTCTTGGAGGCTATACCCCTTGTTGTCTGCGAAAGAATGTCGTTTCAACACGACGGCGAACCAGATCCCTTCGATAACAATGTCCGTGAACACCTGAACCACACGTAGCCTCATCTTTGTATTGGAAGAGGAGGTCCCGACCCATGGCCAGTGCGGCCTCTGGAGTTCACATCGCTGGACTTTTTCCTCTGCGGTTACTTCAAGACGTTCGAGTACGAAACCCCCGTAGAAAGGGATGAAGACCTGCTTGCTAGGATTCAAGCTGCCTATCTATTGGTACAACAAACACCAGGGATCTTTGAGAGCGTGCGGCAAAACTGCAAGCGCTGTTGTCATGCTTGCATTGAGACTGGCGGTCGTCGTTTTGAACAATTACTAGGAGCTACGTTGTCGTTACGCGGTGTACACTGTGTACGTCCATAAAACAATAAATATGCATTTCCGATCACTGGTCCTGTACTCACTATAATCGGTTGTGGACCCACGTCACCTGTTTCAATTTGACCCAAATATTTTGAGTACCCAGTGTAACCCAGACCTTTCGACTGGTAGCTTGCCTCTTACCTGCTTTCGTCTTTTTGTTAGTCCTTTTTTTTGCACTTAATCGCTTTCTCCACTTTTTATTTCCTATGAAGGGCTCCATCCACAACTTGCACTCTCCTCTTTCTCTCGCCACTAAGCTACCGCGCCATTATTAGTACAAAATGCTTTCTCAATATTTATTTGTTCCAATCTACTCTCACACATATACAATATGTGATCAAAAGTATTCGGACACCTGGCTGAAAATGACTTACAAGTTCGTGGCGCCCTCTATAGGTAATGCTGGAATTCAGTATGTTGTTAGCTCACCCTTAGCTTTGAACAGCTTTCATTCTCGCAGACATATGTTCAGACAAGTGCTGAAAGGCTTCTTGGGGAATGGCAGCCCATTCTTCACGGAGTGCTGCACTGAGGAGAAGTATCGATGTCGGTCGGTGAGGCCCGGCACGAAGTCGGCGTTCCAAAACATCCCAAATGTGTTCCATAGGATTCAGGTCAGATGTATGTGCAGGCCAGTCCATTACAGGGATGTTATTGTCCTGTAACCACACCGCCACAGGCCGTGCGTTATGAACAGGTGCTCGATCTTGTTAAAGGATGCAGTCGCCATCCCCTAATTGCTCTTCGATAGTGGGATGCAAGAAGGTGCTGAAAACATCAATGTATGCCTTTGCTGTGATAGTGCCATGCAAAACAACAAGACATGCAAGCTCACGCCATGAAAAACACGACCACACCATAACACCACCGCCTCCGAATTTTACTGTTGTCACTACGCACGCTGCAGGTGACGTTCACCGGGCATTCGTCATACCCACACCCTGCCATCGGATCGCCACATTGTGTACCGTGATGGTCACTCCACACAACACTTTTCCACTGTTCAATCGTCAAATGTTTGCGCTCCTTACACCAAGCGAGGCATCGTTTGGCATTTACCGGCGCGATGTGTGGCTTATGTGCAGCCGCTCGACCATGAAATCCATGTTTCCTCACCTCCCGCCTAACTACCATAGTACTTGCAGTGGATCCTGATGCAGTTTGTAATTCCTGTGTAATGGTCTGGATAGATGTCTGCGTATCACACATTATGATGCTCTTCAACTGTCGGCGGTCTTTGTCAGTCAACAGACGAGGTCGGCTTATACGCTTTTGTGCTGTACGTGTCCCTTCACGTTTCCACTTCAACATCACATAGGAAGCAGTGGACCTAGGAGTGTTTAGGAGAGCGGAAATCTCGCGTACAGATGTATGACGCAAGTGACACCCAATCACCTGTCCACGTTCGAAGTCCGTGAGTTCCGCAGAGTGCCCCATTCCGCTCTCTCACGATGTCTAATGACTACTGAGGTCGTTGATATGGAGTACCTGGCAGTAGGTAGCAGCACAATGCAACTAATATGAAAAGCGTATGTTTTTGGGGGTGTCCGGATACTTTTGATCACATGGTGTACGTCGCTAAACTACACTGACATTTTGAAATTTAAAAAATACTGCACATCCTTACAAAACTTGCTTTCATCTGCCAGTATTACTATAGTTGGAACCACGGACGATGACGGTGGAGTGTAAGCCTGTTCTGAACAGCTACATCACGCGTTCTCCGACAGCCAACGAGCGTTCAGTAGTGTTGTGAGCGCTCTGCTGTGAATATTGTAAGCAATGCGAGCATTGTATGCGATCGTCACGAGGTCTTTACTGAATTTTTATTCCATTTCTTGCGAGTTGTCATGGCTAAGAGAAACAAATTCTACAAAAGCGAACCGCCATTGTCGTGAATCGGAGTATATAGCTATAGCGAAAGGAACAAGTTAGACATACCCCTGGAACATGCTTTAATAAAACGTAGTCCAGCTAATTATGTGAACTAAAAAACAAGTTGATGGTCTTTACGTTCCTACGTCTACCAAACCAATAATAAGTTGTGCATGTTCTGAAAAGCCACAATAATTTCTATCAAAGTCTTCACGTTGTTGATAAATCTACGTATGTTATTTATTCGTACTGAGAATATAAATATGTTCCACACCATTTTGTGCTTAAAATAATGGCAACAAAATAAATAACTAAAAATCTGACTAATCCAGTATTGGTAATTATAGCGTTTTTAGTCAGTTTCCGCGTTTGCAAAAGCAAAATATTTATTTGTCTTTAACCAAACTCATTTCATTACGGTTTAGACATCTTCATTGAGCTTTTCATCATTCTTTTCCAAAAATATGTGATTTTTGTGGCACTAGATTAATCATTATTAGGTTTGTTACGCTGTTGTCTGTTGAACCTCACATTACACCACATTTTGTGCTTACTTTGACTGCATATCCAGTGCTCTCACAAGTGCAGCGAAACATGTAATTTCTAACAGCTCTCACAGATTGTGGTTGAAGTGGGTCGTCAAACAATGACAAAATAACAGTGAAGTATAAATTTTTGGAAATTTGTGGTAAGGTCTTATGGGACCAAACTGCGGAGGTCATCGGTCCTTAAGCTTACGCAATACTTAATCTAACATAAACTAACTTACGCTAAGGACAGCACTTACACCCATGCCCGAGGGAGGACGCGAACCGCCGACGGAGAGAGCCGGACGAAGTATAAGTCAAACAGTAGTGGGTGTCAACACAGTCTAAAATCACTCGTCTACCATATCTACAGTTGAGGAAGAAGCCCAATGACGACGCCTTAACCATGCTAAAACATTTGGGTAATATCGTTGTATTGCTGCAAGAAGCAGGCCATGACTAAACACACTTTCTTTTAAATACTGAGTTCTGCCGTGAATTTGTAACTGTCGGCACGTCTTGTTTCCCGCCCCATCCAGCCATCCTTGTTAGCGTTGCATTCGCGCTAGCATTTTGATAGGGGGGCGCGGTCGGCGGCGGCGTTTGTGGCGCTACTGGTCCACTTTGTCGAGGAGAACACAACCCGAAATCAGCTGATGGCACTTACCGTGTTCTCCTCGTGAGTTTGGATAGCACAGCGCGATACGGGAGCGCGTGTCTTTGGCTGACCAGCCCACAAGCCGGAGTCATGTGTTGACCAACAGGCGAGCCGGACGAGGAGACCACGCGCCAATCGTTTTATTGTAATTTTCTTACGTGTATAGTACGTGAAGTTCAGAGCTCAAATACCAACCACCGAAAGCATTTCGATGCAACTCTCAAAAACTCTTGAGAAAATCGACTCTGAAGTTTTCCGAGTATCTTTAATATCTCATATCTAGTTTAATATTGGGAAGGATTGCGCGGCTCTACGGAGCAATGCTCGCCTGCCACGTGGGTGGCTTGGGTTTGATTTCCAGCCAGTGATGAAGGACACATAACACCCAGTCTCCTGCCGGGAATGGAACCTGGACCCCCTGCATGGTACACAGGAACGCTACCGCTACACTACGGAGGCGGACACTCCGGTAGGGGAACGATGCGGGAGACCCACACCGACGTACTAGACAAGGTGGTTGTGTTGGTGGTTTGCCATTGCCTTCCTCTGACCGTAATGGGGATGAATGATGATGACGAAGACGACACAACTACACCTGCAAGTAGGCTGTTTACGTTTTCTTATTGGCAACGTTACGTAGCAGTCTGTGGCTGCTTTGCATTGTTGTAATACTCGCCATTGTAGTGTTAGGCAGCTGGATGTGAACAGCGCGTAGCGTTGCGCAGTTGGAGGTGAGCCGCCAGCAGTGGTGGATGTGGGGGGAGAGATGGCGGAGTTTTGAAATTTGTCATGAACTGATATATATATATTATGACTATTAAGGTAAATACATTGTTTGTTCCCAATTAATATCTTTCATTTGCTAACAATCCCTATCAGTAGTTAGTGCCTTCCGTAGTTTGAATCTTTTATTTAGCTGGCAGTAGTGGCGCTCGCTGTTTTGCAGTAGTTCGAGTAACGAAGATTTTTGGTGAGGTACGTGATTTGTGAAAGGTATAGGTTAATGTTAGTCAGGGCCATTCTTTTGTAGGGATTTTTGAAAGTCAGATTGCGTTGCGCTAAAAATATTGTATGTCAGTTTAAGCACAGTCTTGTAAAATTCTTCAAAAAGGGGACTTTCATATGTCGACCCTTAGCCGAGGATACCTCACTGGAATCTTCTGATTTTTTTCTTGTAGTTTGTGTAATTAGTGTAGCTATTGTTTATTGCTAGCGCGTAATTGTAGAGAAAATCTCCTTTGTAGTTGCAGTCTTTCATTGTTGTACAGTAAAACAGTTGTGGTATGCATGTAGATTTGCACCAAGTGTTTCGCAGCTGCGCTTGCAATTAACTAGACATTATTTTCAGTGCTATGTTAATGTGTTCTCTTATTTTTGCTCTTCAAATTGTGCTTTTCTGTGTTATCGTGTGAAATATTGTGACAATAATGGCGTGTGAAAAACGTAAAGTAAACTGAGAAATAATAGTGACGACGAGTGTAGCTTACCAGCACCGCTGTGTAATGAATTAACAGACATCCAAAGTAGTAATTTGGTAACTGTGCATAGGGAAATGGAGCGGGCGTCAAATAATGGTGTAGACAGTGAAACAGGTAGTGAACAGGGAAGCATTATCGATCGATCGGTCGGCAACAGCTCGCCTCAGGAATCGGGAATGACAGAACACAATATTGCAAATACTGTAGACTCAGGTTTTGGGTTCTCACCGTTTTCTCAAATGAGTCAAGAAACATTTTCTGCTTGTCAAAATGTGAATGTTGCCGGTGCAGCTTCACTGCCGAAAATCACTGAGGAACATGTTTCAGACACCAGGGCATTGTTATTACAGTTAATGCAACAAATGGGACAAAGGCTACAAAAATTAGACACAATGGAACAAAATCTTCAAAAGTTAGACACAATGGAACAAAATCAGAGACAAACACAGCAAAAGCTAGACACAATGGAACAAAATCTTCAGAAGTTAGACACAGTGGAACAAAATCTTAGAAAGTTAGAC